>NW_026848305.1:1200000-1694459 GCF_030435595.1 Desarmillaria tabescens
CAAACGAAACATTCGGGGCGGAAGTTGACTTGGCTATGGAATTACTCGAAGAACGAACTTCGGACTAACTATCTCAACCAGAGATACATATTGATGACCAGCTCGTTCCAGATGGGTGTCTTGGTACAGTATAACAACCACGACACACTTTCTCTCTCTGAACTCGTCACTGCGACTTCAATTCCTAAGGAGCTCATGACTCAAGTCTTGGCCATCCTTGTAAAGGCGAAGATTCTCATCAACGAAGAGACCGAGCAGTATGACCTCAACCCTGGTGCGACCGTATAAAAAACGAATTCGTCTTATTGTGACTGACTGTTTGGTTTTGCAGGCTTCAAGTCGAAAAAAATCCGGGTGAACCTGAATCAACCGATTAAAGCCGAAGTCAGGGCAGAAACAACTGAGGTCCTGAAAAATGTCGATGAAGATCGGAAGTATGTCATACAAGCTACAATCGTTCGGTGCGTCCTCTACTGCGTAAATCTACTTTCCGCTTCTTATAATCTTCCTTGCTTCCAGGATCATGAAGGCCAGGAAGTCGAATGAAAAATCAACAGCTTATACAGGAGGTCATTTCGCAAATTTCTCAGCGTTTTGCACCGAAGATTCCGGACATCAAGAAGGTTCGGGCGGTCTCCTTTCCATCTTGGATCCCTTCTATACTGACCGATCATTCGCAAAGGCTATTGATACACTGCTCGAGAAAGAGTACATCGAGCGGGTAGATGGGACTCGGGACACTTTTGCCTACGTTGCGTGATCTCCGCTATTCTTTTTCATATCAATTTCTGCTGTAGTTGTTCCCGTCTCTGTCTTGTTCCTGTCTTGTGTGTTCAACAGCCATATTTGTAGCATACTGTCCAATCATCATTCATCGTAGTACTATTTATAACACATCTCCACAATCTGGTCCAGCTCTTAACTGTATCCTGGCCCGCTAACAGCTAAAGCATTGGGGATCCAGGTAACATCTCTCGCACATGCTGTAATTGCTGTCAGCTAATTGCCTCGATATGTAGATAAGTGCTGTAACTCTTTACAGCAGATTTGAATAACTAAGAACAGCGCGATGAGCACTTATGTACTGGATTGAATGGAACAGCTCATGCAGATGCTCCCTTCCCATAAGCCGCGATTATCATATCAGGTGGGTCTTATCTTTGCATACCGGGCTGGATCTTCTCGGTTGATCCAAATCATACAGCTCAACTCCTTCTCAAATTCCGCTTAGGAAATTCCACAGCCTGTTGACACTTCTTAAATATGCACGATGATGCGATATGAACTTTCTCCCTAGCATAATTCAGCGCTCTTTTTCTGTCTACCATGGATGTTCATTCAACATACGGAAGTGCTTTCGTTGGCCTAATCGCCGCCTCTATGTGAGGTCTCTAATTTCTCTCCCAACCTTCTGTTCTTGAATAATGTTGAACAGACTGTACGGTGCAACACTGGTTCAAACGTATGCAATAATTATCTTGGGGGTGGTCCAAGTCTTCTAACACTGCTGCTGCTGTAGATATATCTATTTCAAGTAGGAGCGGGCGGTCAACCCACTTTCCATCTACTAACAATTTTATTATAGTAGAAATGGTTCGAGAGAATCCGTGCATGCCCGATGTACAGTAATGTCTTTCCCATCATTGAAGCTGGCCATGTAGAGTATCTCATTGCTTGCCAGGTCGCGCTTTTATGGTTTGTCTGATGCCTTCCAAAATCGAAGCTCTGTCATTGATCGAGCATGCGTCAGTATCCTGGACACTGTTCACCTTGTACTGTGTATAATGGCACTTTACTGGTAGGTGTGGACAGTCCATCTTCCATTTCACCGTTTCAAGGCTGACCCGTGTAGGCACCTGATAACCAACTTTTCTAATATCTCCTCTCTTGAGCACCTGACATGGTATGGTCCCCGTCTTCTCACTTATCCGTCTTCCTGACGCTAGAATGACAGGAGCATGAACGTGCGCGAGACTTTCACCAGATTTTCACATTCAACCTTCTGATATACGTTCTGATGAGCTAGGTGCAGACCGGGTTCAATGTATGTTGTCGCATTAAATGTGACTGGTTCATATAACGCTTGTTATCGTAGGGACTCATCGCTCTAATTGTCGAATGGTGCGTTAGGCACTTTGAGGCACACTTTGGATACTCATGGAATCTTAAAAACAGCTTTTTTGCCCGACGGGTCTATATATGTGCGGTCTTCAACAGCGAAGCCAAGCACCACGCTCACAGTTTGCCAGTTTCGAAGAACACTTTTATAGCTGCGATCATTGTACGTTGCTGTATTCAATGATCGGTACTACGCACAAACATTCAATCGGCTTGTTAGGTGACCCTCTCGTGCTTTCATTTTAGTAAGTTCGATCGGCCCTCATTTTTGAGCCGTGGTTACAATAGTACCAGGTCTTAGCATAGGTACTCTCATGGTGTTTTCACAAATTTGACATTCATTAAAGACACCGCAACATGTTGTAGTTTTTACCCTCAAAAGGTTCGTCTGTCCTGTGTTCTGATATCACGCGACTACATGTGAATGGACGTTCTAGTCTCAGATTGGGATCCATGGGAGAATTCCAGCAGTTGATTGTGAATATGTTCCAACACTAGCGTGACATCGATTCTCAGAATTGATTTACAGTGGGTCACCAGTGCAGGAAATGGAAGCTTGGCGGCAGCGGATATTCTCATTGCCGCCTCCTTGTGCTTTTATCTGTACAGAAGCCGGACGGGCTATGAGAGGTGTGCACATTGTTTATCCTCAATCAAGAACTACTCCGCAACGAAGCATCGCTAAGAACCAACTCTCTCATCAACACCCTGATTGTCTACAGCGTGGCGACGGGTCTAGTCTCAAGGTACTTCTGAGTCTCCCAGTCGGTTCGAGATGCTTTGCTTACCTCTGTGTAGCTTGATTGGCATTGGGACAGTAATCACGGTATATGTTTTTTATTTTTATTTTTTAATTTCTGAGCGTAAGATTGGCTTACTCACGATGTTGTAGTTTGCCGTCAGGCCTAATAATTATATCTGGCTGGCCTTTTCTTGGATAGGCGGAAAATGTATGTTTTATTTTTATGCGGAGTGGTGGCGTTTTCTGAGTATCCTGCTTCATATCAGGCTATGTGAACTCTTTATTGGCATTGTTGAATCGTTTCTGTCACTCAACTCTTGAACTGCTCTGACACCGATCCTCAGGTTGAACTACCGCGGTTCACATCGGGGGCTATCATCAAGCAAATCGTTCACGTGTCTTTCACCCTCCCAAGTGGCTTCAACAAGGAGCGTTCAGGTTCCTCCTCCAACTCTAGCCGCGAGATGGGGAAGGCTACTAGTAAGTATCAAAGTGTCGCAACTTGAACTTCGTCAAATTGAACCACCAATGATTCAGTCTCCTGCGCCACTCAAGGTCAACATTCAGACGTCCACTATTACAAAAACAGAAGACGGCGTTATATCTGTGAGTTACCGTTCAACGATCTTCGTTGGTAGTGATTTTAGTGAGATTTTTAGCCGATCGAAAGCGCGTCTTCGGACCGGCCGTTGTTTTCTGCAGTGTAGTTTATGTCCGC
Organism: Desarmillaria tabescens; assembly: GCF_030435595.1. Classification (NCBI taxonomy): domain Eukaryota; kingdom Fungi; phylum Basidiomycota; class Agaricomycetes; order Agaricales; family Physalacriaceae; genus Desarmillaria; species Desarmillaria tabescens. The sequence goes on from NW_026848305.1 coordinate 1,203,579, forward strand.
ATGGAAGGTATTATCCTTCACATCTGTTTTTCATGTTCGTTCTCCTTGTATCATTACCGCAATTTCTTTCCTCTTTGTGTAGTAGAATAAGTACTATGGTGTCACATGGTTTATGTTTGGCAAATACGTTCGAATAAAATAGCGCCTGAGAACGCGTTCAACTCTGCGAGCAACTCTTGGACCCATTTGACATTTTCCATCGCTATCACCATGTCGGTCAATCTCCTCAGGAATGCTCTTCTCGACGGGCTGAAGGATCTTCCTGGTACCCGGGAATTCCATGTCCATGTGCTCGTTTCTTCGCCCAGGAAACACGCTGACTTGTACCCTTATGCGCTCCCTAGACCGCGGTCGTATTTGCAGGACATTCTCATTCTTCTATCAGAGCAGAAAACTCCGGATTTGCAGCGAATTATGGTCTCTGGCATTGAGGCCTGTGTGTATAATATACCTACCACATCATGCGCCATTCTCTACGTGTCCAAGGTGGATTCCACTGGGCAGGCGTATTCACCGTCTCCGACATCTGCGCTAGTCCGCTCACTGCTTCTATTTTATGCTGACCCTGCCACCAGGCCCATTGAAGCGCAGCATCTGTGGATTCATCTTTTTGCCCGTGCCCAGAATCAATACCTCTTTCCCAACTCTTCAGAGTTTGTGGGGAAACGCCCACTGAGTGACGTGCGACTGTGTGGTTGGTGGAAGGGTATCTTTACCGGTGTGGCCACAGAACTTGACGCTCGTTCCCAATCTAAAGCTGTCATTAGATTGAACTATGTGCTTCCCGGGTACTCGGAACTTGAGGCAGAGAATTCCTTGAAGGCCACGTCGCCATCTTCCTCCCCATCGTCTCCACCACACCTTCTGCGTTGGACATATGGTCATCCATATTCTCAGCAAGACATTCCATTACCTTGTCCGAAGAGCGAAGTTATGAATTTGGGTCACTACATACCATGGTTCGATGATGATCCAAAGTCCCGTTTCATCGATGAGATCGCGTATACTACCGAGAACGGGCGAGTTAAATCCCCAGCACGAAAACGTACACGTACCAACTCTCGTTTGGACTCGGCAAAAAAGCAATCAGAGGAGGACGGGGAAGACGTCCAGACGTCGGCAAAAAAGGACGATAGAAAGGACGAGCGTCCATCGGGAGAGCTGGGAATTGTATCACCAGATGAATTCTGGGAGCGCATGTCTTTTCGTCAAGAATGCGTAGCCGGCGCCGTCACCGGGTTCTTCACTCTCGGAGTAACATTCCCCCATCCAGCATCGTCAAACTTTTCAATGCATTCTTCCATCTCCCCACTTGCTCCTCAACCAGGGCAAGTTTCGTCGCAAATCAATAAAAGAATTATGACGTCGTTGCATACTGCAGTTGACTTCTCATCGACTGATTTTGCAACCCGAGCCACGGAATCTTTGGAGGGTGCCATACGGGGCCTGTGCGAAGGCATCTCTTCTATTCCTACGCCTATCATTCAAGTGCCTCGTCCCATACGTGCAACTGATCGTTCCAAATCCGAGAGACGCACCCCGGAGCCGTCTTCGTTATTGGCGCCTCCTCCACCATCCACCCCGCCTCCTCGGATGGCAAATGGGACAAGAATCGTGCCAGATATCTCTCCGAATCCCTTTCCAGAACCCGAGCCGTCTCTCGAAACGTACAATTCACATATTTATGGGTCAATGTGTGTCAGCAACCCAGACAGACCTTCGAAGAAGGCAGAGGCCGCGGCGGGTGTCAAACAGGGTGCCGGAAATTTGGCCGATGCACCACAAGTGACGGTTTTGACGGTACGGAAGAAAAAGAAACGGACCGAATAACGGATAACTTTGTGTGTCATCCTTTTGACTGTTCAGGCCAATGGGCTTATACTTTTGTGTAATTCAACAGCTGGCCGATGTACATACTCAGAAAATTTGTTCTCATTAAATGTAATAACAAACGCTGCTGTAAGCCTTGCCCAAGATATGCCCGTAACAGTCGGATCCCACCAGCCACTGCCATAAGTCAACGTGCTGGTAGCATGAAGTTATCTGAGAAGATGGTCACATTGCTACGCCACTAACGACATGGTTCTTTTTACGACTTGGCGTGTTGATGTTCTCTGCTCAATTCTTAGCTCTGTGGTTTTCGATGGTACGACCTGCTCTCAATAATTGATTTTCAATTTACTATCCTCTGTATAGAAACGCATTCCTGCGCAATAGGCTCGGCGTTCGTGACTTCATTAGGTATAGTGTCATATATGGAACAAAGTACTTCATCTTGAAGACGTAGGCAGGCCTCATCGTTGAACATTTATCAAGCCTACTGCCAATAAGAAACGCTCTTCGTTGTGACCCTGATTGCCTAGTGGTCTACCCTAGCGGTGCAATTGCCATGAATGCGTTTTCTTGGAGTAGATATCGGAATTGTGGTAACTCGTGTTTAGACCCTAGGGACCAAGACGAAGCTAAGATGGTTAGCCAATCTAGACGCGCCTCGTCCTACCATCTTGAATTACAGAAGAGTCTCCGCTAGTAGCCCTGAAAAGATCCTCAGTTCCCAACTTCCTGCGCTGAACAATGTTTTCTGCTAATGGATGCGCGGAATATTGCCGGCAGAATACTGGGCAAAATAAATTGCGTTCGGCTGCATTCTGTTTTGAGAACAAAGAAATGCCGGCATGAGTTATACATGCAATCTTAATCTCTTTGGTGGTACGGAGGCTAATGGCTTTGCAGACAATTCGACAATATTTTAGGATTCGAAGACTACGGGGATCTTCTCAGTACCAGCGGCTCCGACGCCGGCACACAACGACGACTCGGGAACGCGGTGAGGCTGATCAAGTGACCGCGATGTACAAATATGGTGGCCCAGACCCCGAACATTGACAACGTCCATCTTCGCTTCAATAGTAAACTTGCCGTTGAAGAATGGGCGCAAAAGGTAAATGTTCCTTTTGTTCCGGTGCTTGAAAACGATTTATTAAATTTGCTGCAGTCTTATTTTGGATTGGGTAACACAAAGTCGGAAGGCACAGTTGAAAGCGCAGCTTTGCATGTGGAATGCGCGCCCGTATGAGCAAGAAAGTGTCATCGGCCAGTTTTTAACTGCGATGATTGAATCCGGAGCGTTCTTTGTATGTCTAAAGTTAGGCATGTTACTCTTGGCCGAACTGACAAAAGCAGTGTATAGGAAACTGATTCTGTTTGTTATCAAACTCTCCAGAATTGTTTGACCCCTTCTCCGAAGGATGCCATCGATTATCACGACAAAATCAAACAATATCCTAACTGAGGTGGGGTCGTGGGCGAACCATGATATGTATGCAGGCTCGAAGATAAAGGAATCTGGCACGAGAGGAGGACCATCCCTTCTGGAGTAAGGAAAGTTGCTTCTCTGTCGAGGCAGCACGATGCGCCATTGCGTAAGCTACAAGAAGAATCCCAGCAGTTCGGGATCTCGCAGGTGATGCATATGGTTGGTGTCGAGAGAACGATGGGATCACGGAAGCAAGGGGATATTATCTGGTGAGAAATGAAGAGGACGGAATCAGACTTGGATGATGGGAATACTGCTGTGTCAACCTTGAACAAAGGATATGACCTCGGATCCGGGCACTTCGCACCAGTTCTGTGCTACTCCGTAGCAGAGAGATGTGTTGTCGTGTTTCATATCCCGTTACCGGGCAAGTGTTTGAGATTGACACATTTGGTGAATGATTTCTGTATGCAACACGATTGAAACATAAGAGAGAAAGAGAGAAAATTAAAGTACTACGAGGCTCCTACGGCCCCTTGAGGAGGCATTTGCGGCAAATTTCAAGGTCAATGATCGGGCTGCAAAAAGAGGGTAACACATATTCCATACCGAACTTCTTTTAATTATCCCATCCGACCGAAGTAGGCCTCCCTTGTTTCTTCCAACCACCCTTTCCCATCACCACCAACCATCATTGCCATCGTTCTCGACGGCCGCCACACCAGCTTGCCGTCGTTATCAGCGGTCAGCACACTGTATTCGCTGAGTCGACCTGTCCAGTAGCCAGCACGGCATGTCTCTCAACCATGCGAGCAGCGTAGCGACACATATCCCACAGTCCCTTCCTTCCTTTGCCCAGGCCTTCAGCTCGACGTCACTGGGGAATATATCCCAGGGAAACATATCGCTGCCTCCAATCCAGACACGACCCCATTCGAGCGATCTTCGCGTCAAAACGCCGACGATGACTGTTTCACGTCCAGGAAGCGAAGAGGCGTCGTCTTCACAGAGGGTGAGTAAGAAACGCGCACGGGTCGAGGAATCGCCGCCGACACAGGGAGAAAACGAGTCGGACAATGAGTGCGTTACAGAAATACAAAGATTCTAAATACACTATGCTAATGGCCTTCCAGGACGACTCGGGTCAAAGAGGAACCTGACCAGGACATGCTCCAATCCAGTCCAGAGCCAGTCCAGCCAGACCGGCTTTTGGATATTTCTGGTGCACCGCCGCCGTCGTCTGTCCACCTCAATCCCTCAAAACGACGGCGAGTCACTGTAAGCGGAGCGCCTCAGCCTGGCGCTCTCAATACCGACGTTCGTGCGCCAGCGGAAGCAGCTGGCTCGACCCCTATATCGCCCGTTGTCATTGGCTTCAGTATGCCTAGCCAACGCGATAATCCCAATGCCGCCGAGCAGGTCCGATCCATGATCTCAGTCAAGCAAAAACAGAAAGCTCTCATCGAACAGCGCAGAGGCAGCGTCGTTGGCGTTGTCTCGCCTGGTCAATCGAGCGCTCCTGCTGCCTCCGATGACCGGTCGACGCCATCCAAGGCACCTCCGCCGTCTTCCCGACCCATTCGTCTCAGCCCTAATTCAGGGACAGGATCACGTCGTCTTACCAACACTGCAGGCGGGAGCACTCATCCCCCTAGTCCTGGTCCTATCGTTATTCCCACTCCTCAACAAATTGTACCAACCCAAGCTTCGTCATCTAGTGTTAATCCGCATTCATTACCACCACCTCCTATCAGCTTCGCGCGACGACGGGCTAATCAACTAGGCGGTCAGGGGAAGAAAAAACCGGCTGATATTGTCATCAGCCCCAGGGAGGCGTATACGAAAGAGCAATTAGCACTTTCCATTCAAAGTGCGCCACCGATACCACATGCAGGCGGGCAACAGGGTTCCTTCTATTCTGGAAGAGTTCCAATGACATTGCCCCGGTTGCCATCTGTGCTGGGCGGTGGTGAAAATGTGAAAAGGGTGGTAACTGGTAATGTTCCTCCCACCCCAACGCGACTGTCGTTGCAGCGCAATCCGTCAGGATCCGGCCAAGTTGCTCATCCTATTCCCGGAATTTCAGGAAGATCGCCGCCAAATGCTTCCGTCGCAATTTCTTCCACGCTTGTCCCCCCTACTCCCAGCTCTCTCCATCACCCTGGCTATTCAGGCGGGAAAGCCGCTTTCTTAGCACCCTTTGAGATGTTCTATGACGCGCTTAACGATTCGAAGCAGCTGAAGGCTTGGCTGGGCGAGCAGCTTCAGAAATCACAGGCCCTTGTGCAGAATCTAAATCAGCAACAAGATCGGCTTCATGAGCTCGTGGAAAGTCTTGTCGATAAGAAGATGAGCGGAATGAGAGCGGAGATGGCGGGTATGCAGCGGCGAATAGACGAACTAGAGGATGCTCTCAGGACACCCAATAGTGGTCGCCGTCCGAGCATTGAAATGCCCGGGGCCCACAGGACAAAGGAGAAACAGATGGCCAGGAATGGTATTGTACCTACCGGTCCCATGGCTCCAGAGTCATACACGTTTCCTCCAGTTGCACCCTCTGACCGAGATCGTTTGATGTCTGAGCATGACAGACGGATATCGTCTCCGGGGTGGACACACGACAGAGACAGGGATTGTCAAAGCGGACGAGAATCGGAAAACGGTTCCCCGGGGCCTTTCGGTTCCAGGCGTCTTTCGGTGTCTGCTAGCCGTCTAGATCCCATGCCGCGCGGTGATGGTCCTTCTCAACCTCGTAGCCTCAATGTACAGTCGCCTCCGACCTCGCATCGTGAAAGCACGCATCATATGTCGGGAAAGATGATCCGGCGTCCAACACTACATAGGCAGCAATCAAGTCCTCGGTTGTCTGAACGCGAGCGGCGCGCGTCCTCTCCGCCCCTACCGCTTCGTCGGGAAGATGGACGGCCAGGTATCGTCTTGCCGCCGCGGGAAGGCTCGGGGACAAGTGAACGCGACGGTTAATTACCTCATCGTAAAATAATACTCACACGTTCTCCGTACGTGTTCTTGATCGCGACTACCCCCTTCATGTTGCCTTTGGACATTGTTTGTGGACTAATTCATTTATCGGGTCGTCTCGTGCTCTCACTCTCCTTCGTTCCTATTTGTATGCATTTCTATCCTCCTTCGACGCTGTTGTGTTTTGCTTTCTATATTTTGGGTAGTATGATTATCTTGGTCGACACTTTCGTCTTATCCGTTCTGTTCGCTATAGCATTATCCTGTCGTTACAACTTACGATCATCAGCGCTCAAACCTCCCGGTGTTTTTATAATCTCAAGTCTTTTGGACTGTTACGCTCTTTATGACACTCAATCTTTTTCATTTATATGTACTTTATAGAGACTTAAAATGTACTACTTACGAGTGCCTTTGGACCACTATTGTCCGCTTTCGTATCGGTGAAATACTGGAATGCCGGATCGAGAGATTTACTTTCTGCCACGTGATCGCCGTCCTCCTTAATCGCCATGTCGCTGAAAGGGAAAGGGAAAGAAAAGGCTATAGGTATGTGCCGTCAGTACTGAAGAGGCGTATGTCGAACAAATTACACCCAGAAATTGTGGATGACTCTTCATCTGACTCGGCTTCCACCTCTGACGACGATTCAGACACGTCTAGCTCATATAGCTCGGACAGCGAACCCGTTACACAAGAATATCTCGATTCTTTGCTGGAAAAGGCCAGAAAAAATGCTTTATCTACGCCCCAGGAGCCGACAGACTCTGTGGATATCTTAGAAGGGGACGTAGTACAGCTTGACAGCGAACCCAAGTATGTCAACTTGTTCCTTCTTGGTGTCGAATTCCAATTGCTTTATAGGACATTACCGCCCCTTGATCCCGGGAACGTTCCAAAACCATATTTCGAATTCGATGAATCAAGGCATACTCGACCAACGTCCATACGCGACCCCGACATCGAACTTGCTGAGAAATCCTCATTATTATACTCCGTTCCCGTACCTCCAATACCTCCCCCGGAATTGACCAAAGATGGGAAGTTGTTGACGAAGAAGCAGCGTAAAACAGTGAGCATTATCTTTGTTTTCTATTAATGTAATGTATTTACGGTTTGGGCTAGCTAAAACAGCAGACTGCAGGACCAGGGTGGTTTGACATGCCTGCTCCAGCCGAAGCAGACCTTCCGCGGCTCTACCGTGAAGTAGAAGCGATGCGTTTGCGTAATTATCTAGACCCCAAGCGATTCTATCGTAAAGACGAAGGAGAAGGAAAGGGTATAAAAGGCCTGCCGAAGCATTTTGCCGTGAGGGCATTCCTCTCATATGTCATATGTACCGCAACATTCGCTCAATTTCTCCTTGCAGATCGGTACTATCGTTACCTGCAAACACGCCGTTTGGTGGTGGCACCTCGGAGAACCTCACAAGGGCGAACCGTAAACGGACGCTAGTGGATGAGCTGGTGGATGATGCTGAGGCGAAACGCTATGCGAAAAAGAAGTTTGAAGATTTACAGAGCGTCCGGGGTGCTCGAGGAAAGAACACCTTGCAGGCCAAGAAGCGGCGGCAAAAATGGTGATACTTTAACCTGCTCCTACCGGTTGTGGTGTGCATTCAAGTCACTTGCTCAATAAACTGTATTGGCTCTCGCCCATCACTTCTAGTGCCGTGAACGTGAACTCTAACTAAAAATCACGATCCTGACGATCTGTTTTGCCTCTCCACATATTGAAACTACGCTATTGGTAGGTGTTCCAGTATGTGTGAAAAAAAGATATTATTATCCATCGTGGAGCCACTCTGGGGCAGTGGTTTGTCTGGGAGAAGCGCTAGTGTTGAACCTGATATGTATGTTGCGCCACCAACAAATGTGGTATGTTTTTTTTCAGCTTCTCGCAAAGAAATAATACTCTCGTAAACTCACATTTGTATTCCCCAACATCTCACGTACTCCGACAGCCCGAGATTCATGACAGAGGTGGCAATATAGCTTTCAGTTCGAACAAAATCTTGTTCTGAATCTTATGTCTTGCTTGCTTGTCAATCTATCGTCGGACTGATGCTGATGCCGCTGGCGAATTGCCTTGCCTACTCCAACTTAATTGGATACGGATAGTTTACCTTACGGCGGCCTATCTAGACTCCGAGGCTACTGCTACAGGTCTGCTATCATGTCATTTTAAAACAGATTCTACGGCGTATCACTTTGGTGATCTACACAGGTGAGTCATTCCCGCACAGGACTCGTTCTAGGTATTAATCTTGTGCCGCACTGCTATGACCTGCGTATAGCTATGCTGAAAAAGCCTAGCCTAGTACATCGATAATTGATTAGTAACTTGGGGTCGATGATCATCAAAGGTTTTTGATATAGAATATGGACTCTGATCGCGTTTCTCATACTAAAGTTCAGACTTGAGCACAAAACTCGCGCCGAATAATGAAGGAAGTGATCCGTGAACAATCGTTCAATCATAATTGTGTGATACTGTGATATAGTACTTACTACGTACTGGTTGCCTCGAGACTGAGTTCAACAGATAGAGAGAAAATACGGGTCAGCCTGTTAAACTTTATTGTGACGAGATGGTACCTACCCAGGCAGGAACTGTAGGCATGGGTATAGTTCTGCCTGTCGCCAACTTGTCGAGTATGTACGAACATTGGAGAGCTTTTTAGAGGTCTGTCGGATTTTCGGTCCCGGCTCCTGAGAAAATGACGTCACCCAAGCATTTAGTCTGTCTCTGCCAAGTCTCTGTCTTCCACCGACTACATTCTCGGTCTGTGTTAGCCAAGGCCTTCCTTTTAATTGCCGTCGTCAACGGTTGTGTTCATTTTCTTATCGCTCACAAAGGCTCTTTGGTAGGTTTCCTTGTCATCTAAATACAAAGACAACCCGCTGACTACCATTTACGGTACGGTAGTCTTTGTCTTGCATTAGCATACACGTCCTAATGTTGTCGAGCATTATATATTAATGTACAAGTACTGGAGGCATTAGTGTTCTATCCTTTTCCTCTTCGCTGACATGGATTTCGAGCTTAGGCGAACCATCTCTCAGTCCACAGTAGGATCCTCCGCCTCCCAAGCCATACAGACGTCAGAAGATGTCCACGTACACCGACGCGTCTTCATTGGGCCCATGCCAGAGAAACTACTCTCTGGCGAGGCCACCACGGATCAAGACGAAGAACGAAATCTCAGTCAACTCGTGAAAAATACCGCCTACAGGTTCTTTCTTCTAGGCGGGGGAAACCCAGATGAATGGGGCGAAAGCAACGAGTCCAGCGTCCGCGAGGAGATGCTCAGTAAATGGCGCGAGAGCGAATGGGGTGCCATCTGGAATAGAAAACTTGCCGCGTCAAGCACAGTCCCGGACCAAAAATGGGTGGGTTCAAGCTTTGAGGTGGGAAGCTTTCTTGGCGTGAACGTTCTTGAATCTATGGAGGCTGTTGCGTCTGCCCGTTCTAGTCGAAAAGGCATGTCCGACGTACATCTACCATTAATACTGGAAGACGAAGCTGAACAGTTGCCATCATCGGCGTTACCTGTCGGGGATTCCACGGCGTCTGCCAACGAAACCTTTGTCACCAGCACCTATCGAACCTAAAGCCAGTACATCTTCCAGACCACCTCCCTCAGCTCCAACTTACGAGGATTCTAAAACCTTCATGACAGCTAGTACCTTCACTGCCACCATCAGCTGGAGAATGGCACCGCATCCGGCTCGTCTGATGGTGATAACCATAGTACATCTTCAGCTACTGCGCTTTTAGGACGGCCCAACGCTTCTAGGAATAGGACATCCTCGAGCAAAGCGCACACAGATGTAATTCCTAGACCTATCATCAAGATGCCTTCGTTTGTTAAAAGTGATGCCTTTGACCAGCAACAAGAGCAAAGGAAAGCAAAAGGTTCACTATGCCGAACCTGTTCTCACACTCTATCACTCCTATACCAAACTCCTCAGTCGTTCCAGACCAGGAATCCTGTTGCTCCGGAAGAAGTATTGGAGCGATGCGAGCAAGCGGTAGAGGAGACGAGTGCTGGGGCAATGGCCACAGCAGCTGCAAATGCAGATTCGGACGCTGAATGGGGTGACGTTGTTATGAGAGACAGGATGCTCGTGCGAGTCAGCTATACAGAGTCTGAATCTCTTGGACTTCAATTCGACGAGTACCAGCACCGGATGACGAGTGGCTTGCGTCATGAAGACTGGGCTGAATTCATGGTTGTTTGGAGAAGAGACTTCATTGAAGTGTATGAAGATTATGTATGTATATCCACTTTTTCATGCTTATATCGTGTCCTAATTATTATCCAGACCATTCCCGGAAAGGAGCGTCTGACAGGGCACAAACACCTTGCCTTTCTTGTTCCACTCAAATCAGGACGAACGCGACTATCATTATATTCGTTCGTTGATTTAACCTTCTGCATCACTTGCCCACCCACCCCTACCTACAACGGTACTTCAAAGTCACCGAGCGTTTTTTCACATAGCAAGGTCGGGCACTAACATCTTCGTCTTCAAACCCAAAAACAGATCAAGGGGCCAGGACTGGATGTGGCAGCTGTGGTAACTCGTGTCTCCGAACTGGGTGAATGCAAAACAAACGCGTTGACGTCTTTGTTACAGGCGCCACATCGGAGGTCAAGTCCCATCCATGATAGAGGTTCGCAACCCAACTCTGGACGCGAAAGTCAAGATTGATGTCCCAATGATCGCTACTGTGGAAGGGTATAGCAGGATGTTTACACGGAGTAATGTCATCGCCCTCTGTTTAAAATCACTTCGCGAAGTTCCTGATTGGAAAGAGCTCATTGAACAAGAGCTTGGATTGGGTAAAGTTTTAGAGCTTGCGTGGCGAATGGATACCAATTTGGATTGGGTATGGCTCGAAGACGACGTGTATGGGCAGCAAAGAGGCTGGGTTGTTCTCTGTGGGGTGGCATACAAGCAGGTAAATTCAATGCCTTCGTCGAAGTCTCAAAATCGACGCTTCCCCATAGGCCCACCTCGAACTTCGTCTTGGGGACCACTATCCCGCTCGTATTGCTAAACCCCTGAATCATAGCAGCACGGGAACAGAAGACCCTTTTTATCGTGAACCTCCCAGTATCGAAGGATACCTCTCCCGCATCAAGCCAAACACGCAGCTGAAACAGCGCGTATATATGACCACGCATGACGGGAATCTGTTTACTCTTCCAACTTCAAAAGCACATCCTCCATCACCATTTCCCCTCAGAGAGACTGAAAATTATGCTCAGAAACTGAACAGGCGCGAGGTTGAGCGAGGAACGTCGCAAATTCTGGATGCCATTGCGGTCGCTGATTTGAGGAGTATAATAGCTGTAAGACGGGCATTCCAGATTGTTCCTCCACACACCCACGTCGAGGTCGATCCATCGGGTGCTACAGATAGGCATGGGGATACAGATGCTTCGTGGATGAACGTCTGGTCCCAGCCTAGCGCAGAAGAAGGTAGCCACAGTGATGACGAGGACGAGGGAGGAGAAGATGCCGTCAGCAAAGCTTCGGACAAACCCCACCTAAGAATGAAGCGCTCGTTTGAGCTTTTTCTGAAGAACGGTCATGTTATCAGGTTTGAAGTGAGTATCAGATTGTTTCAAGAATATTCAGTTACTAACCATTGCTTAGTGTTATTCTCGCAGATTTGCGCTAGAGTGGATAAACAGATTGCGATCGCTGATCTCGTACTGGAAGTTGCGACACAGGGCAGATGCCAAGGACGAGATGGATGTTTCTGTAGCACGCAGACCACGGTTGACGCCTAGACTGCATATCTGTGATGAGGTGGAAGACATACCTCCGACGGCGCCTCCGGATCCTGCAGCGCCTTTGCCGGCGCTTACCTCCTTGTACAACTGGTGCGTTCTGGAAGGGTGCAAGACCATCATAAGGGGCGGTAAGATTCATCTGCGGTGGGGACTAAGTGGGCAATTCAAGTTGGCTGTTCTTTTCAATCCAGGTCCTGTCTATTCTTACATTGATACAGGCTCGCCCAAATGATCCTCATCTCCGGAAATCTCTGCTTGTTTCGCATCAAACCGCATTCGGCTCTGCATAATGCTAAGCAAAAGAAGATCCCTCTGTCGGATGCATACATATGTTCGGGATATTTTGCGGCCCTAGCACTCCCTCAAGGTCAATACGATCCGGATTCAAACAGTGTCCCACGGCATTATCAGGACGGTTTGGAAACCGATGACCCGGAAGAGGATACGCTATTCACGATCTGGTATCGGCCCCAGAGCGATGCGGATACGGTTCCCTCTTTGTCGGCGAAACACAAACTAGTTGTTTTTCGGACACGAAACAAATTGGAGCGTGATACCTGGTGTTGGGCTTTGAACACAGAAATCGAGAGGATTTCTAGGGCGCAGAAGGATAAAGAGGCGAAACTAAGGGATACTGGACAATTGACGAGATTATGTTTATAACTTTTCAGATACCTTTTCTTGATGGACACTTGCGGAAACCGGAATCATCACATACCACGTACTTGTAGCTAATATCCTGGGCAATAATTATAACAATGCATTATCACGAGTTCTCATAACGTTTTTCGGGAAGGGTCGCTTCTAGCATGTTGCAGAAAAGTGAACACAATTTCAGAGAGCTCGGGTAGCTGATAGTATATAATTCCGATAACGGTTCAAGGACCTTAATGTCTGCAGGAGGATTCGACCTGGTGGGCAAGTAAAAATTGCTGTCTGTGTTTGAAAGCAGCGATACGGATGACCAAGGAACACAATAATCAGGACTTCCGCTTCAGCAATAAGAATAAGAACTGGAAGATGCACTAGAGACTTCCTCTAGATGTCTCTCGATGCAAAACGAACGCGCTGCTGGGTACGAAGGAACAGTCAAAAAATTCGCGGTGAACTGGAATAACCTTCTGGAGTGTCACGAAAAGTAATTCATTCTGAACAATGATTGTAACAAATGCATTACAACTTTTCAAGGTCATCTCGACAAGGATAAGATTACTTTTTGGGTTTCTTGGCCCTAAGAAGGATAACATGAGCAAGACATCAAACAGAATAGCAGCCAGACATACCCATATCTACTTCTCGCTGTCATACGACCCGGTACACCAGCAAAGTCCAACGCGCCACGGACGACCTTGTATCTGGGAGCAGACTCGATATAAGGAAAGCAACGCCAACGAAACAGACACTCACTTGACACCAGGAAGATCCTTCGAACGCCCACCACGAACCAAAACGACACTATGCTCCTGCAAGTTGTGTCCCTCTCCTTGGATGTACGCCTGCAGCGAGTTCCCGTTGGTCAGCTTCACACGAGCAACCTTCCGCTTAGCAGAGTTGGGTTTCTTGGGCTTTGCAATGATAATCTGAGTACAAACGCCCTTTTTCTGCGGGGAGGTGTCTAAAAGAGGGGATTTTGAAAGCTGGGTGCGTCGGACGGGTCGCTTTTTCCGCTTCATTGCTTGATTCATTGTAGCGGCGGCTGGTGGTGACGCGTGGAAAGAGCGGTATTGTTGGAGAAGGAGGAGAGCACTGGGCTGGATATGCCGTTGTGGTACAGTCCTAGAGAGCGCCGTAGCGCATAGCCTGGTATTGAGCGCGAATGCGCGCAATAACGAGGTCATGGTTAGGGAGACGGCGATATTTGGTGCTGGCTTCCAGACCAAACAGCAGAATCACGAATTCGTAATTTCTTTTTGAGTTTCCCGCGTTCAGTCACCCAGTAAACTGTACTTCGCGTCTCAAGATGGGTAAAAAACGGGGAACAAAACCTGGACCATCTTCCCGGAAACCCAAGGCCTTGAACCGCGCGGATGGTAAATTGAAGAAATGGGACAAACTTTCGGATATACTCATGGATGAAGAGGACCAATGTGAGGCGCCATTCAATGTTCTGTGTTTTTTAAATGCTTATATTTGTCAAGTTCATGCATCCAGAGATAGAATTCTCATTGCCGGTGATGAAGGAGAGGATGAGGATGGCTACGACGATGAAGTTTTCGCTCTGAACAGAGTGTCAGACGAAGACGAAGATGAATACGGAATGGATGTTGACGAAGACATGGATGATGATGGTATGGACTACGAGGAACAACCTAGCCCCAAAAACGCCGTCAAGTCAAAGAAAAAGAAAGCCAAAGGCAAGGGCAAAGCGGCCTCTTCTGAATCTGAAGAATCCTCCGAGTCCGAAGAGGAAGAGTCGTGGGGAAGATCAAAATCAGCATACTACTCTTCTAATGCTGCCCAGTTGGAATCCGATGATGAAGAAGGAAACGAACTGGAAGAGCAGGAGGCCAGGCGTCTACAGGCCAAGATGCGCCAGGACATGACTGACGATGACTTTGGGCTAAATGACCCCATAGACTTGACGATAGATGTAGAGAGTAATGAGTGCGTCCTTTTTTCTATCTCCGTCGTCCTCATTCCCACGCGGCTTCTAGCGCACTGGCTGAACCACGACCCCCAGCGGTACAGCAACTGCCTTCAGACAATGCTTCACTCATTCGGCACTTTGAGCGCACAGACCCGGAAAGTCTTGCGCTTGGTCGAGACTGGACAGATACGGCGGAAACCCTTGTAAAAACTAAAGAGAAGATTACCCGGTGAGGAAGATCCCTTAATACGCGTTCGGTATGTTGATCTTGAAACTAGTACCGAAAGTGAGGCGCCCGACGCGTTGAGTCTTGGAATGATGCATCTCTATTATCGTAAGAGCGTCTATTTGCCACCTCCATCTTTTCTGACTCCAAGACAGAGACACTTTTGACCTACGCCAGCACACTCGCTTTCTACATCCACCTACGAGCAAAGGAAAAATACGCTCGACACCCGGAATTACTCAAGACCCATCCCATTATGTCACGGCTATTGACGTTGAAGCAATCCCTCCTCACGCTTGAAGACCTTGACTTCGGCAACTCCGACTTGGGTAGCAACGAAAGTGACTTTGACTTAGATGGCTTGGACCGTGATGAGATGCGAGATGCCGAAAAGTTATGGGATGACGATCGGCAACCTCAGTTCCAAGCCGAGCTCGCAGAACTCTTGAGGGAAGGCAATATAAATTATCCTCCTGTACAGGTCAAGCAGCTCCAAGCGCCAGCTTTGTCGTCAGAAAACGGATCTCGTCCTAAGAAGAAGCGGAAAACGACGAAATCTGCACCTCTTCAAGACGATGGCGAACCCGTATTTGATCTCGTCGAGCCTGAGTTTACTCCATCTCAGAGCTCTTCTTCAAAACCGCACGTCGATGTAGCTGATGCATTTGGCGAAGTGACTTCTTTGCAACACGTAGACGCCGCTGACAAGAGTGCGCGTAGGAAGAGCTTGCGGTTCCACACCTCCAAGATTGAAAGCACTAGTTCGCGGAGGAAGGGTGCGAGAAACAGCACGGTTGGAGGTGATGACGATATTCCTTATCGTGAGCGTAAGAAGGAGAAGGGAAAGCGGACCGTTGAGGAGGCTCAAGCGAGACTTGCGAAGCAAGGCGGGGAGGATTTGGATGACATCGATCCAGAACTCACGCATGCTAAAGATATGGACGTTGACGATGCAGAAGTAGAGGACGCCGACGGTTACTATGAGCTAGTAAAGAAAAAGGCCCAAGACAAAAAGGAGAAGAGGAAAGCCGAGCACGAGGCCAGAACGGCTCGGTACGCAGTTCTTTTATTATGTCGAATCCATATTATTGATTTATCTTTCTTCAGCGTCGACTACGATGATGAAGATGCGACTGGGCCACGGTCACTCACGCGTGCCATTCTTAAAAATAAGGGTCTTACACCTCACCGTCCCAAAGTGTGCGCAACCCACGAGTCAAGAAGCGGCAAAAGTTCGACAAGGCGAAAAAGAAAATCGCGTCCCAAAAGGCTGTCTACAAAGGTGGTGATTCTGGTCGGTATGAAGGCGAGAGGTCTGGTATATCGAAGGTTGTCAAATCAGTACGTTTGAGTTGAGGACATATATGTACGCACCTATAGAGTATCTTAGCCATTCTCTTCTGCGCAATCAGCCATGCTCTGGTGTTTGGTTTATTATCGTCACGGTCTTTCAGGCGGCGCCCAGTCTGGACTAATCACCTGCTCAGCTTTACCGGTGTCCGCATCGACACATGCTGTACGTGGCTTGACCTTACTTGGTAACGTTCCTCGTTCAGGGCTCGAGTTAGATGTGCAGCCACAAGTATGTCCTGTCCTTGCACTGACAACGACCGAGTTCAGGCTGACCACGTTTTTAGCATTTGGGCCGACACGAGTCTAGCCCCTTTCTATGGCACAGTTGCTTCCGCGGCCGTGTTTACTGTCCAGACAGCATACCTGGATGCCAGGAAGAATGACGCAAAGCGCACGGACCGCGTCGCTACGCGTCATCCGTTGGTTTCTTTCTGGTTGATACTGAGAGTAATCGGATGCGTGGCATTACTGATATTGACAATACTCTCGCCTTCCTTGAAGAATGGAAGTTACGTTCGATATGAAGCCTGGATTGTCCAGGCCTTGACAGCATGCATAACCAGTGTAAAGTGATGTCTTAATCGATTTGACGCGTTCTAACATGGAGCTGTTAGGCATATGCTACCGCTCTGGCTGCTGTTAGTTTGTCTCGTCACAGAATAGCTACCCAGCACCTTAATGCAGTTCTACTTGTATTACTGTTGACTTACGGCTATCGTGATGTATACCCTCTAGCGACCTTCACTCGAATTCCCCAAGATCTCCACGAAGGTTGGCTTCTGTGGGCAAAGATTGCACTTCTCATAATCGTGGGACTTGTCGTTCCACTGCTGACATCCCTCAGAGTATATTCCAGTAGATGATGAGGTGCGAATCCTTGCAATATTTTGGACTCGGCTGACATGACCTATCAATAGGATCCAGCACTTGACCTGAACCCTGAGCAGACGGCCCCCTTGTTCTTGCTGTCTCCTGTTCGCTTACTTAGATCCTCTGGTGTATCTGGCCTACCGTGACCCTGCATCTGTTCCTGAAAAGCTTCCCCCTTTGGCCTATACTCTTTCGTCCAAAGTGCAAGTCAGGAATGCCTTCCCATTTCTAGACCCTTTCTCTGGCGACCGAGATTATAGTCTCCTCCATGGTCTCTTGAAGTACCACCAAAGGACTGCTGTTCAGTTGACGCTGCTTCAGGTCGTTAAGGTATATCCAATGGTTGTTTTCCAAAAACCTTCTCTTAAAACCCTGTAGACGCTTCTCACATTTGTGGCACCCATTGGTATCAACCGCCTCCTACAGTAAGCTTTATTATTGTTTCAAAAATACAACAAGTTGGAATAAAACGCCGCAGCTATTTGGAAACCGGAGGGGATGGCGCGGTTATCCGTCCGTGGGTTTGGATTTCGTGGCTTTTTATGGGCCCTTTCCTCCGGTCTTTAATGATGGAGTGGTTTATGCACAAGGCCGTATGAAAGTTTCTTCTTTTCCGTTGTCCTTATGCTGAGAGACCCCGGGCTAGACCAGTACAATGGCCTGTACGCAGGGAATCCTCACGCAACTCATATTCAAGCATGCTCTTCGTATCCGACTCGATCTGGAGAGTCAGAAAACGGCCAAGTCAAACATCATAGGCAGGATCAATACGTTGGCGACAGCCGATGTGGGGAGTATTACCGAGCCGTCTTTACCGATGTATCTATACGAGGTTTTGTGGGCTCCCATCAACCTGCTCTTAACCATCGGATTTCTATATAGTATTTTGGATCGGAGGTAGGGCATACATATAAATCACTGTCTCAACTTATCTACTCACATGCATCTAGTGCGCTGGTAGGACTTGTTATAATGCTCGTAAGGCCCCTTCCGTTGTGTTGTCCTTCAGTCATTAATGCTTATTCATGACAGATATGTATTCCTGTACCAGGTTACCTGTCACGGATGATGCGAGATGTTCAGAGGAAGAGGATGAAAAAGGTATTTACTCAATTTTATGGTCTTCCCGTGGTGTTCATATTGTCAAGATGGATGCCCGCGTGCAGAAAGTCACCGAAGGTATGTTCAATTATCTTTCCCGCGGAGAGTGGACGATCCTAATCATCTGTTTCAGCTATGCCGATGTTGAGGATGATCAAATTGTTTGGCTGGGAACCCAAAATGAAAGATCAGATTGACGAAAGAAGGGTTGACGAGTTAACATACGTTCGATGGAACAAAATTCTGGTCTTGCTGACTGCCCATGTGAAGTTAGCTCGCGTCACTTTTGGGAAGACTGTGTTTCTCATGCCTTTAAAAGCTTTCTAATCCCACTTCTTACAATGATTGCAACCTACGCAACATTCGTGCGTCTAGCAGATCATTATTCATATCATAGGGCTAACTTGGTCTCTAGACACTTATCATGCACAAACAACTTACAGGTGCGTTCAAAAGTCCGATTCGTTTGACAGCTTACTGAAAATCGACATTTCAGCCGCTATAGTATTCTCTTCAATTACAGTGTTCGAAATTCTGCGACAAAAGTTCCGTCTAGTCGTCAACGGCATCCCGCCCATAGTACAAGGTACTACGTTCTGACAAATACTACATGGAAAAACTGAATTTGTGCGCCCCATTTAGCCAAGGTGTCCCTGGATCGAGTAAACAGATTTCTCCGCCGTGTAAGGGGACGTATCACTGTTGGCTTATGCATCATACTGAGACTTGGTAGACCGAACTCTTGGATACATTCTCCACAAACAACGTCGCCGTCAATGCCGCTCATGATAAGTTAGGCTTTAGGAACGCTGAATTTGTCTGGTCGAGTGAAAGTAGACGCGACTTCAAGCTGCGAATAGAGGGCAACCTGTTCTTCGACACTGGCATTAACATCATCGTCGGCCCTACAGGAGTTGGTATGCATTCTTATAGCCTCAATACTCGTCATTCACCAGTCTTTCAGGGAAAACTTCACTTCTTCTCGCGTTATTAGGTATCTATTCATTGCTTTGTGCTTTCATCTAAACAACTGAAATACGTCAGGGGAAATGCATTTCGTTACGCCGGGTCCTGATTCATGGTTCCATTTACCTCGTGAAAATGGCGTGGCGTATGCTGCTCAGGAGTCCTGGGTTCAAAGTGATTCCATTAGGGTGAATAATGAAACGAAGCATTCTCCGCGGCGTCTAATCCATCCCTCGTAGAAAAACATCCTTTTCGGGTCGCCCTATGAGGAAGACCGCTATAATAAAGGTATCGTTGACACTTCAGTTACAATGTGTTGATTTAACGTACCCACTAGTTCTTGATCAATGTGCATTACTACCTGATCTTGCTCTCTTTGAGGCCGGAGACAGAACGGAAGTTGGAGAAAAAGGTTTGACGTTAAGGTAACCCTGATTTTTTTTGCATCGTCGGTCGTTATATTGATTCTCCGAGCTATAGTGGTGGACAAAAGGTTGGTTCCTTTTTGTTACTAGCCAGGGTAAAACTCGATTTTGTACAGGCACGGGTTACGCTTGCAAGGGCAGTCTATTCTCGAGCCAAGGTTTTACTCTTGGACGACGTACTTGCTGCACTGGACGTTCATACAGCGAAGTGGATTGTTAATCGATGCCTGAATGGCGACTTAGTTGCCGGAAGGACCGTTCTCCTCGCTGTAAGTATTCATCAAGCTAGTAATATTTACTACGACGTTTGACGTTGAATTTTCAGACACATAACCTTGCTCTGACACGTCCGCTGGCTCAATCGGTCACTCTGATCAAATTGGATGGATCTATTTTGCATGGATCAGTGGACAATGTTCTGGGTGTAAATCCCACGTTAGACGCTGAAATATCGGAGGAAGAGGCTCTAGAAAGTTCGAAACAAGACGCAGATGATACCCAACTCAATATTGCCGAACCTTCAGGAAAGCTGAGCACGACAGAAGAAATCGAAGAAGGTCATGTACAATGGGCAGCCTGTAAGCAACACGTTGACATCTCATCCATTCTGTGGCTGATCCAAATGTAGTCAAGCTTTTCCTGGGAAATCTGAGCGGACATGTCGTGGCTTTCTGGCTGACGTTGATCGGATCTATTGCGCTGAATGCAGGCGTTGCAGCATTCCAGTCCTGGTTCTTAGGCTATTGGTCCACTCAATATCAACTGCGTGATCCATCTGACGTGCCAGCGTCGTTGTGAGTGTGCTAGTGGAAGGCCTTCTTATTGTGACAAACATGCTAATGAACTTCGGTGCCTAGCTACCTGACCGTATACGCGCTCCTTTCCTTATTGTGCATATTTTGTTACTCGGCCGGATATACGATCTTTACTTTCGGCTCTCTAAGAGCAGGAAGACTCATACATCAGTCTCTAATTGAGTCTGTTCTTGGTACAACATTACGGTACGTTTCAAGGGCCTTTCTATTTCTGAATCTTCCCAACGGATCCCTTTTCTAGATGGCTGGATACAACACCGACAGCACGCGTAATTGCACGTACAACTGTGGACATAAAGGCTGGTAAGCGCAAGGACATCCATTCTGCCTTTGGCAGACTAATAAATTCAGACAGTCGACAACAGCGTCCCTTTCGCAATTTACCGCTTAACGGAGTTAAATTTACAGCTCATCATTCAATTTGGATCTATCATTTTCTTCAGCCCTGCTTTTTTCTTTCCGGGCGTTGTGATGACATGTCTTGGTGGCGTGTTCGGACAGTTGTACATGAAGGCCCAGTTACCGGTTAAGCGATGCAATGCGAATGCGAAATCCCCACTCCTTGGCCAGTGCGTTCTGATGACATAGCATCCACTAGTACCATACCAGGGCACTGATATCGTATTCTGCAGCTTCGGCGCGGCTATTTCGGGACTCGGTGAGCGCCCATAGTGTCCCTCTGATGGCTGAACTCTTATATTGCTTCTAGTCTCAATCAGAGCATACGGCGCTCAAGAAAGTTATTTTCAAGAGTCCATGCGTCGTATCGATGCCTATGTTAGATCGACGACCACTTTCTACGATCTCCATAGGTACGCTTTCATCGTTTTGGGTTCCACGTAATTCAATTGAACTACAATTAGATGGATAGCTATACGAACAGATGCGTTGGCAGGGATGTTCACGTCGTCTCTGGCTATTTATCTGGTTTATGGCAGAGGGTCTAGCATGAGCGCGGCTAACACGGGTTTTTCACTTGCCACAGCTGGTAAAGCACCCTCAACGATTGAAGGTCTGTTCAGTGTCTGACTTGTTCTGCAGTTTCATTCAGCTCGATGATTCTCGTATGGGTGAGGATATTCAATGCGGTGGAATTGCATGGCAAGTACAATCGTGTATTATCGTTTCCTCGTATGTTCAACGTTTCCTACAGGAAACAGGTATGTCACCCACTGATATCCGATACGGTATTCACGAATCAACGGCCAATCCATCAGCCTGGAACGGATTCTCCGTTATATCAGAACGGAGCAAGAGCCTAAAGCTTCTGCAATAGGCGTCCCTCCGGCGTATTGGCCAAGCAGTGGGAATCTACGTGTCGAGAACCTATCTGCAATGTATACGCTTGTGAGAATGTCCTGCTATGTTGTTTCTGACACCTCATAATGTCACAGGATGGTCCCAAAGTTCTACACAACTTGTCGTTTGAGATAAAATCAGGTGAACGTGTTGGAATAGGTCCGTACACATTTACTACATCTCGTTTTGTAGCACGTATACTTATCTTGCTTTCAGTGGGACGTACAGGTTCCGGAAAGGTAAGTAGTTCGTCGTCAGATTACTAAAGGCGCTCCCGCTGAGAAAGTGGTTTCTGTTAAAAGAGCTCACTGACCCTCTCTCTTCTGCGATGTATTCCGACGGTGGGGGAGGTGTACTACGATGATCTCCCAACCAGTAAAATGAATCTTGATGCGTTACGATCCAGCATCACAATCATCCCTCAGATGGTGCGTCAATCCCTTTTTCAGATACAAAAGAGATTTCATCCCTTCTCTTAGCCCGAGTTACTTAGCGGCACACTGCGTTACAATCTCGACCCGTTCTCCCAGCATGATGATTCAACCTTGAACGACGCATTGCGCTCAGCTGGTCTTTTTTCTTTGCAAGAAGAAAATGACGAGAACAAGATCAATTTGGATACTAATATCTCTAGCGGAGGAGGCAACCTATCGGTGGGCCAACGTCAAATGTTAGCTTTGGCGAGAGCCATTGTTAGAAGGAGCAAGTTGCTCATATTGGATGAAGGTACGTATATTATAGCACCACCTTTCCCAGGCTTACATATACTGTCCTAGCCACTTCTGCGATAGGTAAATCTAACATGGAAACATCGTTAGTTGTCACTGTTTTCACAACACCACATAGACTACAAGACCGACGCGATAATTCAGAAAACGCTCAGAGAAGAGCTGAAGGATATCACGCTAATCACGGTCGCCCATCGCCTCCAGACTATCATGGACTTTGACAAGATCGTGAGCTTTCTTGTATTTCGTTGTGTATAAGACATGGTTCTGAATCGGATATACATAGATGGTACTTGATGAAGGTCGCATCGTGAGGGTCTCGCTTTTTCTTTCATGATAGCAGTACTGAGAAATCCAAACAGGTTGAATTCGATACACCGCGAGTGCTCCTAAATTCAGAGAAGGGATGGTTTCGTAGGCTTGTAGATAAGAGCTTGGACCGTAGTGCTTTATACGCTGCTGCCGGCGCTTAGCATGAACTATGTACTTGGTTATAAAAAAAACGACACGCTTTTCAGGAATCTATAGGCCAGATAGGATAGACATGATTGTATACTGACAGGAGGGCAGACGCGAAAAGCAACGGTAATTAAGACGCCCCACAGTCACGTGGTGAGTAGGTTTCAAATTTCGCGGTCGTGGGCCAGCGGCAGCCACTTCGACGACCCACGATGGGCGTTGCGAAACTCTGGCCACTCCTCGACGAATTCTCAGCCAGGAAATCTGTCTACGAGCTGACGATAGCCTCTACAAATCGGCCGCCACACGCCTTTCGCCTCGGTATCGACGTCTCCCTTTGGTTCTTCCACGCCGAGTATGGGCAGGAAGGCGAAAATCCCGAGTTGCGAACTCTGTTCTTTCGTCTAGAACTTCTTCTTCACAATCCTATACAGCCTCTCTTCATCTTCGACGGCCCAGGGAGACCAGCATGGAAGCGAGGAAAACGTATCAATACCTGGGCCCAGAACCCGCTGACCGACGGACTGAAAGCTTTTATCGAAGCTTTTGGGTTTGAATGGCGCATGGCCCCAGGCGAGGCGGAGGCGGAGCTGGCATATTTAAACGCTGCAGGGATCATCGACGGCGTTCTTACCGACGACGTCGACGCGTTCTTGTTCGGCGCCCAGACGGTTTGGCGGAACCCAAGTTCGACGCACGCGCAAACTTCAGATACGGAGAAGAAGAACTTCGTAATGGTGTTTCAGGATGTGAAACTCAGCAGGGCAGAGCTCATATTAATTGCCCTCTGTGCAGGCGGTGACTATTCCCCCGAGGGACTTCCTGGCTGCGGCCCTAATACCGCCAAAGGCCTTGCTCACGCGGGACACGCAGATAGATTGTACCACGTAGCGACGACCCAAACGAGAGAGGAGTTACTGGCGTATCTCCCTATCTGGCGCGCAGAAGTTATCCAGGAACTCAGAACCAATTCCTCTGGATGCCTGGGACACAAGCATAACAGGCTGGCAAACTCCGTGCCAGCAACCTTTCCGGATATTAACATCTTATTAGCTTACACGGAACCAGTCACATCACCACTCGAGAGGTACATCGATATCGACTGGATGAAGAAGGAGCCAAATGTCCCTGCAATAGCTGCGCTGTGCGAAATGTATTTTGAGTGGGGGTACAAAGAATCGGTTGTGAAGCGTTTCAGGACGCTCATATGGCCCGGATTGGCCCTCCGTGTTCTAAGAAGATACATAATTGAGGGTGAACAGGGCAAGGATGAGAAATACGTTTGGCGCAAGTTCGCTGCAAACGAGGCAGTGGATGTTGGTGAGGCTGGGTGGATGACGAAGATCCACAGTACACGGGAGCATCAATCGACAGGTCGCGCTCTGCAGTATCGCGTTGAAATCGACGTCTCCGTCCCCGTCCGGTTAGCGGAATCTGGTGTGCAAGGTTGGAGGAGGCCAACTGGAGCCGGTCCGGACGCTGCCGATTTCTTGCAATTCGAAGACCGTGCTACCGACTCTGCAGAGGACCAGCGTGGGCCCCTCCGTGTTTGGCTCCCGGCCGTCATGGTCCAAAAAGCTAGGCCCGCTTTGGTCGAAGAGTTTGAAGAGATGATCAGGTGCAGAAAAGAGAAGAAGAAACCCAAAGGCAAGAAGAAGGTGACGGAGGAGATGAGCGGTGATGACGAACCACCAACGAGCCCGAGGAAGAAGAAGACGGCGGCTACTCCTTCTGCGACACCCCGTACACCTACCAAACGCAAATCGAAATCCGCCTTACCCAGTACTATACCTTCGTCTTCGTCAAAACTTCTTCTGGCACTCGATAAACTTCCCAAAACGAAAGTATTGTCCAGTCCGACTAAGACACCGTCAAGGAAGCCCGCACCGTTCCCTATGGACTTGGAGGATGAGTTCGGTAGCCCCCGAAAGGAGCGAGATTTACGTTACGATAATAGTAGCGACGACGAAGACGAGCTGCCTATACCCGAGCGCTCGTCGTCTGCTCAATTACCGTTGTTTGGTACGGCCAAGACACCATCGAGGAAACCTTCAGCCTTTCCAACGGGCCAGTTCGATACCCCTCGCAAAACGCGAGATCTATTTTATGACCACGACTGAGGATGATGACCGTCCTATTCTAGGGCAGTCGTCACCTACTCCGCTGCCGCCTTTAACACCCTCTCCTGTCAAAGCCAAAGCCCGTCGTCGAGGTCCCGAAGACGATATGGTGAGGAAGAGCCCGCGGAAGAACAAACTGGACTCTCCTAGTCGTAGGCTGAGGGAGGGGAGTCCAACCCGAGGAAAGGCGAAAAGCAAACCTATAGAAGTGATTGTGATTTCCTCAGATGATGAAGGAAGCGATTCTGATGCCATGGTGTTTGTGGGATGATATCTATATATGTTTTTTGACCATTATTCTGGAGGCTTGCTATCTGTACTTGTTGTCATATTTTGTTTTGCTTATATATCATTCGTTATAATCGAAACTAATCGAGATGCTCTATGTCTGGACCAGCTTGATCGGCGCTAAATCAGTTTAGTTGCCGGACTGGATCTGCTTCCGCGGATGCTGAGCGGGACGAGCGGGAACAAATTGAAGCGAGTGAATACAACTGTCTATACAGTACAAGACCTTACCTTACAGTACTGCTACTACCGATACGCATAGGATGATAAATAAGGTGTCCAGTTATCAAAACTACCATTAGCCCCGTTACTTGGTGCCTTCATACCTGTTTATGTGAAAATGTACAACCAAAAGAAAAAAAGAAAAATCAGTCACTGCAAATGTAATCGTACAACATAAGATTCCAAGATAGACAGCGAATCCGAAACAGAAAAACCCCGAACCTTGAGCGGGGAGTGTTTTCTTCCTTCTCCTTTCATCGCTCGTCAATCTGCATATCGTCACGGCGTGACCCTGGCGACCCTGTTTCGAGAACGACTCTGGGAGCAACCGAGTTCATATGGTTGAAGTCACTCTCTCCAGTTCGATATATGCGCCGGATCTCACTGGCATGATCGCCAGCTTCTTCATAAGCCAGGCTGTACTGCTCTAAGCCATTGATGCAATTGATCGCCTCTGGCCGTCCTAGACGTGCGAGAAGAGTTCCAGCTTGGATACAACTGACATGCATCACCGCCGGGTCAAGTCGCTAAGCAATGAAACTCGAGTCAGATGATCGACCGAAGAATGATGAGGACCTTTTACGTACCAGGTACTGGTTACTCGTCAACACCGCTGCCTATAAATATGGTGAGTGACGATGTTCGATAAGTGAGTGACTCATGAACGGACGACGTACCAGCGCAGATATCCGGCAAGCTCCATGTAGAGCTTCGTCCGCAATTTTTCGCATCACTGAATCCATTTGTGCGAAGTCAGGCGTGAACTTCGGATCGACACCAAGCCGTGTGGTCTCGTTTATCTCCTTTACCCCAACTTCATCTAGCGCATTGAAAAGAATGATCCACATCACATGGTACTGCGCATCGCTGGCACAAGAAGACACCGCCTAAAATACGATCACGAAGAATAAGCAATTTTACAGAACAAGGATTTGTCTACTCACGGTAACAAAGTCCCACGTCTGGTTCTCATTGCTGGGAACGCCTACTGCACGGAGATAGTCATCGCGCCACTCAGTAAGGGCTTTGAAAAACGTGTATAGGATCTCGAAGGGCAGTCCATCGGCTTCGGTCGCAGGTTTCCAGAGTTGCCTGGACATCTGCCGCGCTGTTCGTGCAAGAGCGTGAGCTGCTCGGTAGTATCCCTGTTGCTCATGACGTCAGAAGGGGAAAGTCATCGGGCCACGGCACTAACCAAAAACTGGCGTGGAATTACTTAGTTAGCACGTCGGATTCAGTGTGTGATTCGCGTACCTCTAATTGTTCTCTTGGCGAGGGAGTTGTTCCGTCATGACCGTCGGGATTAATGGGATCGACGGTATAGAAGTCAATGTCGTAATCGTCATCATCGAGAATCGGTTTGTGACGGTAGTACAGCGAAGCGTAAGCATCACATATACATGCCATCCACCAGGCAAATATCATGGTTCCACGCTCTTCCGTGTCGCGATTAGCGGACGATATGACTGATTTGTGATTAATCTAAAGCAAATTGAAATATCGGATGTCTGCATGGAGCTTGTCACCTACCCCGAGATCCATAAGATGCCTTGTCGCTGAGCCCAGCCAGAACCCGTGATAGCCTGGAGAGTTCAATTAACCTACGCCACACTGCGTGACAGGTTGAGTTACCTGTCTGGTCATCAGGAGTTTCTGGAGAGACGAAATTTTAGAAAGAAGCTTGGAAATTAAGGTTGGCAAAGAGACTTACGACTTTGGAGTGGTTCGATCAACAGTCCAATCACTACATGGTCATCCTTCGGCATACGATGTACCTTCAGAGCTTCAGCAAGTTCGCGGGTCCGTAGTATGAGAGTCTTCGCCAAAGCACTGAGGTTGTTATTACGTCGGCGATCGGCGACGAGTAAGGGATGCTCAGAAAATTTAGCGCCCCACGAAATGACGGTGGCCACCAAGGCAGGATGCAGATGCTTGGTAGCCTTTGCCGCATGGGATGGAAGCAATCGTAGACTGTTACGAAACTGCTCGGGATTAAGCAGGGGCAGCCGAGTGTGAACGATCTGAAAAAAAACTTCCACGAGGTCGAGAGCGAACCTGTCAAATTACAAGGGCATGCAGTTAGGGATGCAATAGACAGTGAGAGAAAGACTGCGGATAGTAGTCAGCATATTACAGTGGAATTATAATAAACAAATGGACACACCAAAAAAGAGAAATATTTCTCATGAAATACAAAGGAATCAGGAGCGCATGAAAACTACGCACTCGACTCTGAAGGCTTCTTCTTCGAGTTTTGACGCTTGTTCTCCCCAGAGGAAATAAGGCGAAACTCTGATTTGCGTAAAGGATGTCGGATCACTGATTTTACGATATTGAGGTTACCAAATGAAAAGTTACGCGAATAGCGTTACCCACTGACTTTCCGATTTCCGGCGGTGAGAACAGATATGCAAGGACCTCACGCGTAGACGAGTTCATAGTCACAGGCGGATAGAAACTATATCTGTAAGTGCTCGACATTGGCATATGACCGGGGGAGCCGTTCTCTATGGAGGGAGAACCACTGGATAATTAATCAGCCAAGCCCGAGTATGGACACAACGAAGCAAAGACATACTTCTTGAAAGGGTTGGGAGACGGTGGACTAAGCAACCATGATCAGCGAAATTGCATATAGAAGGCAGACAGAGGGCATGGGTGGTAGCAATCGGCTTCGCCGTGGGTCCACGTCAACGAATGCAATGAACGGCGCAACGTACCTGGAATTGGCAGATGATAATTTCCGTCGCCCGGGGGCGGATGTTCGCTTCTTCTCGCTGGTGGCTTGCTGGACGAAATGACTAAAGCAAAGGAGCGAGAATGAGTCAAATGTTTCAAGTACATCGACGAGGCAGATGGACTGACGTGCACGGATAGTTCTTGGAGACACAATGCTGGAGACATCGCTTGAGCACGATGGTAGTATATATAAAGAATAAACGTACTTGACACTACGACCAAAAGGTCAATGATAGAACGGAGAAGGAAAGCTGTGGAACGTACCTTCTCCTGGCCCGGCAGCCGATGACACTTAACTTTCCTAGCTCTACAGGCATCGCAGGCCGTGTTTTGTTTCCTTGGCGGAGGTAGAGTCTTCGCGAGCTCGTGAATCTGATTTTGCATCGAAGGAGAAGGTAGCACGATGCCTGGACGTTACAAAGTGGAATCTGTAAGCTCAGCTATGTGCTGGACGACGAAGAACGACGAACGACGGATACCTGACTGAATAGAGCTGGTCGATGGTTCCGACGACATTGGGGTATCTGCCTGCATGGTACCGCGATAAGGGGCGAGCAAGGGGATGGAACAACAAGATCTAGAGGGCAAGGTACTTTATATGAACGCCGATTCAGGAAGGGGACCAAATAAGGCCAAGCCACCCTGACCACTCAGCCCGGCTCCGAATTTTTTCTCAGCAACATCCCGTCAGCCATGGTCAAGGTCGAAATTGTTGATGACAAGGAATCCAACTCTCCCTATGCCTCCCCGTCGTCCTCGCGCACCTCATCGACAGAGTCGCTCTCTTCTGTCTCTTCTGAATTGTCAGCAGACGAGACCATTCTTGACCGTATCGCTGCGCTCGTAGACATCGTACCCCCAACTACCCGCCATAGCATCTCTTCGCGCGTCTCAAAAACCGCTTCATTTGTCAAAAAGAGCGGAAAATTCTTCGGAAACATTGTCTGGGTCGTCACGACGTCTGCGCTGCTCGTCGCTCTTCCCTTGGCCCTGAGCTTGGAAGACGAGGCAAAAATTGTAGCACAGGAGAAGGAAATGCTGGAGCAACAACAGGGTGCTCAACAGGTCAGTTTTTTTCTCGTAATTTTTGCTGTGTCTCAACCTATCTTTGCTCCAGATGATATCTCCAATGTATCCGCAAGCAAACCAACCAAAACCATTGGTTCCTCCCGGATTCTAGACACAGTCGGGTACAGATGACGTCGAGGGATAGATGGGATGTATTTATCACTCCGGATTGCACACCTCTAATGACTTGCGGCTTGTTATTTACACCGTTTTCTGTCTGTACCTATCTTTCACCCCACTCCATATGTATACGCCGCTTCCATGAAAACATTCCGTCATAGAACATCAGACCAGAAAGGAATTCCAGAGGACAGTATTTATTATTTCTTCTAAATAGTGGGTAAGTCTACAACCTCTTCCACCATTCAGTTCTCTAGGACAATCTGCCGAAGACATGAGCAAAAGGAACAGTAGAACGGCGCAGATAGACACTTACGTCCGGCCTAGGAGGAAATACGATTGGTCGCGTGAAATTATCTGCAGAACGGTACCGTCTCAGATATGTAATGGCATGATGTTCAATTTCTGACGGAGTAACTCCGACAAGATCCCAATTGCCCGGTAATTCAGCATCATCAACGTATCTTCTCACCACTTCATCTGGACTGAGAGTTGGCCACCACACTGATTGCGAAGCAACTTTGGCCAAAAGGGTTGCCACTGCTTTGGGAATTGTGGGTGCTTTAGATGGTGGCTGAAGCGTTACGGAAGACACGAGATCCAATAGATATTCGTATGTGAGCGTGGATGGACCGGGAAGGTTGAGAGCTCCAGGTGATCGGGGTACTTCCATGAGGTTGGCGAGAGCTTGTGCAACGTCGATGACCTGAGGAGCAGTCTTCGTGAGATCAAATGCCCATAGAAAGGTGCGCCAACGTACGTGTACCGGCCGGACTTGAGTCTCAGCATTGTTCAACTTCCACCAGATCGGCCAGACTAGTGATGGTTGGATCAGCACATGGGTAGTGGTGTACGGGTAAAGCCCAAGAAACGTACTAGCGATGTTATTCAGCAGCTTATCTTCGTACCCATACATGGCCGAAGGCCTAACAATAGTAACATCCTTGAAGGCCGCTTTCACACGATCTTCTCCTTCTGCCTTGGCCTGGTAGAACTTGGACGGTGAAGAAGCCGAGGCGTTAAGATGCGAGACGTGGACGAAGCGTGGAACACCAGACTCCGCTGCGATCCTTGCGATTCGTTCGGCGCCCTCGACGTGGACTGACGAGAAGTCAAAGTTTCTGTGAACGTTCCAAGAATGAAAAAGTTTCGTCAGAGGTATGACGCGAGCGGCTCACTTGGTTTCATAGTCACGTCCAACAAGATTGTATACGATGGTCGAGTGCCTTACACACTCGGCTATCTGGGACTCATTACGGATGTCCCATTCCTGTGGGCAACGGAAGCGTCAGAAGAGTCCGAGGGGATGGATGCGCCGGGCTGCGAACCATAGGTACGATTTGTCCGAGATCACCCATGGGCTTCAGACGTCTCTTTTCGTCTTCGTCACGGTATGGAACGACCACCTGGGTGCCAAGTTTCCCTGTAATATTGTCAACTTGAGCGTCAATCGAGATGACGAGGGATGCTCACCGAGCTTAGACACGAGATATCTTCCCAAAAATCCAGTGCAGCCAAAGACCGTAACCACATGCCCTGATACCTGCGCTATAACCCGGAAGCCCTGAGGCGACGGCGACCTTGTTAGGCAACGGAGTAAGACTGTGGTATGCTCGCTGTTCGACATTGTATCAGCATATATTCAAGAGATATGGCAAGAAAAAGGTATACAGTTCCTTGTCTACGGGCAACTCGCTGCAGGCGCAACATGCTGGAGGAAGACATGCCCGCCTGGAAGTGATATAACGCTGAGATTGTGGTTGGGTCGGTGAATGGCGGGATCACGACGCCACGTGGGTGTGATGTGTGACGATCGTGACTTATTGTCACGTTAGGCGTCGAACGCTTTTGCTCTTACCGCGATGGCACAGGGAAAGACAAAGGGCCTGCAGGCCAAGTCTGGTCCTTCAGCTCGCCAGGCATCAAAGGCGGCTGCAGCTACGAAGAAAGGAAAACGATATATTCCACCCAAAAAAGCTGTCCTTGTCAAGCAGGCTGCAATGCACAAGGTGCGTTAGGTCCCTCTTCTCGTCCGAGTATTCAGAATCACTGAAGCTTCATCAAGAATCTTTCGGCTAAAATCAACAAGTCGATAGAGCAGCAAATGGTGTCAGCTGCCTCCGCTGGGAAGTTGACCATCATGAAAAATGCCGGTCCCGAAGCGTACGACAAATCCCCCGCTTTTAGAGAATTCATTTACTTACCCTCGGTTAGGTCTGGTTCGAAGAAGTCATGATTCACCATGTTGCGCACATTGCTCATTTGAATGGAGGTTCGCGCTGATCTTTTCTTTTCTCAACGTGGTTTATCTGATATTTACTACCAGGTTTCGTTTCCGCTTTCTCGCCACGGATCATGCTACCTTCCTATGTACTCCACACAGCGCCGACTGGAATCTTCCGATGATCTTTGGGTTTGTTGTTATCTTGTCGGGTACGAAGGAGTTGGGTCGAGGCGCGTGGATGCAGCGGACGACAAGCCTATATGCGCTTGGGGTACTAAATCATCCGACTCGGACGAAAGAGTTAGCGAATTGTTATTGTTTGCCCCTGGTGCTCTGTTCATTTCAGGCGTTGCCACAAGGACGTTCAACTCCGCGATATTCATGAATAATATGAACTCCATCGAGATTCAGATGAATACAGCGGTCCCCGAATCCGAGTCCGCATCTTGATGCACTGATGTTTCGAATCCAACAATGTGTTAGATCAAGTCCCTGATATCTTCTGCGTATTGATTCTCTTCGAATAGCCATTACTTTCTAGTTACGCCGCAACAGAGGGACCGACAACTGCATCAACTCCTGTATGTGGACATCGATATGAAAATTTGAGATGACCAATAGCGCTAAACAGCGCTAGACAAAGTTTTTCAAATGTTCATTGTTCATCTTACGGTCCATATGCTTGACTATTACTTACGAATAGCTGTATACGGATCTGGAGCTCGGCTGCGATATCCACTCAGCTCTCTGCACGTATGCGCCCGTTCCGGACTGCTCTCGAGTGAGGATGACTTGCGGATTCATAACATGCCAGTAATCATTAATCAGCTTCTAGTGGATGCTATAACTGAAGTTTGCATGGTCGGTGTCGTTCTATAAATCTCCATTTCATAAACTTTCTCAGCTTCTTTGCTCAGATCCGAGTTATCACCTGAATTGGACGCACCCACCACCGCTTCACGACTCTCTACGTACACGGTGAGTCACGGGGGTACTAGTACAAAAACTTGGTCAATGTTTTACAGACTGCTTGAATTCCCGTCTCGGCCTGATGCCACCGCGATCAGGCGCACGGAGTGGTGATGGTTGGCGATATGTAATCCTGTGTTGTTATCAGGGCCCTCAAATTCAACTAAGAAACGCGATCCTCGCGAGGATACGATGAAACATGTTCCCTGAACGGAGTGGGCTGATGTGAAGCGTAAGAACATAGCCATAAACTAATTTTGCGCACGAATCATTGATTCAAAACTCCTTAGGCCATTGGTAACAGTAAGTATCATAGATTGAAGCGTACCACCCTACGGTTTCTTTGAGGAATTGACCTCTACAAATTTCAGGACGAAGAATTACACTGATTGGAGGCGCTTAAAGAACCAGGATGGCTTCTCTCCATCAATCATTAACTCTGGTTTGTATACCACCCCTTGCGGAAGAATTACTTCGAGGTTACGCACCACATCCTCGCGTTTGGTGTCTCCTATGCGAAACTTCTCTAAAGCATCTGTATCGACGGAACCTCGCGCGTGCCAAGGTCGCTCGCGAGTGGGAGCTTCGTACAGATACAGCGTACGCAAAGCGGGCAACACTTTGATGATGCCTAATAAAGATGCCTACCGTTGAAAGGTGAGTACTGCTGCTGAAATGAAAGAAGCGAATAATAGACCCTGACCATAGAATCATAGTCGGATACATGTATCCCCAAGACCTTCAGTTGCTTGCATTGCGTGATCGAGTCAGTTGCATGGTCTCCATATCCCCATTTCCCCCGCATCCTAGGCTTAATATGGAGCTCCTCCAATGTACCCGAAAGAAGAGGCAACACGTCCTTGAAGAATGCCTTCCCCATACGTTCTACATGTTCATATTCCTCCCCAAAGTCTTTGAGCGCCGTCCATAGAACCAACCTCACCATCTCCTTATTTGATCGGAGAAAATGAAGCGGTGCTGGATCGGTACCAACAATCAAGGTAAGGTCCGGAATCCGGACGTGTTCCTTCACAAGGCCGTTCCAGAAGTGTGGGGAAACGTCGCAGCCGTCACGTATGATCAAGGTTTGTAGGGAGCGAAGGTTGGGGTACAGCCAGGCTGAATGGGAGACGTTCCACTCGCGAATGTCGAGATAAGAGAGGAGAAGAGGCTTGTCGGGGGACACATAGCGGAACAGACGAGACAGATGATAGCCATGTTGAGAGTGGGTATGCGAAATGTAGGGAAGGTCATTTGCAGTCATGGAATCACCGTTCAGTTCCAAATGCGCGAGGTCCGGGCAGGCCGCAATTGCAAGGGCCAAGCCTTTCTCTAATGTACGGTGACAGTGACCTGACCCATTCCAATGAAACGTCCTTAATCCATTTAAATGTTTGATCGAAGATAGGAACGGTAGATTAAGGTCTGGCTGAGATATGTGGACGTCGTCGAGTAGAGGAAGAATTTTCAAGCCTTGGAAGATCTCGTCAATGACCCAAGCAGGAATGGTGCGAATACCATGCGTGTCGAATCTGAGTCGGACCAGAATACAATGAGTACTAGCGTGAAAGTACAAGAAATGCACCTTTACCGAACCGTAGCAGACACGACGTTAATCAAGGATGCCAAAGCTGGTCGTAAGTCATTCTTTAGTTGCCCGAGAGCAGAGTTATTATGCTGGAGCTTGCGATCGAATTTCGGAACCGACGGAGAACGTTGGGTGGATACAACTACTGAGAGGCGTTGTACATATCGCGCAATAGGTGTGCGATGGGCAGCGAGATTGTCAATTAATGGGACAGGGAAGATGATACGATGGTACTTGAATTCAGCCAGGTTTAAATGGACGGTCAGTGAGGGAAACAAGACCGGGTCGAGAGAAATGCATGTACGTAGGCATACTGCACGAAGAGATTTGAGGTCGGGCATTTCAGCCTTCGAAAGGCTTAGAAACATGCGATGGACAGGAAACATGGTAAACGTACCGTAAGGCCAATCTCCTGTATAATTTCGTTGGGTAGAGAGAGCAAGGAAGCCATTGCAGACTTTCAGAATATGCCTCGGTTACAACAGCTAGAACTTATATATATATATATACCAATATTGAGTCATAGCGCATCACAACCGAGTCAAACTGTCAATTGCTAAGATACGCGATCACGTGGTTTTGACTCACTTGACGAAGTTCCTGTGGTATCTAATAAAGCGGGTTACCAAGCTGGTTTCTGTGCACGTTTGAGTGCCCGCCCGGTAAGAATGCTTTATCTGTTTATGCCGCTGTAGCGGGCGATTGGCATCGACCTCGTTTCCGAATTCGAAATTCGGGCGTCGATAAACACTGAGCGTTGCTGTACTGTAGCAACTAGCAGTCTGCTCATGAGTGCTGGGAGTTAGATACTGTCGAAGGAGAGAGAAAAATGGGTTAATAGGTTCATAGATGAGTACAAGGCTTATGATCTGGTCTATGCACAATGGCGGAGTAGGTAAAATTACCTGCCGCGACGGTATGAGTTGGCAAAGCAAAGCAAAGCAGCTAAAGTGGCCTGAAAAATAGTAACTTTCTATAGACCTTGGCAATGAACAGAGTGAGATACTTCGGAGTTTTCTTTCGGTTTGGCTTAGCAACGACGTCCCGAGACCGAAGGGGAATGAAACAATCGGTATTAGTAACGCTTAATACCAATGATATTTGGCTCCAGATACACTCATTAGCATGTCATCCTACCCACATTGAAACCAAGACTTCATGAATCGTGAGATATCAACGCTGGAAAACACTATGAACCGGGCAGCGGAAGGCAGTATACCCGAAGGCAGAGAGATGTGATTCTGTAGCCACTTTCTCACCGGGGTCGCTACACCTTGGAAAAAGAACCTGAGCCAAAAAGAGATCGAATATAAGAGAATGGGTTATAGAGAGCAGAAAAGGGTCCTAAGTCGGATTGATCCCGGCAGCCGCATGGTCAGCATCCAAAGCCTGATAGGCAAAGGGTTGTGCGAGTCGTGGTAGAAACAGACTTTGTATGTTGAATACAGCCCAAATCGCGACGGAGCGTTCGAATGAGGCAGCCATGATCATGGTCGTGTTCCAACTCGACAAAACAGGAAATCACCGTCAAACAAACCGGCAAGGTCGGCCCGGACAGGGTCAAAATTTGAACGCATGTCTTTTTCCCTCTTGCATGTGAGGACCATAGCCCCACTGGTGCACCCAAAATGTCTCTTTAGCTCCTTTAGTTCCAAGAATACTATCTGTTGAAGGTTAGGTCCGTAGAAAATTCTCAGTTTTCGGTCTTTCTAATGCATCCGTAGCTTCATAACCGGCACTTCTTACTTGTAATCGTGGCCAGAAACAGTCCATAACGTCGCTGACAGTTGATCAACACATTTGCTTCTAAGGCCTAAGGTCTGATCGACCCATTGTCGTCAGGCTGCGGTTAAACTAGCTCCGAAACGAACCTTCTTGGTTGTTTACTTGAATGGTTAATGCCCCCCATTTGGTTTCTGCTGCCCTCTTGCTCGTCCTATTTGTGGCCTCCTATTGGAGAGAACTTGAAGGAAATACCGAGGTTCTGCGATGGACCGAGGAGGAATATTAGTATCTTTGTCCGGCCATATATCCAGACTTATCCTAGCTGGCTATGTCGCTTGTTTCTGGTCCCATCTAATAGTCGGTGCCATAGGCATATGCCAAGAGACTATGTCTTTTTTTCCCGAAATGCAGGGCTCGCTATTTTCAATCGTCTGCGTTTCTATATCGTCCTTGATCTTACCCATCGCAATTGCTTACGGCAGCCGTGCATATGCATGCGGCGGGCTTGCTATATCAAAGCCGTATATCCATGAGGATATGACAGTTTGTCGATGTACCCCGGAACTACTTTCAATGCTTTGCCTCGTTCACACCATGCCAATGCGCACCCAATGTGCATTGCCACCTGCTTGTCACCGCGCAGCGATGTTCAGGACCCTAATTTAATTTATCGTTCTCTCGCGTAGACTCGGGACTGCAATGGGCGTTTCCCAGAGAAATCCTATCACTTTCCGGGACCTACTTAATTCCGCGGTAAGTTTTTTGGAATATCAGGTATATGTACCGCTGACAATAAATAATATTCTAGTTATAGAGATACGTATTCAACGTCGTTTCAATGCCGATCAACCGGTTTTACCACTGATCAGTGATCAGACCAATTGATTCCCGCACTACACATTTCTGGGGCCTATCTTGGGTCCCCGGGATGAGCAGGCTAATCAGAGTAGCCAGTATTATTGCGACAAGTTCTACTCGCACTGAGACTATTTATGAGCAGTAGGAGTGTTCTGAGCAACTTGACTGATGCGCTGTAGACTTCCCCCACATAAACGTAATAGGCGAGTGTTTTTATTTCCATTTCCCCCCTTTCTTTCATGCTAATCCGTTCTTGCGCCCTGGCAGCTGGGTTTTATCAGGTTTTATCTCCTCGAGGTGCCGATTTGTTGCACACAGGCCCCAGGGCACAATTATCTGTTGAACTGGTGCTCTACCTGCTTCAGAGATGCAATGCCTTGCGCCACATTTCTTGTTCAAGCAACCCCATACTTCCAGCGTCTCGAGGAAGTAAATACAAAGTCGGTCACTCCTCGCTGTCGGCCTCCTTTACTTTGTTCTTGCCGGTAGTACTCTTGGATCCTTTCTTCATCCGCAACCGGTGCATCAGCTCTAACAAACCCTCTTCTCTTCATTCAAATTTCGTCGCTTCGTTCTATGCGACATTAGCGTGAATACGACGGTGCGCTTTACCTCATCCGAGTTGGATCTTTTCTTATTCTCGTCTTTTCTTTACAGGATTCCGCCTATAGGGGATCCCCGGCGAAATGTATCTGTATCTCAATGACGAAAGTTCGGTCAACTCAAAGCCGATATTATGTTAGAGTCCGTATTCAATACTTCTTTGCGAAAAGGACCCAGGCGACTGGGGAAGGCGTCAATAAAAAACCTCTGCGTTAGTTCGCGAGCCATCTCAACAAAAAAGAAGAGAAACAGCCTGAGGTGGATAAAGAGGTTTACATTGGATGTTTGTTTCCTCGTTCAGGATCGCGTGGATCGCGGCTAACAAATGTGCTATTTAGGACTAGCTGGATGATGCCTCCATTTACCCGGGCCAGGTCTTGGCGACACTAGACTTACGAAGGATGGCTCACACAGGGGAGGCGGTGAGACTGCTCATTGTCAATCGACTTAGATTATAGGTAAGATACGAAGTAGTAGCCGATGATAATATATTTATTTCTTGGCGAATGCAACATTACCCGCCGTGCACTAACCGTGCAAGGCAGGCGCGGATATCGATATAAAGCGCGAACTGTACATACAGTGCCTGGTATGGTATATACGTATTTTCAGTATGTGGATGAACGTCTTTGACTGCTGGTTAGTGCCTAACAACAACAAATGGGGTTGGTTACATGTACAGTGAATTGAACTGTATACAAGGATGCCTTGATGGGGTGGATGCAGATGAAGAATGATGGTACGTATGCATATGAGGAAGAGAAGGAGAGAAATGAAACCGTTGTTGAGCCAGAGAGAAAAGGAGAAAGGTGATACGGACATCGTCTCTATATGAGAACCACGAGCGTAAAAAGTCATTCAGTAAGCTACTCCCTCACGTAAGGCACGCCGCTCGCTGCTTGGAACAGAGCGCGTTTCACTTGATTGAGGTTTTCCCGATCTTCATGGCTAATGATACCCGGCGTGGTGTCGAAGAAAAGAAGGACTTTGTTCAAGTGCTCTTCAGCCTGCGCTAAAGTTGGCACAGAGTTATCGGGGATGTTAGGAATGGGAACGTAAGCCTCCATAACAGGGTAGGGGTCGGGAGCAGGAGCAGGAGGGTACGAAGAGCTGGGAGAAGGGGGGCGAGGATAGGCCGTGGGGGAGGTGGGAGCTGGCGCAGGGTAAGAGCTTGGAGGTGGATACGCCGACGATCGCACAGACGGGCCATTATCGTATGGTACCACAGCGGTTGTTGTAGCATCATACCTTGTCGATAGTTCGGGGCTTTGGAACCTCGGCTGGAGAGAAGGCTGCGACATTGACGATTGTTCGGCTGCGGGGGCTACTGACGATGGATTTTCATACTGCGAAGGACCATACTGATTATACGGCGGGTGCTGCGTTGGCTGTTCTTGCGGCCAGCATGCAGGCCTCAGTGCAGCGGCCCGCTTTCGTTCAATTTCTCGGTCTCTGGCCTCGTAGCCTCGAATTGCCTCCTCCGCTTCCTCAGGACTGAGTTGGGTGTCTATGGTGCCCATTCCGAGTGCCCTAGCCGCGCGCGTATTATACCCGTCACCAGTCCAGATTCCTCCGCGTATGCCGTGCCGATGCTTGAAATTTTCGACCCAGCCTGAGGAAGCTTTGAACCTCTCTTCAGACATGCCAATCTCCCGAGCAATTTGACGGGCTTTTTCGCGTAAACGCATGTCAGAGAGCGCCGTTTTGGTGGTCTCTTCCTCGGTTAACCACAGGATCATCCTGTCCTCGATGAGAGGGAATTTTGAAGGTCTGAGGGAGAACAGCGTTAGTGGGTTATGTCATCAAATGGGTGAAAGGTACATACCGGTGCTTCGAGATCCGGAGATCTTCATCAGAGGGGACGCTGAGCCATTTGACTTTGTGTTTGAGGATCTTGGAGATGGTGCTGCGCTCAACCCCGTAGCGCATAGCAATGTCTTCCTGACGGGCATCGGGATGCTGTCGATGATATTGACAGATGGCCTTGCGATCGACGTTAAAGAGACGCTGTTTGCGTTGTTTTTGTGTTTTACCAGAAGGGCCTGGAGTATGTTGGAATTGAGCAAACTGAGGATGATTTGAGGAAGCAGAGACAGACGATGAGGAAGTGCTCAAAGCAGGAGACGCAGAACGAGGGTCAGAAGGGGACTTGGAATGAGAGTTCTGAGATTGGGATTGAGATTGAGACTGAGATTGGGGGAAGGCATAAGCAGGTGAATACGGGGTAGAGGAAGAGTCGGGGGTCAATGGGTAAGTGTGGGGCATCTGAAGGTTTCCCAATGAGGACACGTTCATCGACAGGCGCTCGCGGTGAGGCGAGGCTGGTGGCGTATGGGAGCGGATAGTTTGCTATTAATAAATAAATTAGACAAATAATTGATAACCCCGGGAAGACATACGCACTGGAGAGCGTGGGGCAGCAGGAAACGACGAGCGCTTGCCCTCGAGAGCAGCCTTTTGACGTCGGGTCAGCACACGATCTGGGCCAATAGATGACTCGACCTGGCTGAAGTCGTCTGTAGGGGACGTCGACGTCGACGTCGGCGCTGGCTGCTGGAAAGATGGGGCGACTGAGCCCACTGGGGAAGGATATTCCATATCCTGTGTCGACTCAAAGGGCGGTGATGGACTAAAGCGATGCGAATTCCATTGTGCCGGAGAGAAATCGTGGTCAGCAGAATCCATGGTGAGAGGCAGTGGTGAGAGAACTGATTGCATGGGCTGGCAGTAAAAGGTGGTACAGCAGAACTAGTGCATTGCTGGCTGCCCTTATAACGAGTAGTAAGAAAAGGAGAAAAGAGCAGGATAGCGATACCGTCACTGCCTTCTGACAGGACGTCGTCGAAGAAAAGAACAAGTCCGAATCCCTGATGATGAGACGCGATTCCCGATTGCCTTTTATGGAACCCCCATCTTTCTCTTCCGGCGACCATGTCCTTATTTTTCCTGCCCAGCCTTGACGACAGTAGAATTCTCTTAAGGTCTATTTTATTTTTCTTTTGTCGCGGCGCGTATATCGAGCAACATCTAGAATACAACGTTATTCGCTGCTCCTGTTCTCCACTTTTCTCGGACTAGCTACGGGCTAAGCATCTTTGGTTCCGGCCACGCGTCTTATCGCTGGACAACCCCTCCCAGGCCATTTACATTGTCTCCGATTCCGAGAGAACATCCCCCCTACACGAGGTCGTATTCTATAACATATCACCACCGCTGCTCTTCCCGTTTCCATTGCCGATGACATCTCGAGAGAATTCATCTCCGGGGCGCAGCGTCTTCGCCTCTTTTCCGTTTCTTGCATGTATTCGAGTACCAGTAATACTCTTACGGGATCCATCGAAGATTCAGAATCGTCTCTTCGATCTCGGTCTATCCCATGTCTGCTGATTCTCAGTGATACGGCTCGCAATATGTGGCTCTCGCTTATGCCTTCAACTTGAGTGGCGTCTACCAATGTAGGCGCCTTGCGCTTCTAAACTCTCCCTGCCTCCGAGTTCCATGTCTCCATCATTTTCTACATCTTTCAGTGTTAGCGTTGCTATTCGGGCCCCCACGCTCCTCCCACCCACCGTTCCCTTTCGTATGTACGTTCTTGATGGTCGTTTCCAAGCAGACTTAATATCCTTTATCCAGACCCTCTGAATCCGGACTCTCTCCATCTGCCGAACGCAAACAATGAGGCGCTAGCGCTTCCATCAAGGGTCTACCCTCATCTGACAGAGAGGACATGAAACCTCGAGGCGAGGACCAGGTCCAGGTGCCTGACAGTTCTGCGATCGCCCAAGTTTGCCTGACGAGCAAGGCAAACTCGACTCACGATCGTAGCACCAAAAACAAATCAGTGCAATATAACTGCCGGGTCTTCGGAAGCTTCGACTCTCTTCTTTTCGCGGCGTTTGTCCGTTCTATTGGGTTCGCACTCGCTGCCGAAGTCTCCAGGAACATGGTCGTGGGCGCGTGAGTAACTACCTAGAACTAAGTCAATTCATCCTAATCGATGGATAGCCTATCAGCTTTTTTCCGACGTAGAAGGTCTTTCCTAGACGAGATACCCGGCTCCATGCCACCCTGGCTCACATAATTAAATGCATAAATTTAGATCGGTTGGATGCGTCATGCATCAACGCATATACTTGCCGAGTCGGATAGGTGCGCAATGGACAAATGTGAAATAACGACCTATTGTTGCTGGCTTCAAGCTAAATTCTCTTGTGGTAAAGTAAAACTCGTTGGTCTCAGGGTTAGACCTGGTTAGGCTTCGTCTAGGCTGACAGCCATCAATTCAGGAAACTCGATCATTGAAATTCTCAAGTCCCGAGTCTTCATATTTTGATTTTCTTGGACAAGTCGCTTTCTACTGGTCCGATAAGTGCTTAGCGCTTGACGGGCGAAGAACAATTAGTCTCCTGGTGCTCCGTTCCAGAAAGCTTGACGCCGCTCGGATTGCAGTCCCGGAAACGGAAGGGCCACAGCTGGCCACTTTGTCTTGACAGCTGACAGGACTTGGAATACCTCCTAAACGCACGGCGCATTGTCAAAGAAATCCAACAACCGTCCAGGGCGTATCTACACCATATGTATCGCACATACCCGGCACACAAATTAATCAAATGTAACACGGGATCGGGCAATCGAGGGTAGAGATACCTGCTCCACACAAACAACATGCTGTATGTCTTGTGACTGGATGGCCCGCTTCCTCATGTTCATTTGGGCGCAGCACGGAAGCGCTCCCCGCTACTCCTGAAGTCATAGTACTTGTTCTAATGCTCCCTACCTCCACCCCATATTTCGTAGGGTTATCCTCGCGGTAG
Source organism: Desarmillaria tabescens (assembly GCF_030435595.1). Classification (NCBI taxonomy): domain Eukaryota; kingdom Fungi; phylum Basidiomycota; class Agaricomycetes; order Agaricales; family Physalacriaceae; genus Desarmillaria; species Desarmillaria tabescens. Next base: position 1,245,790 of record NW_026848305.1, read on the forward strand.
AGGGGAGGTTTTCCCTTCAAATTCAAGATTCGCGGAAACTGCCTAACCCCGGATTCCTATCGGGACGCCGTTTATCGAGTACGCCAATCCCCATTCTCTTCTTCATCCGACAGAAGTTGAAAAAGAATGCAGATGAAATTTAGAAACGCGTGTTTAACGCTCGGTTTCTGAGAATCCAAGAAATTTTGATTATGTACTCTTATCGACCTTCGAGGAATGAGGGCATGTCTCGTTGGTCGCGACCGTGTCCGGCGACATGACACCACTTTTGAGACCCTCATGCCTACTAGTATTGATCAGTTCGGGTTCGTGATAAGGTCATCGGCTTCGCCACTCCTCATACTGAAGTATCTAGAAACGCTTAGGAATACACAAAAAGTGTCTGCATGACCAGCCAAATTGCGCTTATACAAGCCTTCCTCGGTAAAGGCGTGCACAGACAACATGGATAGCTTGTCTAATGCACACGTACTTACTACTCCGTCGGCCGAGTCGCTTATTTTTCAGTCGTCACCGAGGGTAAGTTATGTCCTTTCTTCCTCCTCATCGTGTGGTCTGGCGCTCATAGATCTTATGAGATAGTGGGTCTACCCAGAATCTCTCAAGAATCACTCGAATTTCGTAAATTCAAAGTTCTCTGCTTGCCAACCATCCTCTTGACCCGTCAATTATCCGACGGTCGACTTCTATCGTTGCCTCAGCACCGTAATCCGCACCTCCCGCTAACCTCGTATCCCCCTTTCATCCGACTCGTTTTTAATTAAGAAGCGTCTCGACTTTAATTCAGGGCCCTCCAGCCGCCGGGACCCTCCTCGAAAAACGCATTCCCCGCATTTGTCTGTTCGATGTTTTCTCGATCAGTGGCGCCAATATTGTTATTACTAGATTCAGATTGCTGTGAGTATACATCCACATAATGTCCAAATCGCAACCGCGAATCAGCTTTCTGATATTCTTTCTAACCCATATTCCCACATTATGTAGATCTCCCTTTAATCGATACAACGCCACATTCCGTATATTTGCATACCGGGCGATCAATAAAACCCCGATTCCAGTCTATTGGCGAAAAATTCCCTTCTTCAGTATTGAACATTCTTGAACATTGCGCCACCAATCAACAAAATCCCTACGAATCTACCTCGAATCTCCAACTACAAAGCGCAGCTCCTGGGTAGATCCAAAGCAGATCAAGGCGTGTATAGGCCGTGTGGGCGCAGATTTTGTCTTTCATCGATCGGACCGGAAAAGACTCTAGAGTGATGCACGCGTTGATTGGCTGGACGCAAGTACCCACCGCTCGCTGTAGTCAGTAGTTCGAGGGGGTTCTGTTTTCAATCGATGGCTAGTCAGGCTAATGACACAGCCGGTACAGGTAGTTGCTCACCGTCAGCTTGGCGGATTCAGGCTTCCCCGGCGAACTATCAAAAATCGTACAACCTGTCCAAACAGTGGGTCCATCGAAATTCTCCAGGTCCGACTCGACAGGAACCCTATTTCTCCACGTCCGGAGTCTTCTATCCTTCCCTGTAGATCCAATATCAAGATTTTGTTTCTAAATCAGAACGTCCTCGGTGGATTTTCTGTAACAACAGTCATGTTCTTGCAAATATGACTTCAAGTACGCAAGCAGCCCTCAAGTTGATCTGACGTATCAGTGTCTTGCGCACCTTCTCGGAAATATGGTGTTTGTTGCTGACCACCACCACCTCAAAAAGCAACTAGTAAATCGAAAGGTATTTTAGTGATCAGTGCGGCAACCTCAGGCGAGTAAAGATAACGATATGGGTATCATTACTTCGACTTCAGAGCAACAACAAGCCGGCATGTGACTCTGCTATTCTTACACCAGACGATTGCTTCTAGTGAACTAGGACAGATCTACTTTTGATGCGTGGCCGTATCCGTCGTTATCATTTCATTTCATTCAGGTGGGGCAACTATCGGTGGTTGAGAAGAATAGATATACGTATGTTGAACCCTCACTGGCATTGGAGCCGTCCCCCATCGACTGAGCAATCAGTAACCGACAGATATTGTTGAGGATTTCACTGGGTTCGACTGGTGCTGTCTACGAATGAGAATTTTCCTTGGCATGCTTAGCCCGCTCAGTGCACAGCAAACGAAGGTGAAAAGTCGGGACTTTTCGCATCAAAAGTTGGCGCCTGTAGCAGCCCGTATCTCGCCTCGGATTGGTCCGTACAGCAAGCGACCAATCATGTCAGTTAGGAGACTCAGCCACAGCCAAGTTCACCTGCTCCGGTCTGGGCAGCGAGAAACTGCATTGAGGTCGACGAACTTCCGAGACACGAACCTGGAACGGCCACTATGAAGCTCGTTCGCGGCTAGAAACATGTAATCCGAATTCCTATCCCTGAGCCAAAAACAGCACCCAATCACCAATGGAATGGGGCACAGCCAAGGAAGTGTATAGGTGAACTATTCGGAGCTCGGCTGAGTCATCGCCTCTCTAGACGGGTCAAGAAATTCCAGGTACCGCCCATTGTAATTCCGAATACGCAGAGGCTCAATCCTGATCCTGGATTGACTCGCACAAGATGCACTGGTAAATTTCATCTTGCTCCTGTACTTAGTGTGGTAGTTCTTGCGGCGCGACCAATAGCTTTTATTCCCATAAAAGTCAACTGTATTGATGGTCCGGCTCAGACGGCGGAGCTCCATTGATTGGTCCTTCATGCAACTTGCTACTGCCGGGCCCGTGATGAATCTAAAACTGTTCAATTAGATACAAGGATATCTATTGACTAGCTTCCGCAAAATCCCTTATTCGTATTGCAGCCACAGAAATCATGGCTCCCTATTGGCCCCCCCAAACCGGAGCTCGGGCTCGGGAGGAATCGGGACACCGAATTGTATGAGAATAGTATTCAAGAGGGGTATAAAAGTGGGGAAAGGAATGATAGCCTTCGTAAAAAATCGCCACTATGCTCAGAACCTCTATTACTCGACTTCCTGTGCGCCAGGTTGCGATCGGTGCGCTACGTGTTCGTGCCATCGCGTCCAGCGCCACACATCATCCTACCACAATACAAAATACTATTTCAGAGGTTAATGTGGTACCGCATCATATCCGTAAGTCGACGTACCATACGTTCGTCTTGGACTAGTTTTCACTGCCGTGTTTAGAGGAGCGCGACCGTCGAGGCATTGCCACCTCCTCTTCCCCTCTGACTCGTGTTGACGCAGTCAGCACTGTGCCGACCATGCAAGGCGACTGGGTACTGTTCCACCCAGTGTATACTCGCGAAGAAGTTGAAGCCGTCGAGGTGAGCCTACCCTTCCCTGTCATTTACTCGTGGACACTGATCATGATGTTAGGTCTTACACCGTGAAGCCAAGACCATCTCAGATAAGCTTGCGTACGGCCTCGTCAGGTTTGCTCGGTATGTGTGTGTTAGTCCTCTGCACTCCCTCACTAAATGTCGGGCCTTGCAGATGGGGCTACGACTTCGTCTCGGGCTACAAGCACAAACCCATCTCACCAGATTCCAAAATGACACTCCAACAGCTAAGGAAAGAAGGATATTTGTTAGACGAACAAGGATGGTTGAACGTAAGTCCTTCTCACAATAGTCTTCTTCGTTTGATAACAACTCGGGCTAGCGTATTCTGTTTTTGGAATCAATCGCCGGTGTACCAGGAATGGTAGCAGCGACTCTGAGGCATCTCCAGAGTCTCCGGCTGATGAGACGAGATAGTGGCTGGTCCGTGATGCATTGTTCATCAAGGTTGACATGCCTGACCGTAGCGTTTTTATATTTAGGATACACACCTGCCTAGAAGAAGCCGAGAATGAACGGATGCACCTCATGTGAGTCGGGTATTATTATTCTCACCTTTCTTCTCGGTTCTGACCATGTTACAGGACATTTATGACGCTTCGTCAACCATCACTCTTTTTCCGTGGCATGATTCTCGGCGCGCAGGGAGTTTTCTACAATCTGTTCTGTGAGCATTAAAACTTTAGCATGCCATAGCTTTCAACTCACAATGATTTAGTCTTCGCATATATGATTTCGCCGAAAACTTGCCATCGTTTCGTTGGCCATCTAGAGGAGGAGGCTGTTGTAACCTAGTGAGTCGCTTGCTCTATAGACACTTTCTGACTACTTGACTGACCATTTGACATAGTACTCGCTGTATCCAAGAGATGGAAGCGGGACGTATTCCGGAGTGGTCCGACATGCCAGCTCCGCAGATTGCAATCGACTACTGGCGTCTCTCATCGGATGCCAAAATGCTGGATGTCGTATACGCAGTACGATCTGACGAGACGACCCACCGATTCGTCAATCACAGTCTAGCCAACCTCAACACGAGTGCAGACGTGAATCCATTTGCCATGCGTGAGCCAGATATGCATGTGAAGGGAAAGCAAATCGAGTTCAAGAGAGATGAGTCGGAGAGATATGTGCAGGAATCGCACGATATCATGGTACAGAAAAAGAAGGAAGTGCAACCAGAGAGACTTTCACAGTGAGGCATTGGGGGATTTCACATTTGTATTTGTATACCGACCAGGACATTTAATTTGGCTCATCATCAACTGTCCCAGCTCAATTAGTACTGTTATGTATTGTATTTTCGCTTACTTTGTACATTCGACAATAATTGATTTTAGATTTCTGTGGAAAATTGTAGCTTGTGCGGTGAAAGTTCCGAGTAGTCGTTTGCAGAGGTTGGGGATCAAGGATATCTGAGTCTCTGATTGGTAAATAGGAGCTGACTAAGCTGACCAATACGTGACTGTGACAGCGCGGACGCGTTTGTGACAAATCGCGCCTTCGGTACTGCCTTTCCGCTCACCACTATCATGTCGTCGCGTCGCCGCACAAAAGCTCAAGAGTCTTCTGACATTGAGGAAGGCGCCACACAGGTGCCATACCGGGAGGATGTCGACATGGATGATGAAGATGAGCAACCTCGTCGCAGGACCAAAAGCAAGACGGAGAAGAAGCCTCAGGTCAATGGCAAACGTACAGGTCGACAAGAAGCCCGCGAACCAGACACAGACGACGAGGACCCCATCGATGTGGAGAACTTTGCTGACCAGCCACTCGGGGAAGGCGATCTCCAGAAGCTGAATGGGCTGTCGAGGGATTGGACGCTCATGACGGGGAAAATCCAGGAGCACTGTGGCGCCATCGACCGTGTCGCAGAAGCAATTCTTGAACATGGGAAAAAGGAAGTGGCAGAAAAGGTACGCACTTCCCTTCACTCGCATCTCTATCTATCTGAGCAAGCAAACTGTTAGGATCTTGGGGACATTGAACTATTAGTCAAGGGGTTCATTGATATCGAGGCAGAGATGCAATTCCATTCAGGCGCCCTAGATGACATACATGAGAAGCTATCTAAAGGGGAAACTATTGTGCGCCTTCTCATGTATCTCTCGTTAATGTCTCTCATGTTTCTCAACAGTGCGATGCTATACCCCGTTATAATACTGGCGTCTTGAAGCGTTCGCAAGAGTATTCTGCGAAGACCACGCGTCAAAAATATGCTAAAAATGAACGGTACAAAACTTTCAAGCAGGCCGTCTATGTAAGCCGCTTTCACCTCGATGTCGGACCCGAAAAATCATATTGTTAATAGGAAGTGGACCATCTCAATGAACCTATGCCACCTATGACAGAGCTGATAGCCAGAGGTTATTAATTTACCCTCTCTCAACGTCGTGTCCAGCTGAGTTGTTTGCATAGAAAGCGGAGATGAAAGTGACGATGACGACGATATCGAAGTTGGAGGTGTTACACAAGACTACAAGTGTCCTATTACTCTTCGCGTTATCGAAGAGCCTTATACATCGTTCGCCCTTTCTCTTTATTACGTCCCATTTCCTGAATATTTCCATAGGAAGATTTGTTCGCATTCCTTTTCCAAGGCTGCCATTCAAGAGATGTTCAAGAATGAACGGAGCGCGAAGAAGTGCCCTGCTTCTGGATGTAGAGCCTCATTCAGGCTCGTGGACTGTGTACCGAACAAAGACCTGGAAAGAAAGATCAAGGCCTATGAAAGGAGGAAGAAGCGAGCAGAAGAAGCGATAGAGGTGGATGAGGTGATTGAGTGAGGTGCTGTACGATTTGATGAAGAAAAGAACAGGAGACAATAGTATTCTGACCTTGATCCATTTAGTTTATATTATGTATGCAAGTGCCAACCCCTTATTGAAGTAGTGTAAGAGTGCTTAATGTCATATATATGAATTGGTTTTAGGACACAAGGGAACAAGAACAGCAAAGAAGCTCATGTTAATATGGATACAGTTGTGCCATGAAATTTGTAAACTTCGAAAAAAATGATACTCGAGCAATGCCATTGAAATGCTGTCATTACAGCAACGGACGGAGATTGTTGAGGGCTATCTTCCTGAGACCATCATGGCCATTCCTCCCTCCCATCCAATGGTACCCTTCACTGCGATCGAAAATCCAATCACGGAATTCCCATCTCAGGCTCCTTGCCGCCTGTTCCATTTGTTTCTGATCTTCACGAGCCCAAAACCTATCAACAAGCAGTCTGATATCCCAGGCGCAAGAGAAGACTGTCCGCTGCGGTAAAAGACCGACTTGGTGGTTCGGAAACGCCAGCGTAAACAAGGCATGGAAGACGATTGCGGAGCCTGAGATGATCATGAATGCAATAGTCATAGTGCGATAGAGCTGCCAGAGCAGGTCCGTCCAGCCAATCAAAAAGATAGAGAAGCACGCCAGATTCATGTAGGCGCTCGCCCCAACAACGAACGTGATGAAAGAGCGTTTGATGTACTCAGGAAACTGAATGTCATTTAATCACCATGCAGATCAGAAGATCCGTAAGACTTACGTTGGAGAATTTCTGGGTAATGGAACTTCGCGGATGCTCTCCCAGGGTGAAAATCAAGCCCGCCTATGTGCCGCAGGTGTCAGTACTAGACGGAGAAAGATGAAAATATCGACATTTACATCAGCTTCTTCAAGCATCGCTCTGCAGTGAACCAGGGTCATTACCGTAATAATAGCCATGACATAGGCCCCGGGTAGGAAAGCGTCAAATCGATGCTTGACTTGTACTGGGCCATGAGAAGACCGAAGACACAAGGCGTAAATCGCAAACGGCGTAATAATCAGCAAGAGACAGAAGGTCTGATTAATAGGAAGATTGCTATTCAGTTAAATGAAATATCCGTAGACGAGTCTCTTACCAGCATTAACTGAACTTCCAGCCTGGTGCCCCAACGTCTTAGCCGACGACGATCGTAGGCAGATGCCGTTCTGGCTACTGGCATCCTTACCGCTTCGATGTCACTCTGACGGAGAGAGTTAACAAGTATGGTGGGGAAAAGTAAAGTTGCTCACCCAGCACTTGGTGTCTGCCATTTGAGATGGGCGAAGAACTTGAAGTCAAGTCACCCTAGCCCGTCTGCATCGGATTTAAGAAGGAACCGGCCCTTGGATTCTAGACATTCCCACAGCTACATCACTGTTGCGAAGGAGTCCTCGTGCAGCATGCTAGATAGCGAGGTCTCGTGCTGGGTGCATGTTCATGGTCGTAAGTACTTACTAAAAGGACTCACAGCCACGATCGATCGTCTATTTTTGTCATTACTTCAAAGTTTGAGGAGTAATTAAATATAAGTTGCATTTATCTCTGCGGACCTCAAGTAAGGATAAAAAGGAGATCTACCATACGTAGTTGTGTATTTAAAAAGTCGATTGTATCGATACTTCGAGCTTGTACAATATTACAGCGTTATATCTGCGGAAGATATGAGCCCCTCGCAATGCTTTGAATTGACTTCGTAGCATGCAGCTGAGAATTCTAACGCAACCATCTGATTACAGGGTCGGTGCAAGAGCAGCCATCTTCTTTTCCGAAACAGCGTCCCGAAGGTTAGACACGGCAGAAAAGACGTTTCGCTTGAAAAAGGTGTTGGTTTTGATTTGGGGGATCATGGAGAGGATGGTATGAACAAGGACGGCGGTGGAAAATGCAATTCCAAAGGCGATAGTGGGAGTGGGGTAGTATTCAAGTAACAGGGAGCCGCAACCTGCACCATATGCCGAGACACAGCCGAAATTGATAGCGCTAGAGTGCTTAGAAACCCTAGAAATGTACCAGAGTTTCGCATTTTGGAAGACCTGGGAAAGAGTCAGCAACTTAAGCATACCTAGGCGAAATACGCACGTCTTTTCCGGAATAGAGCACATCCACCTAGAGTAGCAATATACGTGAGGAGGGAGATATCACTGTTAGCCCAGAGATCCTTACGTTAGATTTCACCAGCAAGCTGCGAGCATGAGCAATCGTCAGCGCCGCCATGATGGTCGCGACGAAGGTGGCTGGGATAATGGTCTCGAAAGATGCAGAAATTTGATCCAGGTGACGAAGCTGGAGTAAAAGCATCGGCAGCGCGAAGGGAGCGGTGGCCATCAAGAGCAGGGTGGTCTATATTAACTATCAGAGCCGTGAAAAGAGCCGACATGCGAGGTACTCACGGCGAACAACTGCAACCTCATCCTAACCCTCATGCGGGACGCACTGTAGCGTTCATAGGGTGTCGCTTGCTTGACCGCGTAGATCGAACCAGTCCGGAGATCATGAGTCTCCTTGATGCCAAGCTGCTCCTGCATCTATAGGTTGATAAGTCTATGGAGGTAAGTCAAGGACGGCAGCACTCACGGAAGTCCTCTGCCAGTGAGATTGAGGAATGAATGCCATTTGAATGGTAAACGTTGTGTTTGCGTGGCCTGCTCATTTTAAACCGAGGTCGCTGTAGTATGGATGTACCCGCTACCGGGTACTACCTTGGGTAGGGTCATAGGTAGCCTACTGCTCTGTGATTGTCGTCCACCATTTTCTCGTTTTAGATTGACTAAGTAGACCCAGGTATTGGCGATGAGTGGCGGGCGCTGGAATCCTTTGCGTCTACTGAGATGTACTATCGGCCCGGTCACGATTTCATGCGCCTAGGCTCAGGTCCGAAGCAGAATCTACTAACTCCTCGGATCGTGACATTCAGAAAATAATTTTGCTTGAGCCGGCTATGAGAACAGCGGTCTGATTAGATGTTTTATTTCGTTCGGAAGCCGAATGACTGGCCGAGGAGCAGAGGGTACAAGGGTGGAACGTCAAAAACTGAAAAAATTGAAGGAAAGCATGCCATGATAATGCTCATGCTTCGTATGGTCAGTAGGTGACTTCTGAAACCAGGCTAAAGAAAGTCGAATATGATTACTATTTCAAACTTCGTGGGTCCAAGATTATTCCACAAACCGCAGCACAAACACGTCATTGAAATCTCGTTTGGTGTTCCTCAGAATGATGTATCGTCCCTCGGTATCAGTACCCCGGGAAGGGTCGAGAATTTAATCATCATGGCGGCTAGTTCTACGTTTAGAAACGACCGTTAACACAGGCTCAACGGGAAGTGTGTTGGCGAAAAGGAAACGTATAAAGGTAGCTATTGAGTCTCTATCAGTTATGGATGATCACAGGAAGTGGAGGGGAAATAACATCCATTTGTACATTTTGTTGTTTGCAGGATGCTCGCTGGAAACCATCCGGCCGGAATTGATGACCTAGACATACAGACCACGCTCAGCGCTCGAAAAACCCCATTTTTTCCCCTGCAGTCTAGCCTTGGTAGCACTGTAGGGCCGCAATAGTGGGCTGAAGTTGGCACAAGGGCCTATTGACACTGGACAAGCAGCTCACGTGTAATAAAAGGGTGCGGTACGCGGTTTCGTCGAGCCTGGAAGTAAGTCATAATGAAACACTCGGAATAACGCGAGTGGCAATCATCAGCAGTGAGATAGAGTAACTTGCCCAGGGCATGAGAGAACCGTCTGGATTTACGTCCAATCAATATTAACGCTGGGTGGAAGAGCCTTGTATAAAAAATGTGATACTCATGTACTTCAATCTGTATCCATCTGGTCCTCTCCTGCTTGATTCTGGCTATCCGCCTGTTCTTGCACAGCACGTAGGAATGGGCCAATTCCTGTACCTGCTTCTTCCGGTAACCCTAGCCCTCTCACAAGCCCACCCAAAAGGCCAGTCCTCAATGCTTGATCGAAGTTCGAAACAGCAGCTCGAAATTGTGGAGAACTAAAGCTCACGTTAACCTCAGTTATACCGGGTTAAGTAGACGAACATACCCAATCACGCGCCGGACGGCTTCTGGCGTAGGAGGTGTTGGGAGGTCAGGCGGCAGATGAGGGAAAAGCGCTGGAATGAGTGAAGGGTGAGTAGTGAATAGTGGGGTGATATTCTCGGGTGTAAGGATGTCGGAGAGAGACATCTCTGCAGGCAAATGATTATTCGTCAGGCCGATTCATAGCGAGGTTATCAGACGCACCTGGGATGCCAGACTGAGCGCCGCCCGTCCCTGCTGTCATTGACGTAAGTATCGATTGCAATTGTTCTAATTGTTCTGGCGTTGCTTGGAATTGTGAGGGAGCGGACCTAATATGAGGTCAACAACAAGGGCCAGTAGGTAATGAAGGTCAGGCGTACGATGAAGAGGCAGCTTGGGAGGACGTTGACGCTTGAGCCGACGTCGACGGTGATCCCCAGGTTGGAACAAATTCTGGATCCTCTAAAAGGCCATTCACATTGCGCACAAACTCGTCATCTCGTTCTGAAGAAGCATCCTGTAGGCGATGAGAATTCGTCGAGTAGTTATGCAAGTATCCATTACCTGCATCCAGAACTAATTAAAAAAATAAGACTCCGTTCTGCGATCGAAGAAAGGATAGCTCACAAAGTGTCTCTGATTCGACGAGGAGAATTTCAAAACATACGTGCGCCCTGCTGCTTTGATGAAACTTGCATCCGAGGGGAAAAGAATCAAGTCCTATATCTCCGTATTAGACAAGGATACACGTCAGACGAGATGGACAAGACCTCTTCGACATCATTGGTGACTCTGTTTTTCCAAATGAAATGCAAGAGTCCATCCTCTCCATTGGTGATCATAATAGCGCCCTTGCCAGCGACCGGGTCGACCATGTTTGTCCCTTCTCTTCTGAAAGCCCTGCCAGCCTTGAATGCGAGGAGAATATCGGCCATTGTGGTGGTGATGGTGGTGGTGGTGCAGATGCAAGCCAGCGACTACTACACGCGACGCTTCACCAAGATTTCAAACTCCGATTGTCTACTGCCCACCATGTACGACGATGCTCCAGGTTGGGGTCCTCCACCTCAGACCGGCGACATCGTCAAGGATGCCCTTCGGAAAGAACAACTCATCAAGTGGGATTCTATCTTTGCCGTCTTGCTGTGTCACTAATGTTTACTTCTCCAGAGAAATTGCAGCATCGCAGGACGACCTTCGCAGTGTGTATCTTAATCTCTCTTGGAACATCCAAGCTGATAGAGATCTCAGCATTATATGACAGGGTGCAAACTGTTCAGAAAGAAGTCGATAAGCTGACTTCTGGAAATGAAACGCTGCAAATGTATATCGACAATTTGACAGTTCAGATGGCGAAACGAAGATAAATGTTGGTTCCATAATCCAGGGCTTGATTAAGAAGACCACAATGTAACAGAATCCGATGAGATGCATAAAAACTAAGCGCAGAGAACGACCGTTGAATATAATAATTTAATTAATAGGACCTATGGAGAAGAGGGCTCGTAAAGAGCACAACTAGTGGCCTCGTTCGGACAGCCATTGCATAATAACGCCGCTTTTGCATGCAACGTTAGTAAACGTCCATCATAGAAGGTGAACAAAAACATACAGGTTGTGCTGACTTTTCATAGAGCACTGATGCGAGAATTAGATCGGCGGGAAAAGAGATGAAAGACATACCGAGTAACACTAGAAGAGCAATTCAATACGATATGAAGATCTCAACAATACAAGATACGTACTGAGACAGGTCTGTCGGTGATTTTATCCAGTTGCCTAGGAGAACGGTTAAAGAGAGCGATTAAAGCCATGTGAGTAGTATAATAGGCGCTCAGCTTACAGCTCCTTGATCAGTTCTTTCACAGAAGCATGGCCTTCGATATCACTCTTGTTGCCGAGCTGCGGGTTAGATTGAAGACTAAGTCGATCGGCCTCGGCGGAGTCACAGAAGGACTAACCACTAGCAAGGGAACACCGGCAAGTGAAGGTTGACCCAGTAGCTGATGCAGTTCGAACCGAGCACTGTTAAATTTCTCTTTCTGCTCCAGAGAATGATCAGGATCAGCATGACAGCAGCTAGTGAATACTCACATCCGCCGTATCGACAACGAAACTGTAAAGAAGACAATTTAGTAGAGAATGTGGATGGTAAGAGGCCGGACGCACACAATAGCGTCAACTCCGTTACAATATCGTTCCTTGAAGCAGCGTTACTGTTCCGAAGTAACTAGAAGACAAGTATCAATGATGCCACTCACCCACATGGACCGGAATTTGGGTTGCCCTGGGTACCATAAATAAGTAATACGGCCACATAGACAATTGAGCGTACCGGCAACGTCCCATATCTTGAAAGTTATGTTTCCCTTTCTAACCTTCCTAAAATTGAATGCGACAGTTGGCACGACGTCCTCACTCCACTGTATAGTTCTCATCAGAAGGATACGTATACAATTAGCGGTGAACTCACCTGTCCCGACCCAATGACATTCACAAATGACGTCTTCCCAGAGGCCTGGATAGCGTACAAGTCTTATTAACGCGAGAAAGTATTGACGATGTCAAGAGTTGACCTGTATGCCGATTACCGCTATTTCAGCTGACTTGGAGAAGAATATCCTTAGATAGGCGGTTTAGAGAGAAAAAATATCAAAAAATGAATGCTCACCCAATGAACCATTGCAATACCGATCCAAAGAATCCTGCCATCGCGTACAAGATAAGGGAACGAGGTGAGACGGTGTCTTCGAAAGAGAGCCCAGGGCCAGATGCACAGCGTGACACATGTCGCGTGACGTACGTGACAACATATCACATGACACAAATTGCCCATTTTGGAAGGATCCAATTTTTGTAACACTCGCGTTCTTTCTCTTCTCGTGCACCGTGCGGCCAAAATTGGCGCTTTCTACTGCCTTTCCTCACTGAAATACTTATTTAAATCCGACGCTCTGCCTGCCAAATTTCAGCCGACTCTGGCTCGCTTCGAGCGTGCCCCTTCTATGTCCTTCTTCCATACGGGCCTCACAAATCTGCCGGGACCGTCGTCAATATGTCGATCCTCACTCAAAACCATGGCCCGGCGCAAGCCATTGACCCAGACCAAATTCTTCCAGATGTCTCTTCAGTCTCAGGAAGCCCTGTCGGAAAATGCTAAAACGACCATCAGAGTCTTAGAGACTATCTCGAAAATGACGGTTGGGTCAAGTCGTTCACATGAAACGGGACTTTCAGAGAAAGAGTTTGTGACAGGATGGGGAGAAAATAGTGCGTGTATTAGCTGCTGGACCATTGGACTTCGCTAATTGAAGATTCAAGAGCTAACACCTCTTGTGGCCGATAAATTGGTACCCTCCGATGGCCCGTCACCAGCAGAACCTAAATCATACGTTTCAGAAACGGAGAAATGGGACGAAATCGAGGGCTTCAAGTTACACGTAGAGAGTAAAAGCTACCAAGCGAAGGTTTCCAAAGCATCCACCAAGGCTACCAAAGCAACTGTCAAAGGCGCGGCAAAGGGTACAAAGGTGAAGGTAAAAGCTCCCAAGACCAGGGCTGCTACTAAGGTGAAGGAAAAAAAGACGAAGAAAGCAAAGGCCGAGAAGAACGATGATATGGGATCAGACGAAGTAATAGCGGATCCAAAGCCGATTAAGTTGGCCCTTCCTTACGCTCACACGGCCGAGGGCACACTCTCCTCGACAGAAGGTCATGTTCTTCAAGGTATGGCCTACTAGTCTAATTAAATTCATTCTCATGGTATTCCTTCTCAGATGTAAAGCCTTTCGCGGCGCAGAGACCAGTGGCAAGGCTTTCTCACGGGTTGGATCGCGTTTTATTCAAGTTAGTCTCTTGATTCTCAAAATTTGAATAGATCTTGACGCTTAGATAGCCCTGGTGTTCATTGGTTACGCGATCCTAGATCGCATGTATATAATTTCTCTCCTAGCGTGGAGAAAATACCTCGCATCTTCGACTTCGCCTTTGAACGGCTTCCCGGTTTCACAAAGAGCTCGCGAGATGAAGTATGTGGTGTTAGCCTATCTATCTTTCTGTCGGTGCGAACTTCTCTCTAATTAGGAACTCTGGAATCTGGCCAATCGCGAAAATCGTAAATTCGCAGGATCGACGTCGTCCTTATCGGGCATGCTGTGCCAAATATACTTCCTCATCTCAGGAAATAAACCGGTCAATCTAGAAACACTCAGCCAAAACTTCCAACGTGCGGTACGTGACCTTGCCATTCACAGCTACCAAGACCTAACGGATCTACTTGTTAGCCCAATAATTTTACACCAGGTCAAAGAATGCCTCCAACCGTCGTATTTAACCACCGGAATGGCACCTATGCCATAGACTCCCATGCGGATACATTATCGGACAAGAATATCTTGACTTGGATGGTAAGATCACACGGAGGATACTCTCAATGACTTATCCACGTTTCCGGCAGGGTACCCTTCTTGAAAAATATTTAACCACTCCACTACCTGAATTCCCTACCTTTATGCGTACGGAAACACCCTATGTTGAGGCCGAGACGACCGAGAAGACTATGAGAGACGCCTTCCGATTTGCAAAGGTTGGTAGCCAAGTTCTATATCAGGAGACAAGTATTGACTATCATCAAAATGGCAGTCGAAAACGTTTGTCATGCGGTCTCAATTGGATTGTCAAGACCGTCGTCTACCAGGTACAGGCGTCTTCGACATTAAGACAAGGGCTTGTTTGCCTATACGGATGGATATCCTGAATTTTAAGGTTGGTATCAGTGACTGATCCCGGGAGTATTCGCTAAATTCGGTCATCTAGGAAAACTCTGGATACATAATAAAACAGCATTATGGCGTCATGGAAAGCTTTGAAAGAGAGTACTACGATCTCATCCGTTCTGCTTTCCTCAAGTACAGGTAAGCATTTCAATGGCTTCGTGCTGCAGCATCATTCATGCCCTATGCTTTCCCGTCTAGCTTCCAAGCACGCATTGGAAACATGGACGGCGTGTTTGTTGCATATCACAACACGGAACGCATGTTCGGTTTCCAATACGTATCGTTAGCAGAGATGGACGGCTGCCTTTACGGACAAACTGAAGGCGTCGGCGATCGTATATTCGACAAATGTGTTTCTCTACTCGAAGCCATCTCAGAAGAAGTTGTCAACTGCTTCCCAGGACAGGTTCGACCTTTCATTCTAGGTTTCTTTTGATATTGGCTGACTGAATGCAGTCGGTTAAAGCGACTTTTGAGACTGTAGCGTCCGACCTGAATGTATTCGTCCAACCTGCGGATTGGAAGCCTGAATCTCCCGAAGATAAATCTCCGATCAAGCAGTTGGTAGTCAGGTTGAAGCATTACCTTGGAGATTCCTCAAGGAAGGTGCCTGCCTACAAAGCTATTGAATATTCCCATATTGATGACTGTGAGTTTCATCTTGTTGCAGAACGCGGATAGTCTTGAATGTCTCTTTTCCAGGGATAACACACTGGACCATCGGTTTGACTGCGGATGAACATGAACACGAAATACGAGCCCAATTCAGAGCGACTCTGACCCGCAAGTTCCGTGCTCACTGTCTGCCGGAAGGCGTAAGCTTTGCGAACATCGCAGAGTTCTGGACGAATCTGAACTTCAATGGTCAACCACCCGACCCTGCGGAGGCTTTGTCTCCGGAGTTCTTCCTGGAAAACTTCACAGAGCCGGATGCTATGATCCTTATGCTTAGACAGGCGGCGAAGAACGGTCGTGCTGAGACAGAGCGATTGAAGGACCTCGACAAGAGCCGGCCTATCTATGTTCTTGGAGAAAGATTCGATGAAGCCGTTGCGCATGGAGGCCCTGATGCCGATGCTGATATGGAAGCTACTAGTGAAGAGGAGACCAGGATGCCGGAGAATATACGTGGTCCAATGGACGATGAAGAGTTTGCGGCAAAAAGTCTCTCCGGTGTTGCAAGAAATTCCTTGTCAGGTGAGGCTGTACTCAAGGCTGTTATAGAACATGCACCAGAAGAGAGCTCACTGTCAGCAAAAATAGACGGCTCTCAAGGTCCTGCAGAAGGCTCGGCTGAAGAGCCATCTCAAAGAGAGTCCTCAGGGACAAGTGTCCGGCTGCATTCGGAGACAGCACCCGAAACAGCCCCGCCTCAGAGACAGACCGACCTGCCGACAGATGGAGGTCCGTAGCCGATTTCTTTACCTCTTAGTCTCCTTCTGGGCCCTATCTGCCGCCACAATCATTAATAACGAGACCATCAGATGAGGTCACTACCGGTGATGAGACACAGAAGTAGTAGCCTGGATGTTTCTCGTACATGTACTAGACGTTCCTTTTGTAGTATCTTGTACTCGATATACACTACTCCCACAAATTCTTACGGTCCGAACTTCGAAGGCAGATCGTCGTTGGATTTCGCTTACCGGGACCGGTGGCTGTGCACCCATGATAAGGGGAAATGAATTTAGACTCGGCCTGTCACCTTGCCAGAGACAGTGACGACCCGCCTTTTTTTCTCATTCTTGCCGCTGTTACCTGAATCCAGGACGATATTGACACCAGGTACTCCGATTATCGATGACTAGTGTACGTATACCATCTGCCAAGCCATCGCGTTACCTCACAAAAGATGCTATAGGACACCGCCAAGACCCAGAAGTTGTTTGTACAGGTATGCTGATTTCCTGATTTTCTTGGCTGAGTGTTTCACTCGGGGCACCGGTACCGCACAAAGCATGTCCACTACAGAAAGCAAAAGGCGTAGCTGGTATGCGAAATACACTCCAGGCAGTCGGCCGAGCAGCAGCGCTGGGCAATCTAGTCGACCAGGCAGCAGTGCTGGGCATTCTAGTCGACCAAGCAGCAGCGCTGGCCTACCTGTACCCACTGAGGGCGTCGAGCTTTCCATGACTTCACCACCATCATTCATGGCATCGTCCGTGAATTCGTCTTGCGGTGGCAACGGTGCTTCGCCCGAGGCGCATGTCATCGAGACACCACCCCATTCTCGTCCTTCTACGCCACGCAGATGGTCTGCATCACCTTTACTTACATCTTATTCCAAATCACAGCATCTCGACAATGAGGCCTCGCAGCTCATCGCCAACGCCCTAGAACGAACAAATTCGGCGCAACAATCTGCGCATACATCACCCAAGACTGCCGACAGCTCTCTGAAGTCTGGTTCTTTCGGTCGTATGGCCTTCAGCTCCATGATTGGGGGACTGTCTTCATTGTCACTCACTCGAACGAATACGAATTCGAGCTTGAACAGCATGGTCGAAGAGAAGGAGAAGGAAAAGAAGGAGGACAAGGAGAGAGGGCGGACGCTTTCCAAGATGATGAACGTGCGTTCCGCTTCTCAGACTCCTGCCGCCTCAGAGCCACCGTCTCGAAGTCAATCTCGTGCACGTTCTCAATCCCCGTTCTCCTTCCGTCGTTTTCGACATCGAGAGACATCGCCAACTCCGCAGCCCCTCCCTCTCGGACAATCTGATGTTGACTTGTCAGATTCGGCCTCGAGTATCCGTCCCCGTAATGCATTCGTATTGACTGACGCTGATGACTCCGGTGATGACACCGTTGGTGACGACGGGGAGACCGAAGATGACGACTGGACCGACGATGATATGTTTGATCCTGTGACTGAGCGCAATACCGAGCGTAATGCCTTCATTGAGCCTGCTGTTGGAGATACAACTCTCCCTGGTGGAGACGAAATAGATGTGGACCCTGACCCTCTTGGAGAAGGTGTTAACGTCGTTGTCCCTCCTGAACCGTACTTCCCCAGCACCTTGAACTACGGACGCAGTGTTGGAGGATCTATCAAAGGCAGGCGGAATCCCAGGCGGAGAAAGTCAGTGAAACACGAGCCTCCTCCACTCCAGACGTCGCGTCCTGTGTTCCAAAGGGATCGTTGTACCATAACCATCACCCAAGGCGATCCCGAAGCAATGCTCGATGGCCGACGGCCGAAACGCTACGTAGTTGCTAGCGACATGAGTGAGGAGAGTCGGTATGCAGTTGAATGGGGTATTGGTACTGTGATCCGAGATGGCGATGAAATGCTGATCGTTACGGTGGTCGAAAACGAAAGCAAGGGTACGTCGATCCTAGCGGCAATGATGTGCGATTATCGAGCTTATCTTTTGCCTTCTTTTAGTGGATCCAGCTATCCCCAATGCGGCTGACCGTGCTATCAAATTGAGAAGTCAGCAAGAGGTAAGCTATTCACTATGATATATATCATGGCTGCTAACCTGTATCTTCATTTCCAGAGACAAGGTTTAGCTTATATTCTCGCCCGTCAGGCCACGGGTTTATTGCAACGCACCAAGTTGAATGTTACTGTGCGCTGCCAGGCATGGCACGCTAAGAACTCTAGACATATGTTGTTAGGTAAGGCGTAAGCAGGTAGCTGTTGAGCAAGGGTTGACTATAGTTAAGATATCGTGGACCATTTCGAGCCTATAATGATGATTGTAGGATCTCGTGGGGTGGGACAACTTAAGGGGTATGCCTTCCCCATACCTTATCTTTTTATCCGTTCTGACCCAACACGTTCCTAGGATTCTTCTCGGATCCACATCCAATTATCTCATTCAGGTGTGTTTTTGACTAATACCGGTATTCAACGCACTAAAACTGTTTGCTTATCAGAAATGTTCAGTACCGGTGATGGTCAGCGTCACTGTTTATGTTTTCCGAACGTATCGCTTATTTTCCGGGGTGTATAGGTTGCTCGTCGCCGGCTCAAGCGTCCTCCGAGACGGTCAGCGCATCTTGCCAAGCATCGTGCCCGTGTGTCCCTCGCAGAAGCTGGAATCGATCGTGTTGCAGCCAAGGTTGATCAAGATGTGAAAGTCATGCGTGATGAAATACAGCGAGATGATGACCGTCGTGATGCTGCGGGTAGCGCAGGCAGATTTGCGACGGGGCACGGATCGGTGCACGACGTCGAAGAAGAGGCTGATGGGGAAGATGAGGTCGACGATGAAGATGATAGCCCAACTGGTGTTAAGGTGGCTGGTTAACTGCGCTTTTTGTTCCCTGGGACTTTGATCTACGTTCGCCAAGTATTGGGCCAAGCACTACTTTTATAGATAGCTTTATTTATTCAACTTAATAGTACTTAGCCGGGAAGCATACAAGTATATTCGTGCCATTTTGCTGACGGGGAACACTGAGTAATAGTGATGACAGAATATTATTGATAAGATAAAGTGCCGACCGGGATGATCGACAGTTTTCTTTCCTCTGCATGGTAGATGTCTGTTCGACATCTCGGTCGATATTCTCGGCTCCTGCCACCGCCTCTGTACTCAAAACGGACATTGGGATGGGGAGGAGCACTGGCTGTTGGGCTCGTCGCCACCAGCTGTCGATCAGGTTGTGGAGATTTCCGGAGAGTCACGCTGAACACTCTCTTTAGGTTATACAGCACTTCTCTCTTCTCTACCCCATTCACTTCGTCAATGTCTCTTACTCCTCCTCAGGCGCCTCCAACATGGGACCATACCCCAGAGCAGATACTGAGCATTACCAAGGAAGCTATCGAAAAGGATCGTGCAGCAATGGACAAGGTCGGCAGTGTGTCAGCCAAGGAGGCTGATTTCAAATCGGTATGTAGTTCCTGGCCTTGGACTTATCCTTGATATCTCAACTTTGGTTAGGTTTTTGTAAGGATCGTGCTATGTTCGATTGGGCCAAGTATTGATCTCGCTTCAGCTTCCTTTGGCAGAGGCAGAAACTGCATTCGATACTGTCGTAGAGCCTCTGTCTTTCTACCAGAATGTTTCTCCATCCAAAGAACTTCGGGACGCTTCCAATGATGCTGAATCTATCGTTCGCGACTACGGTGTTGAATCATCTATGCGTCTGGACGTCTTCCACGCTAAAGTGGCTGCGGAGAAGAATATCAAGGAATCTGGTGCTTGGGACAAGTTGTCTCCGGAAGAACAAAGGCTCATAGAGAAGATGGTTAGTTATCCTGCCTCGTCAAACCGCTGTACTCTTATAGGCTCTAGGTTCTGGAAGGGACACGCGCTGGTCTTGCTTTACCTGACAAAGAGCGAGCCGAACTAATGGACCTCAAAAAGGAGCTATCCAAGGTTTGCTTGGATTTCAGCGTAAGTTACTTATGCCATGTTCTAGTGCCTTTACTCATTGGCTGGTCCAGAAAAACTTCAATGAGGAGAATGTAAGTCGTTCCATCTCGTTTCACGCTTATCCTGACTCCTTTGTAGAGCGTCATCTCGTTCACTCTCGAGGAGCTTGACGGTGTACCTTCGGACGTGATTTCCGGATATACCAAGCGTTCGGAAGGTTCGAAGGAAGTATACGACGTCACTTACAAGACCCCTGATATATTCCCTGTCGTATGTATAGTTGCATCTATGCAAACGCGATTTGATATATGTCTTTTTAGTTCAAATATGCGAAGAACCCGACGACGCGTCAACGAGCTCAAGAAGGCCATGAATCACGACTTTCGATCAACGTACCTCTACTGACCAAGGCGCTAGAGCTGCGCCGTAAGATTACCTCGCTCCTGGGCTACAAGACCTGGGCCGACTACATCACCGAAGTGAAGATGGTCAAAACCGCAGACAACGCACAAAAGGTTAATACAGTTGTTTATCTACTTTGAAGCTAACCTTTTCCGTAGTTCCTTGACGATTTGGAGCAAAAGCTTCGACCTGTCGGATTGAAGGACAAAGAAACCCTCCTCGCTCTGAAGAAGCAGGAACACGAGGAAACTGGTATTCCCTTCGACGGGGAGTTTTATGTTTGGGACTACAGATACTATGATCGAATGTTTATTGAGAAGACACTCGATCTCGATGACTCGCTTGTCAAGGAGTACTTCCCTGTCTCCGTTGTCATCCCCACCATCCTCTCCATCTACCAGAATCTACTAGGTGTTCAATTCGAGGAGATCAAAGGCGGTTCAACTTGGCATCCAGGTAAGGACAATCATTTTTTCTAAGACAGGAGGCTGACGATCTATCAGACGTCCAGCAGTTTGCTGTCTGGGAAAAGAACGCTAAAGACGAGTCTGATTTCGTTGGGTATTGCTACCTTGACCTTTTCCCGCGTGGTATGTGTGCAGCCACTTCAAAAGCCCCTGAGATTCATGTCCGACAGCCTCCAAGTATTCACACGCAGCTGTGTGGCCTCTGCTTCCCGGTTATGACCTTCCCGATGGTTCAAGGAAGTACCCCCTCGCTGCGATGGTTGCTAACCTTGCAAAGCCGACACCGGATAAGCCCGCAATCATGAGGCACGACGATGTTGTCACTTTCTTCCACGAGATGGGACATGTCTTCCACGGCCTGCTGAGCCGAACCAAATTCTCGAGGTTCCATGGCACAAGGTTCGTCTTGCCCGGTTTAACGATGTGCAGTAATTAATTATCTGTAGTGTGGCGCGGGATTTCGTTGAGGCGCCTTCTCAGATGTTGGAGAACTGGTGCTGGGAACCCAAGGTTCTGCAAAAGATGTCTAGTCATTATAAGACCGGTGAACCTCTGTCACCTGAGCTTATTGACAAACTTATCAAAAGGTCTGATCATAACTGCGTATATTTCACTCCATTAATCCTCTTCATCTAGTCGGTACGTCAATGTTGGCCTATTCTACCTTCGACAGCTCTTTTTCGCCAAATTCGATATCAAAGTACACACGGACCAAGGTGGGGGTGCATATTGCAATGTACGAATCCTCGGACTCATCATTTTGCGATGATCAATCAGAGGACGCGGACTATACAAATCTCTGGAACGAACTCAGGGAGTCCATCTCGCTAGTCAAGGCCGGTAAACCATGCCCTGGACAAGGTACCTTGCATGCAGTTTAGCTTCGCCCCTCTTCGGCTAAACATGGTTCTAGGCACTTTCGGACACATTACAGGGGGCTACGATGCAGGGTACTACGGGTATGGGTATTCAATTAATTTTGAGGGCAAGCACGTTGCTGATGCATCGTTAGGTACACGTACTCGTTGGTGTTCGCAGCGGACATGTATGGTGCGTGATCATCATGATTTAGATGCCTCATGTACCCACTCTGGACTATTACTGCAGCTACTGTATTCAAAGCTGACCCGCTCGATCCTGCCCGGGGCAAACGCTACCGTGACAAGATATTACGTGCTGGCGGAGGCCGAGAAGAGCTCGATTCTTTGAAGGTTTGTTTTGGTTCATCATTGTCTCGATTTAATAGATGCTGAGTACGATTTCTATTAGGACTTTTTGGGTAGGGCACCCGACAATGATGCTTTCTTAAAGGAGATCTTTCCATCAAAGTCGAGTCTGTAACGGTGTGCTAGCAAGCGGGATATAATGGACAATCTGTATGATGTAGTGCTGATGGTGGTTCTTGTAGTATTTGTGCAAACATCTGAATAATATGATGTAGAACATAAATTCTTTGAAAGAAAGCAGCATTTGTTCATTTCATTTGCAAGAGTCTATATATCTAATAACCAAAAAGTACAACCAGTGAGGTAATTTGCCAATCATCGTTTAAAACAAGATATCTATCGTCAAAGAAAGCATACGAAGTTTGTCCTTTACTTGGTGTAAGCGTTGGTCTTGCCACTCAATTCGGCTTGGACCTTCAGTGCTCGAGGAGCATCGTGCATAGGCATTACGACCTCGACAAGCTGGATCTTGTTGGCGCTAGCAAACTCTGAATCGTCCAGAAGATTCGACAACTCCTCCTTGGTGTTAGTAGTATAGGACTTTGAGCGCGTCCCGTCGAGGTCACCTAGAGTTTCAAGAAGTGACGTCCATTTCCAGTTCGTGATGTCATTGTATTTTCTGGAATTGTTTGCTTAAGCTGCGCACAGACGAAGAGAGAAAAAGATACTAACCGTGTTTCTCCATGGATATACCGTTCGATGGTATAGCCACTGTTATTCAAAACAAAGATGATAGGCTTGAGGTCTTTGCGAATCATAGTTGAGAGCTCTTGCGCTGTAAGTTGACTAAGAGATTACAGTCAACGTTTGATCCAAACAAGATCAGACAAGTACCCACAGACTACCATCACCGACAAAGAGAACGACACGACCGAGGTCCTTGTCCTTTGCAGCCAACGCAGCCCCGAGACAGCTTCCTGTAACAATGTCATCATTACTGCCGAAGATTCCAGAACGGACTGAGACTCACCAACGGACCAACCGATACTTCCCCAGAAGACCTGGTTAAGCAAAATCGAATCGTTTGGCAATGGCACGTCCAAAATACCGAAATTCGAGGTACCTGAAAACAAACAGTAAGTCAAGAATGGATACGCGAAAAGGTGATACTTACCAGTTTCTGCGACGATAACATCCTTGGGCCTAAAGAATTTGGCCATCGTGGGCCAAAACCAAGATTGGGAGATAATATTGTCGTCTTCCTGAGGTACGACCGCACGGAAAGGCGGAACATCGTATCTTAGTGCTGCACTCTTGTAGGCTTCAAGTCTACTGGTCAACTTAGGAAGTAGATCTTTCATGCCGATGCCCGGATGATCAGAATATTGAACTTTGGTCCACGACGAATGTAACTATAGAAGCATGAATACACCATGCAATAAAAGGTAAAAGAATGCATACCTCAACAGTGCGCGCAGTGGGGATCCTATACGTGAAATTGCCACTGTTGTAGTCACTCTTCAAGCTACCAAGGGATAAAATGAGTTTCGCCGACTCAATCTTCTCCTTGATCTCAGGGTGACTGATGGATCCAACATAAATCTATGACGCAATGTTAGTGCGTGCGTGCGACTACACAGGCCAGAGTATACTCACACCCCCGAAACGTTCCCAGCTCTCATTTATAGCTGTCTTTCCCATAGGTGCAGCGTATACGGGGAACCCGGTCTTCCTAACCAGCTCCTTCGTCTCTTTGCGCGCGTGATGCCTGACAACACACGCGTCGAGGAGGATAACCACGTTACCATCCGCCGCTTTTACGAGTTCCTCGATCTTGTCCAATACAAACGCCTCAACTTTCAGGCTCATTCGGCGGCGGAATACCGGACAGAGGTATTTTAAGACGCGCTGACGATATTTTATCATATACGATATCCGTTGGCAGGGTCAGGTAAACAGGGCGGGCCTTTAAATTACCGGGTAAGACTTTATAACCAGAGAAATATGACTATATAACGTTACCTTTGTCATACATTCAGTTAGGAGATTATCGATTTCGACCGCGGCGGTGGCAGGATTGGTGAGGTACGCCTGGGCTACACTGAACTGCTCAGCAACCTTCATATATGCGTCATATCTACACGGGGTTAGCCACATGACAGTCGAAGTGGTCAGGGGACTCACCTTCCATCACCGAGAGTATGATGGAGCATCGGTTTAGTCTTTTGTTGCATAGTGCTAGGGACGCCAGCAATATGAAGGACAGGAACCATCTCGGAGAAAGCTAAATAATGGTGAGGCTAGACTCCCAAATTCGCTGTGGAAGAGCGTACCTCCTGCAATACCATTGGTCGCTGACAGTTCTCCAACACCAAACCTATAAATATGATATTGGGAACGGCGCGTCGCGATAGCGGTAATAGAACCCTCACGTCGTCAATATGACCCCAATACTCTGTTCTTTCACGCGGCCAAATCCGTCGGCAGCATAAGCCGCGTTGAGTTCATTACTATCAGATGGAATAGGTCAGGTCAGGAGTCGTTTGCGAGAACGGAAAGATGCGTACCAGTTACCGACCCAATCGATGGTAGGATGGTCCTCCACCAGATCCTAGATACCGCGCAGCTCGTATACCGAACCTATCAAACGAAATATGGGTGTCTCACCAAGAAGCCCAGGTTGAAATCTCCAGGTAGGCCGAACATGGACTTTATCGCAGGGTGAGGGACGCGACGATAAGGACGATAGCGAACTGACCGTGACGCCTAATTGTGCCAGCCTAGCGAGTAGGTATTGACCTACATAATCTGTTCTGAGCCATCCTCGACCTTGAGCGCCTGAAGCTCGAGCTTGAGGCGGTTGATCTCGGCTTGGGAAGCAGTGTCTGTTGATGAGGACATGATGGTAGAGTTGAAAGAGTGAGAATGGCGATGAACACCGTTTGTCTCTGGGTTATATACGGATCCGGGCTAAATAGAACACGGAAGCACCGAAGCAGGGCTCGGTGACGATTATTGGTCTCGGCTGTGACAATTGATGACGACAATTGAATACGGTAAGCGACGGTCAGGTCTCCGTCGTTCCAGACCATAACACACACAGGTATACATATATTATGTTGCTTCCCCGATAACTACAAGAGGCCTGCCTGGCACCAATGATACCAACAGCGATGCACACGGTCCCTGTTCTCCCAATCAGAGCCCGATGGGCCTCGGAAGGGTCCGGAGCACCTAGAAGAGGCGGCGTGATAGTCAGAACATTGAAGCAGTAGCGATAACCGGAGACTTACATTAAACGATACAGACCAGACCAACCCACAAACGTCATCTAACGAAAGTTTAACGCTGCCTCAAGCTGCACGTTCAATCCAGACTGGAACTGCAATTACCGCAGCATCTTCGCAGGCGTATAGTTTTGACAACAAATGTCAATCCGGCGCAAAAGAATGCCAGCGCGGCAGCATCGTGGTGCGGTGAGCTCGACAGGACATCCTTACGTGCTCATCAAGTCGGCCATCCGACGGAGAATCGGTGCAGAAATGTAGCAAAGTTGTAGCGAAAACTCGGCTCAACGTTCAGAAGGCTTCTCATCGAGGATTCCTCATCCAAAGCCGTCGACATGTTGATCCAGAAACAACAGGACAATTGAGTCTACACAGCCACAATTGCGACGCGTGCCACCACGTGACTACGCGTCCAACTCCAACTCGGGATCGGAAATCAAACAATCACCACGACATTCGCCTGCTATTCACATCCTATCGTTGCCATACGTGTATTTCTCCTGCACTGACTGGTACTGCAATTGTTGTGAAGATTTCTGCAAAGTTGAAGGAAATTACTGACTCCAGGCCCCTCTCAGCAGCCGCGATATCTACGCAAATCGACAGCCTATCCAAGTCCATCATAGCATCAACGAAGACGCGAATCTAATTCCACGAATGGCTGCGCGTCCACCAAATATCATCGGGAACTGGTGGCTAGGAGAGAATCTCGGCTCGGGATACTCAGGTGTGTGACAACGCACCCATATTCTCCCATATGTACATACCTGTGTATCCAGGCTCGATTTGGCGCGCTCAGAACATCCACAACGGCGAGGTTGTCGCCCTCAAGGTCCAGGACGTGAATCATGAGTGTCCAACCAACCGATACGAACGGCATTTCTACCCTTCCTTGCAAGGCGGAAAGGGTATGCCTACCCTCTGGGCAGCTGGCGTGGAAGGAAAGTGGGATTACCTTGCCATCGATCTTCTCGGATCCAGTCTGGACAGCTTGTATCGTAAGAGTGGGAAGGAAATGATGGACCTGAGAAGTGCTTGTTGTATCGCCATGCAAGTGGTATGTCGGGACCACCTCTCCTGTGTCCTTATCATCTTAAATATATCTAGATAGCACGGCTGGAGTTCATGCATTCTCGAGGCATTCTTCATCGAGATATCCAGCTAGCTAACTGCACCGTCGGCCTTCCGCCCAACGAGACCACGATCTATATGATTGATTTTGGTTTCTCGAAACGTTACATTGATCCGCGCACCCACCGTCATATACCTGAAAGCAAAGAAAAGCGAGACTTCATCGGGAACTACTGGTTTAGGTGCGAAAATGCCACTGTTTTCGATATTACTTCCATTTATCTTTGCGAGCAGTTCTGTTGGTGTTCACTGCCGCGGAAAGGGTCAGCCAGTGAATCAATTGTCCTTCTGACCTGACACTGAAGTGTTTCTAGTCCCTTCGCGGCGCGATGACATGGAAGCAGCCGCTTTGATGTTTATTCACTTACTCACACCTCGCGGTCTGCCTTGGACACGTAATGGCATCCCGAAGACAGACGACGCACATGAGCGGTTGAAGAAAATGAAGAGAACCGCCCGTCCTGAAGATCTCTGTCAAGGAATGCCCTCAGAATTCGAAGAATTCTTGAGATATTGTCGCCGGTTAAAATTCATGGAGTGTCCTGATTATGGGAAGTGGATAAATGAATTCAGGGAGCTCGCTATTTCACAGGGTTTCCCGCCAAGCGACGACTTCATATGGCCGGTGAGCACACGCGCAACTGCGATCTTGATGAGCCCAGCTGACAGGCACGCATTATTGCAGCCTCCCACACCTAGAGTCGTTCGTGCTCCTCGTCGTAGTGCTGCACCAGCACCAGAAGAAATGGAGCAGATATTGAACGGCCTAGGAAATCTCAACCTTGGAGACCGCGTCGTTCTTGGTGACAGACGCAACATTGACAACGCAGTTCAAAAAGCCAGACATGATGCTCAGAAACCCGAACCTGATCGTTGTATTGTCATCAGTAGCGATTCAGAAGATGACACCGCCAACCTTGCCGCACCAAAGGCCCAGAGACTGAATAAACTCACGAAGAAAGCGTTAGCCGCCACTGATAACGCGACGTTATCCGATATTGTCTTCGAGTTCTCGCGTGTCTTAAAATCTTACACTTCCCGCAGTCTAACCAAAGAAGGATTTGCGTTTCTTGACGCGTTGTATAAGCAGCTCGAGGATCCATCTGTATTTGACGTGACTCCATTAAGGTAAGCGCCACATTAACCACATCATTCGCGGTATTGATCGATGTCCAATCCGAACATCTCTATTGAAGAACATCAAGATCAAGGTCGCAAAATGTCCACCAAAATCGGGAGCCTATGCTCGCAAAACTGGGGATCGTAGCGCGGCTACGCCGTGAAGTGGGCGTAGTTTCTACCAACAAACAGCTTGCTGCTATGGTAGAAGACTTTGGTAGAGTTACGAACCGAAGCAACGGACGGACTGTAACAAAGGTACGCACGCATATAGTGACATTTTCCTGTCGCCGTATCTCACGACTTCGCTGATAGGATGGCTTTGCATTTTTGGAAGGGGTCGCAGAGCAGCTTAGAGTCATTCGATGAGGGTGAACGCCTCGGGGCAACCCATATACAATTTATCGTACCATTTTATTGTAAAGCGTGTAGGAGTATCAGAAATGGAGCTTTCTGGGTTGGCCCGGCCAAATATATTTTGCAGGGGCCAATTTGGTCCCCAATAATACTAAAATTTTGCCGGCAAAATCCGGAATTCCGCCGTATTCCCCATAAGAAACCCCAAACTTGAAATCAAACGCTCCTGTCTTTCTTTCCTCTACCATCCTTCCGTTTCCTCTCTTCCTTTAGAATCGCCTTTTCCTACGCCTCTGGTTTTTTAGATTAGAGCGAGGCCTTTTCCATCGACCGCCATGACGCCCGACGCTGCAGATACCGTCGTCGAACAGGAGACCTTCGTGGTGCCCGACTTCACGGTCAAGGATTTATTGAGTGCAATTCCGTGAGTTGTCGTGTCGAGACTCGTTTGAATAGTGGTACTCATTGAAGAATTACAGCGCTCACTGCCACAAGCGGTCGGCGCTAAGGTCGTCCGTCTACATGTACGTTTGTCTTGGCATCTTTTGTTCGTTGCAACTAACATTGAACAATACAGTGTCTGGGACCTGATCGTTATTGCGGCCTTCTACACGTTAGCGACGTATGCCGACTCCCTTGTCAACCCAGACGCCATCACGTTGCCCCACCCAGCTCTCTATCCCCTCGCGCGTTTCTCTATCTGGGCGTTATATGGCTTCTGGACGGGACTCTTCGCAACAGGTCTCTGGGTCATTGCGCACGAATGCGGACACCAAGCATTCTCCGATTCCAAGGCGGTCAACACTGCAGTTGGTTGGGTCTTGCATTCAGGGTGGGTCGACCTTTCTCCATGTCCGTTGTCAAAGTCCTTCCTCAATGGAGGAAAAAAAATCTTTGAGCACGTGGTGTGGCCCCTGAAGTTCTTTTTCTGACTTCGATTGTTCCGTTTCAACAGACTTGGCGTTCCGTACCAAGCGTGGCGGATCACCCATGCAAAGCATCATGCATCCACTGGTCATATGACCCAGGATCAGGTCTTCGTGCCTTCGACGCGCTCGGAGGTGGGGCTCAAGCCATTGGATTGTGCTAAGGAGGACTTGCTTGGTTCGCGGGTCACCGAGGAGGTCAAGCGGGAGATGTGGGAAGCCCTAGGAGATTCTCCTATCGGAGCTATGATGGGTGCGGCTAGTTACTTGGTAAGCATTCCGATATCTTCAGATGTTACTTTTTCATTTAATTGTTCGATCAGTTCGGCGGTTGGTGGATGTATCTGATCAAAAATGCTTCTGGCCAAAAAAGGTATCCCAAGGGTACAACGAACCGTGCGTCCTGTCGCAACCATCATGTATTCAGTTAACCCATATTCACTGAATAGACTTCAACCCCAATGCTCCGATGTTCGGTACTCACCATTACAACCAGATTATCTGGTCGAACATTGGTATCTGTCTTTGGCTGGTTGCTCTCGGCTTTTCGATCCATAACTGGGGTCTGCCAACCGTTTTCCGCCTTTATCTCGTTCCGTATCTCTGGTTTGGATCTTTTCATTGTTTTTCATCAACGCCATTGATAGATTAAGTGCAGGGTCAACCACTGGCTTGTTTTGATCACCTTCCTCCAGCACACTGATCCTCTTCTTCCGCATTACCGTGCACCTGAGTTCACCTTCCCTCGGGGTGCTCTAGCTACCTTGGATCGTAACCTGCTCGGTGACTTGGGCAGTGTCATGGGTTGGATCGGTGCTCATGCTACTCACGGCATCTCGGAGACACACATCCTCCATCATGTAGCGAGCAAAATACCCCACTACAGCGCGTGAGTTATTTATGGAATGACTTGATGTATGATGAATTGACGGTCCCGGATTTCAGTTGGGAAGCGAGCGCTGCGCTCAAGAAGAAGCTTCGGACAAACGGACATACCCGATTGGATGGCCGCCCTGGTGGCTGGGCCGAGGTGTACCGTGTCTACAAGGAATGCAAGGTACTGCTTAAAATGTAGATCTCCGTTCGCTTTTCTAACTGATGTTCCTACTAGTTCGTTGAAGATGAGGGTGATGTCATCTTCTACAAGAATGCCTATGGATTGGCGCAGATGCGACCTGTATTCATCGACACAACCGCTAGTGATTCGGGTATCGAGATTGTTGACAAGTAGATGGTATTGCTGCAGAAAGACAAATTCTTGCTCCACGCTCACGAACTCCCTTCTTTTGATACGACTCAGTCCTTTAGGGTATACGACGTTTCGTGACGTTCTTTCCCGTCGCTGGAGCATTTGACTCGCTCATTGCACCTATATAGAGATTTAGAAGTAGTCTCGTTGGATCGTGTGATTGATTAATAATAAAATCCAAAATCTCTCCTCATGGGGTATAGGCTCTTTCATTGTCGCATAAGTACTACTTAGACTTACATGAATCCCTCCCAAGTCGGAGAATATGGATCAGTATTCGTACGTTCAATTCAGCCACAGTCGTCTTCGCCAACGTAACTGAGAACCCACACCTAAGCACGTATACAGTCCGGTGCGTCCGGGACTGTATACACCCCGGAAACTGTCATGAATAAAGGCACACTTGCAATCGGGGAGAAAACGGTGACAGGAAGATGACAGACGCAATGGTGCATGGTATTGTGAGGCTTCTAGAAGAGGTCAGGCGATAAATTAGAGGTACTAGACCAAGATTGAAGCAAAGTTCGTTAGGTTTTCCAGTGACAAAACTAGAGGGCACCGCCAACTGAAGCAATCTACGAGGAAAGTGACATCAGCTAGAAATGTATGCTGCCGTACCCAATTGTCAACACGCCTCGCTGTCTGCTCTTTTTGGAGCAGAACATTGATAGATATGGACCGCCTTCACAAAGGCCAAGCCTGAGTGATATCCGACAGACCAGGAGACTTCTCTAGGACTTCGCTACGGTGGCCTTTCCCTCTCGAGATGAAATGAAAAGGTAAGATACCCTGTAACGGGGTGACGGCATCCAATGTAGTAGCTAGTGTCGCCGGTAGTAGTGTGTGTATGTGTGCTAACTCTCTGGGAAAACGGTAATCAGATATTAGTAGATGCACTTGCAATTAGATGCTTGCGTTCGTCAAAAGAGTACTGATATCGGGGGGTTCAAACTTCGATCCCTTGTGCCCAGATGGCCGATATCGTATTGAGTAGTGATCTCGTTAGTCATGGTTTTGGGTTGGGAATTTTCATGTGCAAGAGATTAATGGAATCTTAAAGCAATGAGCAAGACATCCGAGGTCTCGAGGTCTCTAAAATCAGCGATAGTGCACTGGCCTGGCCTTCCTGCTAACACGAGGGCCTGCCTCTAAGACCGAGGACCTCTACTATAGCGGTAAGATGAAATGGTCAACGAAAGACTATACTTAACTTCGTTACCAAAGAATGAAGAACTTCGTGTAAGGCCATTCGAATCATACTAGCACCCCAGTGTTCAGTATTAGCGCCGTTGCTCGTACGGTCTGGCCGTTCATGGATTTCCTACGCTGCTTCGAACATGAGGTAAAATGCATGGATGAACTAACAGAAAGAAGACAGAAAAAGAATAACACACCATAATTCGACATGAATAAACCTGCTAACAATGTCAGAAGATGGGCTTCCAGTTTCCACCATACCTTTATTATCCCGAGAGTTATCTCCAGTAGCAAGAAGGTTTGTTTGTGGTTCTTTCGTCCAAAGAGGCGGGCGGTGAATATTTAACTGGAACCAAAGGTTTCGCGGAAACTAGACTCAGTCGAAAGAGATGAGAGAAATCAAGTTCAGAGCATGAAGTCCATAAAAAAGATAATTATTAGACGGGAATACTACCACTGAATCAGATAATTCAAGCACATGAAAAGCTCACGCTAGGACGGAGGATCATGCTTTCATCTTTAACAGCGTTTATCAGCCTACACGTAGAGCCTCCAAGCAGTACGACTGACTCGGTCAAACGCGAGAGCGTAATTATTACGTGTGTTGGGGTGGCTTGATCAGTGCAGTTAGGTGCCTAATCGACATAGAGCCAAATTGGACGCACTGATAATAAAAAAAAGTAGGTTCGATATGAGGGAGTTGTTCTTTCCCACCATTACGATGAGTTTAT
Organism: Desarmillaria tabescens; assembly: GCF_030435595.1. Lineage (NCBI taxonomy): Eukaryota > Fungi > Basidiomycota > Agaricomycetes > Agaricales > Physalacriaceae > Desarmillaria > Desarmillaria tabescens. Next base: position 1,278,065 of record NW_026848305.1, read on the forward strand.
ATTGGCCTAGAACAATTGAACCACAGTTACTCACAGGGGGAAGGGAGGAGGAACTTACCTAAAAGAGGTGCGGTCTTCAATATGAAATTAGCTTGTTTTTGTTCTCTTCTATTAATATTTCAAGTTACAGGACCGATACCTTTACTTCCAACGCACTACAACCTTACTATGGGACGTTATATCAACCAACAGTTCGTTTTCAAACGCCAAAACGGTAAAGCTGACTTCACTCGAAATGTTTCCGAGGGATGTGTCCACTGCCTTAGGCACCGGAAACCCGAAGAGCCTCCAATGAGCCTCTGTGGGGGCTGCAAGAGGGTGCGCTACTGCGTGAGTGGCATAAGCTGATCCTTTGTCTAATTGTTATTTACCGATGGGCCAGTGTAAGGAACATCAAAGGGCACACTGGCGTTTGCACAGAAGCTTCTGCAAGCAAGTGCAAGCTGGCGTAGATACCGTTGATGATTATTACAATCAACAGCGCCGTCTAGTCGAAGACTGGGTCGAGACTCATCGTTATGAGATGATTGCGATGATCACCTGGTACATCCGTCGAAACGCGTTTGATCGACGAAACGATGCCTTCTTCGTCATGCTCGACGTTACAAACGACGGATCAGGAACAGAAAATCCTAGCAACGACCTTTCAGGTGAGGGGACCACCGCACGTGCATAAAATGGGACGTATGCTCGAGGTCGATGAAGCCGAGGCGCAAGACAAAGCCGAGAGGCCCAATGACAAAATTATTGGGTATTTCTACTGTTGCTGTAAGGATTATCCTCTCTGTGAAAACCGAACTCACTAGACACCTATAGTCTCCATTGTCAGGAATGGACACCCTCTACCGATCTTCACCGCAATCCCTCTTATCCATGAAGATGAAACCTGCCCGGCGGCGCTTGCGCAGGATGAGTCCTGGTGGACAATGATGCGCGACTTTTCATTGGCGGGGGCTGTTTTCCGAATGGCACCGGTGGGAGAGTATGGAGTGTGGGTACCAGGGATGTTGAAATCGAAAGGAAAGAACTGGCAATGGTGCCCTTGTGATATCGAAGAACTCGAGGCAAGCTCGGGGCTCAACCTCAGCAAGTATCTGGATTAAATATGCTTGGGTGAACATCAAGTCGAGGATTAGCGTTGGTATGAGAACTCATGTTTATGATCCATCCGTGTCGCCTGTTTCCTGAATGATGTTCTTGAAGACAATGGTTCACCCAAATCCTTGGTGAGACTCGCCAGGTGTTATTACGCTGAGGTAACAGTCATCTTTGTGATGATAAGTACACCTTCAAATTGACATACCTGACTACCTATTTCCAGGAGATAAAAATAATACCATCCTAATCCGACACGATTAGGAAGCGAATTCATATTCACTTGAACCAAGAGTATTGGAAAAGCATGGTGCAATTTATATCCAAGCAATAAGTCACGACTCTAGGAGCTCAGTCCAGTGGTGGAGCAGTGAAACTACGGCTGAACAGTAACATGAGAGCTGGTAGACTAAGTATTACGGGGAACGCAGATCCTCTGTGAACACCACATGTTATCATTCTATCCTACCGAGTTGATTGTTACGACTCACCTCCCCAATGTGCAGATTGTCGCAGTTGATACCAGGGTTAGCCGCCTCAAGGCGGGAGACGCTGATACCGCCCTGCGCAGCGATAGCAGAGCAAGTGTCTTTGGCGACGACAATGTGGGTGTATCCCGGTGTTCCATCGTCACACGTGGATTTGATGCCTAAGTGAAGGAAGTTTTGAGTGAACAAAAATTGGGTTGGTGGCTAGGAACGTACTGGCACCCATGGCGGTGGCGGCGATAAAGGCGATGAGAACGAAAGCACGAGCGAACATGTTTGGATGTAGCTTTGAGTGCTGGAAATGTTCAACGAGCCAGGTTCACCTTTATACACTTCCAGATCCCAGAGTCTGCACATCCGGAGTATAATAAAATCGTAACCCACACATTTCAGTGTCACCCGTGGTAGTCGGATTTGTGACTCCCACTAGTGTCTAACAAACTTGAGGACAAAGAAAAAAAGCGGGGTTCCCGAGCGCTGCGATCAAAATGGGAGAAGTGGTCTCTGCGCTAGAAGAACATTAGGTGTTTCAACTAGCAGATATTTTCATGGTACCGGGCAGTTAAATCATATTCCAATACTTTTAGCACAGAGTTCTCCGAAGCTCCACCGCTTTGGAGCTGAGCACATACGGTTTGTTAACCGCCTTCGACTATAGTCCCAAGCCCCGTAAGATGGAAACGGCGCGCTAAGAAATGATGGTTTTTTTTTTTTCATGAAAGTCCGGACCCGGGGCTGAACAAAGAACCGGCCAAAGATATCGAGTTTGCCTCCAGATCGCAAGTCGTGGTGACTGTGTTCAATAGTCGACGATGTACCAGTGATGCTGGGTAATCAAAGCTTTGAAAGTAAGGCTCTAAAGAGTAACGAAAATTCTTATAGAAGGGACACACAATCAAACATCCGGCCGTTTGCTAGAAGACAGTGCAACATCGCCATGGATGGCTAGTGGTTCCAGAGCGACAGTAGTTAAGTCATTACTGATAAAATCCTGAGGACAACAGATATAGATGAGAATTTGCAGTTTGAAGGGTGGTTGGCGGTATCTGTAGTCGACTCAAAGGCCAAGAACAAAGAACGAACTTCGAAAAGAGTAAGCGCAAACGGTAACGTGACAGGGCTGGCCGGACGGCCCGGTCCCTTTCCTTACACACCCGACTTCGATCCCTTCAAGTCCAGAACAGGTTCTTCCAGCCCCAGCGTGTTCAAAGCACTTTCTGAACATGGATATCTTGGTTATCTGGTGAAGTTCCGAAGTCGCTCACCGAATTGAAAGAAATTTTTGTGTATGGCTCCACCACGCAAGTTTACACCAACCGGATATTCACCAGCGTTCGAAAAATTTTCTGTCCTTACTAGTGCAATATGTTATCGTCCTCGGGGAGTCCATGTTTCAAACAATGTCTTGAGACACACTTTGCATGCTAGGCAAATACTATCAGAGCGACTATTTTCAGTACAACGCTTCTAGTTCCAACTCGAGTTCGCCCATGCTGATCGCAGCACAAACCGGGGCTCAAGAATCTGACCTCGATTCTAGCTTACGAACATTAACCTTCAGTGCGACTACCACGGAGCGACAATGAAACAGAACTAACTCCTGTCGGTGTCACAAAAGGGTTTTCTGATACTTTCGACTGCATATAAAAGGACCATCCAACCATCCTATGCATTCCAGCACCAAAAGCTACATTCGAACATGTTCTCTCGTGCTTTCATCTCCATTGTTTTCATCGCGGTTGCGGCCATGAGTGCCAGTACGTTCCTTCATAACCGCGTCTGTTTTCCTACTCATTCCCTGCCACAGGTGTCAAAGCTGAGTGCGATGACGGAACCCCAGGATACACCCATATTGTCGTCTCCGGCGACACCTGTTTCGATATCGCCACCGAAGGAGGGATCTCTGTCTCCCGACTTGAGGCTGCCAACCCTGGTATCGAATGCGACAATTTGCAGATTGGTGATGTGAGCCTGAGCCATGGTTGCTGATTCGTCCAGACGTCTGCTAACCTGTATTTTTGTGTCTATAGAGGCTCTGTGTCCCCCGTAACAGTGCTGCCCCGAGCAACAGTACTACCCCGAACAACAGTACTGCCCCGAGCCACTCGGCTCACCACAACAGCTCGCATGTCTAATTGCATCTGAAGGAAGGCCGGAACGTTGTATGGTGTAGCTGTAGTTTCACTGCTCCATCTTAGACGATCTCAGTCTTGTGACTTGCAGCTCCGAATTCATCATATTGTCTTTATATGCCAGTTATCTCCGTAACGCAACAAACCCGACCCTTTCTGAATGGGAGAACGTGCATCTGGAAAGATAAGTATGTACAGATGGAATTATTGAAACCAGCATAGACCAAGCATAAATTCTGTCTAAGTTCGTATGACCTGTGTATATGATAAAGCGATTCTTCCCTTGCACATAAAGCAACATTACTAGCGAGCAAAGATCAAACCAACAGCTAGATGAGACACAAAACACTGTTATTGCGGCAACCAGACAGAAATACTGTATAACACAACATAGGCGAAGAGAAAAGAGAAGACACTATGATAGATAGATTGAAATTTTTGAAGATGTCCACGTTCAATCATCTCCGATCTTTGGTGCGAGGTAGTACCGGATGTGCCCCTGCCCGAACTCATAAGACACCTGCAATTCGTGATATTCAGTTCAATCCGGAATAAAAGGAAACTTGGAGCAGCTCACCAGTAGTGGTACATCATTGCTCATCATCAGCTGTACCTTCGCGCACAAACTTTGGCTCTTGGAAAAGTTGACCAAGTACTTGAGCGAGAACGTCAGTGAGACGTGTTGGTTCAACTCAATGATGACGCCTTCAAAGTCTTTGTCGTCATCCTTTTCCTTCTTCTTCCCCTTTCCTTTCGAAGATGATGCCACGGTCTTGGCTTTCTTGCTGCTCGCCCCGTTCGCTTGCTGATGGCCAGCGCGAGTCAATGGGGTGGAATGCAGATGAGCATGACTCGACGAACCTTTTTCTTTCTCTTCTTCCCGCTCTCCTCATCATCAGAGTCCTTCTCTTCATCGTCGTCTCCCTCGGGCTTGAAATTTTCATTGTCATTTTCCTCTTCACCGTCCATCTCCACATCTTCGGTATCCTTCTCTTTCTTTACCTTGGTCTTCTCTTTCTTAATCTTCTTTCCGTCCTCGGCTTCATCCTCATCCTCATTATCGTCGTTTGCCTCTTCCTCGCCTTGTTCCTCCTCGGCGTCTTCATCCTTCTTCGGCACTTTGCCAACACCTTCTGTAGGCTTCAAAAGCACGCTCCCATTGGCGGCTTCTCCGTCGCTGGCGAACCTCACACCTTCCTTGCTGACTTCGATCCGCACACTTTCACCGAGCAAAGACAGGTCCCTCACGATCCTGCCAAACTCAGTGGACGCCATTGTCACGCGCGCGTCATAGTCGGTTTCTGGTATCCCAAGCGTGTCAGAGTCAATGTCCATCAGTTTCATGTCATATTCCGCTATGCGGTCCGTGTCTGCCAGTCTATGTCAGCACGCAGCAAAGGAGGCAGAACGTGTCAGCCACTTACGTTTGGCTTCGTATACCAGATTCAGCACGTCGGCCTCATCAGCAGCCTTGATTGTACACTCATCATCGTCCTTTGCGCATTTGAGGACCTTGGTGAGGCTGGCAAGGTTCACGCCCAGAGGCATTGGTCGGTCGCATCTGTACCGCTTGAAGCCAGGGGCCTCGAGCAACACCGCGACGAGCGCGACATGTGAGTTGTCCATCGCCTGGAGGTTGATGCCCTCCTCATTGCACTCAAAGTTGGCGTCAGTGACGAGTTCTTTGATAGCTGCAAGAAGGGTCAGCAGTCGCGTCAAACGGCGATATCGAGGAGAACTCACCATCTAGCAGTTTCTTGAGAACGCTGGCTTCCTGGAGTTTTGCCTCGAGCATGGTAGGCGGGAAGGGAAAAGACGCGTTTGGGTGGTGGGTGGTAGGTAAGAAAGAGAGACGCGTCGATTTTTCGCAGGGTCCTCACGGACCGTCACGTCACGCATAACGGTGGCGTGTTATGCCCGCTATGCCGACAGCTTCCGAGACAAATATGGTCATACACAGATCTGGAATATTTTCCTTGTATTCACCCTCATGTTCGCTCTTCTTTCGCGGCCCATTGCGCGACGTTCCGTCGGATATGCCGCACGATGTATATCCCAGATACCCCCAGCGCCCCCGAAGCCTCCACAGAAAGATGTACAAGAGCAGCCTCAGCCGACTTCCAGCTCATTCCCCAGCCTTGATATTTTGCCAACAGAAGAACAGGAAGAACCTCGGCGGACCGGTGCACGGTGCAGGGACTCAGTGACATCTGCAGAGGCTCAGCGGAAACAGGTGGGAAGGATCTCAGCAGTTCTTTTGGCGGTACTGTTCGGATTTAATGTCGCGTACATGTCGAGAGACTGGAGCGAGGATGAATTGAAAGACAAAAGATTGGTACGTGGCTGGCACATCCGTCCATCACTCTCAATAAACCCTCTTTAGACTTCTGAAAATGCTCCTTCGACACGATGGGGAAGAACGAAGGCGCGGTTCAAGTATATGCTGGGGGTATGCGTGCTGCTAGCTGATATCAAGTCAACTCTGACAATTCTTCTCATCGTACCAGTACTTCAGTGAACCTGCATGGCCCGAACTTTTACCTCCCCCATATCCAGCCCCGCACCAAAAACCGTATACACTAATAGTATCCATCGACGACCTATTAGTTACTTCGATATGGGACGTGCGTCTTGTTCATTTGGTGTCTTTATCGCCTTTCTTCTAAAATCCAATCCCTAGCGTCAACATGGATGGCGAACCGCAAAACGACCGGGTGTGGACTATTTCCTTGCTTACATCTCGCAATTTTATGAGGTGGTAATATTTACTACTCAACATCTTTATGTGCGTTTTGGTTACTCCTTCAGGCTACCTTGCCAACAACCTTCCGCAGACGGCCGCACCCATACTCGATAAACTTGACAAGTATGGATTTTTCATATCCCACCGTCTCCACCGAGAAGCCACCAGGTCATTGAACGGGCATGTCGTGAAGGTAGGGATCGACACAATGACAGGATGACCGTTAATAACCCTACCTAGGACTTATCATATCTTAATCGCGATTTATCAAAAGTTGTCGTTCTCGATACAAACCCAGAGCATGTCTCCACCCATCCAGAAAACGCAATAATACTACCGAAATGGGACGGAAGCCAAACCGATCGAGGACTAGTAGCTATGGTCCCCTTCCTAGAATCGATAGCCATCTACAAACCCGCTGACGTCCGTCCCATCATAACCGCGTACCAGGGGAAGAATATCCCACTGGAATACGCCAAGAAGGAGGCAGAGGGAAAGCAGAGGCACATCGAGGAATGGAAGAAGAAGAAGCAAGGCTCCCCGAATCCTTTTGCCGCTATGTTTGGCCTGGGCAGCCAGACTGAGCCCATACCGTTGACCTACCTCGAGCAGAAGAGGAAGGAGGCCCAGCGCAACTACCTTGAGGAGCAGGCGTACATAGAGAAAAACCGAGAACAGCTCGACAAATTGCTGGAGCAGGATCGGCAGATGATGGCGGATCAAGTGCCCAGCAATCTATGGGACGCTATCGACCAAATGAAGGGCGGGCCTCCGAAGGGTAAAGAAGAGAAAGGTAAGGAAGGCCAGTCTTCTGCCCCCCCTGCGAAGTAAAGGACGTCTATTGCATTTACATTACGCGTACCCATCTCAATACATTAGATTTTTCATGAAACCGTAGGCGTTGCGCAAAGCGGAAGAGTAAAATCAACAACTGTTAACACAGCATATATACAGTATAATAAACACAAGAAAGCTTGGGCATATATCATAAATCTTTACTTAGCCATTCTATCATAACATCCATAACTCATACAAAATGCGAAAAACTGGACCTTCAAGGCCTCCATTTGGGTCGCGCTTGCGTCTGAACCCTAGATCGCGTATCATTAACACTTCTCACCCTTCTCAACTCACCCGCGCCAGTCGTCTTCTTTTCTTTCTCCATCGCCTCGAAGCCCTTTACAAGATCCTTGACACTCCCTCCACTACTCGTCCGTTGCCTCACACGGACAGGTTCAGCCGGCTTCTCTGGGCTGACGTGAGTCAGTTCCACCAGTCTCTTTGGCGGTATCCTCTTCGGTATCATCGACTTTGGTTTGATCGGAATATGATTCAAGTCCACCAGCTCCTTGGGATGCTTCTGCTTGGGCGCAGGCTCGCGAACCGGTGTCGTAATAGGTCCGCGAGGTTTCTCGAGCAGTTCAAGCGGTGGAAGTGGGAGCTGGTTCTTGCCCAGGAAGGGGTTAGAACGCTTGGAAACAGGCGCCGTCTTGTTCATCGTCGGAAGGTAGGAAAATAGGAATCCTTTGACCCGGCCACCAATGCTCGTACGCGGCGCAGCCACAGGAGCATCAAGTCGTTTATATGCCGGAGTTTGGGGAAACGCTTCTTCTCTGCTATCGTCTACGCTTTCGTCGATACTGGCGTCGGTCACCGATTGATCCGTGCTCGCATTTGCCGATTCGTCAATACTGTTATCCGCAGACTCGTCTTCGATCATTTTCTGTTGTTCCTGTTCCTGTTCAGCCACGACCTCGGGCTTGGGCGGCACCCGACTAACCGCCTGTGCCTCCTCCAGCAAATGCGAGTATCGTGGAGCGAAAAGTAACGGCGGAACCTTCCTTGGTGACTTCTCCACCGTTTGACGATCCAAAGTCTGGAAAAGAGCTCCCGTCGAGATAGGTTCCGGCAACCTGAAGGATGGAGTCGGCATCTTGAGCGCAGCCTGAGACTTCCTAACTCGTGCAGGAGGCATCGCTCTCCTCCCCAAAGGAGTAAAGTCCGGGACGTCCATGCTTGCCCGACGACCCCATCTCTCTAACGGATTGGTCGTCGCGGGTGACTCCCACTCTACTGGACTCGCCCGCGGGGTCAGAGGTGGAGCAGCATTCCCAGAGCGCTGCTTCTTCGCTATCGCCCGTGACCTGTGTTCCAGCTCGTCCCTGTGAATGATATAATAAGCAAACGGGCGGGAAAACAAGCAGGGTGAGAAACACGGACCTGGTCCACCGGCCATCAGGCGTCAATTCCAAAAATCGCCATACGACAGCATCAATGTCCACATCATCGACTTCAGCCATAATGTTCCCACCCCCAACCTCGTATCTCTCCTCCGTGAAGCACATGTCCAGCAGCTTCCACTCGTCCTTGGTCCAGACATTTGATAGCTTAGCAGTGGCTGATGGCTCCTCTGTTGATAATTTGCTGGAAGTAGGCTTCTTCGCGCTCGCGACCTGCACCTCTGCTTGTTGCAAGAGACCTTCTAAAGTCATGACGGGGCTTCCAGGAATGTACACCCGATCTCCAATAACTCCACCTAGCGTTTCTCTCCTGCGACCCTTGACCGGAGTCACGAATGCACCTCCCAAGCGTACGGGTGAGCTCTTCGCAATGCCTCCATCCATGGTCTTACGTCGTCTCTTTCTATCGCGTTCCTTCATGAGTAATTTGGCCTTTGTATAACATTCGTAATCATGCTAATAAGTCCTGTTAGAATACGAAAACAGCGCCAGCTTATAACTTCACCAACCTGTTTGAGGATGGCGGCTGCCCGCGCAGCAGCCCGAGGATCGCTACTGGTGATCTTGATGACACCCATATCAATCTCCTCGTCGCTAGTATCAGAATCATCCATTGCTTCGTCAACTTGGTCCTCAACATCAGGGTCCTCCTCTACCGGTGTTGAATTAGGACCCATTTCCGCGACTGGAATTTCAGGTTCAACATGGCGCTCTTCGGAAACACTAACCGTGGCAGGAACAGGTTCGACGACGGGTTCTGGAGGAGCGGGAACGTCTCTTTCAATTAACATTTCCCTGGCCTGGCTCTCCTTTTCTGCATCGTTGTTGGGTGGCTCACTCGCGGCTGATTCGACTGAGGGCTCATCTTGGTCTGGCCCAATGGACATCTCCCTGACCTCACGTTCTTCTTGCTGATCCTGATCCTCCTGGTTAATCTGCATCGCCTGGGACGCGTTATCTTGGCTGTTGTCAGGGTCCTGACCCTCGTTCTCGATCCCGACGGAAATTAGTCCAAGTTTGTTCTTTTCGGCTGCCCCCTTGTCGTCGTCGTCAATAGACGGCAGCGGATCACAGAGAGCATTGTCATTTTGGCGTTGCTGCAGGGTGGCTTTCTTGAGAATGACAGGTTCTTCGGCCTCATTGTCGTCGTCTTCTTCTTCAACCACGCAGCTGACACGCTGTCTCCTGCAGGGATGAGGACTAATGGGACGTCCCCAATGTTCCATCCTAGTTCGGGTAGCGCTGCTGGGGGGATCATTCTTGGTTTTGACAACCTTCATTTTCCATTTGCCTGTGTATTCGCCCTGACCTTGCATCTCGACGTCGTCATCGTCGCTGTCGCTCCAGCCATCGCCACCGAAATTATCTCCAAAGAGGATGTTATTGAATGGCTCATCGACGTCCATGTCCAAGGACGTGTCCGGAGGTGGATCGAACTGGAAGTAGGAGGGAGCTTCATTGGGTGGACTAGAACTTGACTGCTGTGGTGACGACGGTGGAAGACTCCAGCGTGGCTTCGTTACCGACCTGCGGGGTAGAATTTCCTTCGGTGGCGCACTGAGCAGCAAAGGATCATCGGTGGGACTTGGTGGGGGCATAGGTTCGGAAAGGTCGATTACTGGAGGCTCTTTCTTGACGGTGACGGCGAGTTTTGTACGTCGCTTAGGTGTACGGATGACAGGCGACACGACGACCTCTCGCGGTGAGGTAAAGATGTCGGTGGGTGGCTCGTAAGGAACGACAACGGGAGTGGTACTTCGTCGGCGGGAGTAGGCTGTGGGAATAATGTAGTCGGCATTGGGGTTGTTTGCGTGTGGCGACTGTAGCAAAACTGTCTTGTATGGTGAACGAATACGTGATGGACTAGGTGTGCGACTTCGTAGTTGTTTCCGTGGTTTAGGATTTGGTGTCGACTGTTGCGGCGGCTTCGTCTGTCTCTTCCTCTTCGTTTGCGAGCCCGACCTTGGCGTATTCTGAAGAGAAAGTTGAGTAAAGCCGACAACGACCGACGGCGTAATGCACGTACCCTGCTCATCCTGAGCTCCTCCTCCGGCGGTGGACTAATGAGCATCCTTGCCGCGTCGTTGTGGGATGAAGCAGCGAGCCGGCGCAGGTCGAGGCGTGGCGTCGTCGAGTAAAGGGACGGACTGATGTTCTCCATGACGGCGGAGAGCTTAACCGACACACGGACGAAAAGACAAAGAACAATGTCCAAAAACAGAACCCTGAATTCCAAAGTCCAACTTGCGTCATGTGCTTCCACGTGATCGTTCCATAACAAATAAAATAATTATTGAACTAATAATTGAACAGATTGCACAACATGAAAACAAGTCGACCATAAAATAAAGATATGTCCCTCCGTGCTATGTCCTGTACAACGCTTTACGCGCCTTCTTCTCCTGCCTTTCGCGCACTTGCAACAGACGGTCGTGCTACCGCATCATTAGTCGATTTACTCCGCACTGCAGAGTTCGCCGCAGCAACCGCTCGGAGAAGGTTACCGTTACTCGGTCGCTTCTTCGGTTTCGACCCTGTGCTATTTGCACGCTCGGCCCTCTTCAGGAACGGGCTCGGTAAGTTTTCCTCATCAGCCAAATCGTATGTCGGAGGCGGAGACGGAGACGACGCAGGCTTCAAATGTGGGTGCTGCAGTGGCTGAGGCTTTGTCCCATCTGAAGTCGAACTCGACGAAGAAGTCGACGACCGGGTTATTGATGGGCGTCGCAGTCGTGTCGGTGGTGGGTTCGATAAAGCAGTGGCTTTTGACGTCGCGAGGGCGGAATCACGCGTCGAAATCGACGCTCGCTTGCGACTTGGTGTCACAGGAACGGGGCTCCTCTCCTCTTCATTCCCATCGTCCGACTCATCCTCAAAGTCGAATATACGAACAAAGTTCAACCCCACTTTCGGGGTATTGACAAAAAGCTCTGCAGGCATCGGTCCCGGTGTTGCCAGCTGCTCCCCCGTGTCTGTGAGCACCACACCTCGCATCGCCGATGCTGGCGTCGGGAGCATCTGTGCCTGTGGTCTCGGTGGCGCCGGTGTGGACGGGTACACCATATGGAGCCTGCTTAAAGGCTCAAGAAGGTTCTTCACTTCCTCCAAGGGCCGCGTGTGGTGCCCTTTCTTGCCTGGAACAAGTCAGTACATCATCCAGTTGAGACCATGATGATACTAGCATACCTTTGTCTTTTTCCCGTTCCCAAGAGTGCATCTTCGCTTCGACTTCATTCTTCACAGCTTCCACCCTCTTGGCTTCTTCTTCCAATTCCATTTCCCGTACCTCCACCCATCGTATTCGCGCCTCCATAGCGTCTTCTCGTTCTTTCCAAGCTTCGAATATCGCCTTCTCCCTCGCATTGACGCTGGCAATGATCTCTTCCTCTCGTCGCCTCATCGCCGCAGCAACGTCTTCTTCGCGTCTCGCAATGGCTGCTGCTACCTCTTCTTCTCTCTGTTTGACGAGGACCCGAAGTTCCTCCTCGCGCGCGGCGATGGCATGCTTGATCGCCGTGGAAAGTCCTGCCTCACGCGTCTGAAGAGCCGCCTCTCGCGAAGCAAGCTGGCCGACCAACTTGGTTTCCCGGGCATGAAACTCGCGTTCGCGTAAAATTATGTTGTGTTTGTGAACTTTGACAGTTTGCATTCTACGAAGTCGTAAATTGACGTATTCCGGCGTGACGCAAAAGCACGTACATTCGTTCTGTCTCCCAAACTTTGAATGCAAGCTCTATGCGTTCGTGTTGTAAAAGCTGGGCCGCAGACGGCCGCATGGCAGGCTATAGACAGAAAATTCGTCATCAAAATGGTTCACGATGGCCTTGCGCCTACGTACGTTGAGACTGAGCATGGTCTTGATGACTCCGGTTAAAGATTGCGAAAACCCTTTGGGCAGTGGTGGTACTCGGCCATTACTGTTCTAGTAATAAGTGAATGCGGTAGGAAAATCATCTGGAGGCGCACCGAATAAGTATGCTCAGCTCACTGTGCGTCTTTGCTTCGTGAAAAGGTGGCTTCAGCGCGCATAGTTCGAATATCAGACATCCCAACGACCATATGTCAGATTTGGAGTCGTACGCCTTTTCTTGCATCAGTTCGGGCGACATATAGTATGGTGTCTAACTTCGTGTCAGAGTACGTAACAATAAGCAAGGGAGCATGCGCACCCCAACATAAGTGTTGGCGAAGCTAGCCTGTGCAAGGGCCTTAGATAGCCCAAAGTCGCCGAGCTTCACGGCGCCGGACTCATCCAGGAATACTAGATACAGTTAGCTTTGCACGAGGCTGTCAGCGCGCGTAACAGACGCACCATTGTCAGGCTTCAGATCGCGGTGTAATATCTGCACTCTTCGCTCTTTATCTCCCTCCATGCTACCTGTGCTTCCCGACCGTCCGTGTCCATTCGCATTGGGGTGGTGGCAATGATGCAAGGCCAGTAGAATTTGCATAAAGTAGCTCCATATCGTCTCCTCTGGAATAGTTCGATTGTGTTTGACCGCCTGCTTAATGATGTTGGAGAGGTCACCACCTCCACAGTATTCCATGAGTATGTAGAGAATTCCAGCATCGCGGTCGACATAACGGTCATGATATCGAACAATGTGCTCGTGATGAAGTTCCTTGAGAATATTTCTGCTGTGCATAAGTTTTCCGGTGGTCAGCCAGCCGGAAACGACGCACACTTCTGATACAATCTGTTTCCGATCCCGTTCGTTCATGCGCTCAAAATCCAGCTCTTTACGTGCGAATATCTGGACCGCGTCAGTCAACAAGGAGAGCCGTTTGAAAGTGGCAGTCCACACACCAGGCCATCTGTTTTTCGTCGGACTTTGCGTATTATCCCAAAGGACCCGTTTCCTATAACGTCTAAGGGTTCGTACTGATCAAGAAAGGAGGAGGAGGAGGACATGGTGGTCGTGGGCAAAGACCCGGTATCGCGGCGTTTCTGAGGGTTCAGGTTGAGAAAGATCAACTTCGCGTAGTTCGATCACGTGACCACATCATCTCCCCATTCAGCTAACAATGTCGCGTTTGGGAAGTCTTCGACAGTGAATAGTTTCCTTCTATATTCATGGATACGACGTAAACAGAGAAATCTGTCATATGTAGCATGTTTGTTGATTTCGTTACAGTTGCCCCGATGTGGCGTTTGTAAATGATACAAATAGCCGGAGTCAAAAACATTGCGGCCTTGGAACGGACATTTTCTACACTAGATACGTGAGTTCGGTCTCTGTTTTTGCAAGGAACACAATATTGAGGCAGTCTCACGACAATATCATGTATACATGTACCGAAGATCCGAGAGCGGGTCCAGCAGATCGTTGAATATGTTATGTTATGTACTTTGCTCAACCTGTCATGAAAAATTGAACGCGGCTGATGTTTCCACCTCATGACTGACGGCATCACGTCCGAGGTCCGGCCTTCACTTCTCCCACAACAGCATGGCCTGCCTGGACCCTGAGTCTGTAGAATGGAGACATTGGCAATCCCTCGAATCCAATGCAGTCCGCCTTCAGTCTGAAGAGCAGTGCGCCATAGTGACCAAGTCGACATTGACTGGCGCCAATACGTTTCGCTAGTGGTTAGTTACTGTGACATGATAAGAATTTTTCTGTAGTTGACTGTGCCTTTATCGATGTACAGATCTTTTTCGCGAACCATGTTCATATGCATATGCCCGTACAATGGAACGCCTTCGAGCGAGGGTCCACCCGTTACCCCTTTATCGCCTAATGCGAACTTCAGCCGTCGAGCAAAAAGAACCAGATAATTTTCATTAGTTCCATTTGGAAAGCTGGTGGTTGATTACAGGAAGGCTGAGGAAATGCTTGTATACGAAAAACAACAACGATAACAGAGAATAATGATAGAATGTAACAGCAGCATGTAACTGGATAAACAGAAAGAGAGGGAAAGCAGCAAGCACTAGCATCAAATAAACTCTACAGTGTCATCTTCGGGCTCAGCAGTCAGGCCATCTTCGTTCCAGATATTTAGAAACTGTAACACAATCATTAGCAAGCATTGATATCGCCAGGCTATACTTGGCTTACTGTGGTCTTCTGTTCATCGGCGTCGCTGGAGGTTAATATTGGCCGTGTTGCAAACGGCAATCGATCCCAAGATATCGCCTTCTGATGTCGTCTGACGGATGCTTTATCACCGATCGCGCTCTTCTTTCCCAAGACGAACTTGTTGCACTTCCTACAGCAGACAATTAGAAGGATTGTGAACAGAACGCTAGAAACTTACTCCTCGGATAAGGAATACAGCGTCTTCAAGTGAGTCTTCAGCAACATGACCATCCCAATGATGACTGTGCTGCGCATAAGAGGAATTCTGTCCTGCACAGGTTCTACCGTTGGATGTCCTTCGGCTGAGTCGACGTTCATGGCAGCCTATCAATAGTCAGGTAGTTCCTCTACAGATAAACGTGGATCTCACCTCATTGACCTCAGATACTGGTTGCTTCATATGGGAAAGTAAGTGCGAAGGCGAAACGAGCTCGAGCACCTGTGTCCCGTTCGTCGACAGGACTGTAGTCAATGTCTTGACCACGATGAAGACCTCCTCCTGCGTCTTATAGTCGAAGGAAGCAAAATTCTCCGCCATGAATCGCACAAAATCAACATCATATTGAGTCGCCGAAGTCGAGGAATGGTCTTGGAAGACTTTCGATAGTGACTTCAAGAAGTCTAGCCGACCTGAACGTTTCTCCCTTGCCAAGGAGTACCATTGTTGCAGCAAAGCAAAAGGCATCGATGACTGGATCCTGAAACCTTCAGAAATATCAGCAAGGCAATATAACATGTTTGTGGATGTCCACTGACCTTTAACAGCACCAGACGTAATCTTTGATTGATAATCAAATGCAGCCTGGGCGCTATTGACATATCGGGTATTGAGCAACGAGTTGTGTTTGGTGTGCAAGATCGAATGCAGAGCATTGGCTCTGTGGCTTAACGGTGTCGACGGGCAAGTCTCGAGCGCGATAATGACAGGGAAAGACTTTGAAACATAATGTCAGTGGACGCCACGACGACGAGATAAACTATGTGCACACCTGGAGTGGATGGGCCAAGCCTTGTTTGATAGTGAAGCTCAATATATCGATAGCAGCCGCCTGTATCTGGGGCTGCTGCGACAACGCTGATTGCAAGATATGGTTCAAGTAGCGCTGAACGACAGCAGAGCTTACGCTACGGGAGGCTCAATGGTGATACCACGTCGGTCGCGAGAATGTCACTTACCCTGAATCCGCAAATCCATCCGTGTTACCGATTAGTTCGTCCATGTTCACATCGGACGCCTTAGTATTGCGTTTTACGGCGGTTTCTGTTGGAAACTAAACACCATAGCGATGCTTGAACAACAGAGCTTTTACCTTTCTCTTTGGAGGAGTGCTTAGCAGCCTCAGAAACCAAAAACTCCTGCAGCAACTTCAGCAGTCTTCCCTGGGTCTCCTCACTGCCAGATTGGAATATCTCATCCATGATGCTGGCAGATCGCTCTTCCGTCATAAGCGTAGGCTGAGCTCTAAACAAAAACCCTGGTATGCAGCGTTGATGTATGACCATAGACCATGGTGAATAGTACCTACCGAGACATTGAAGAATTCGACCACGAAGGTCAGGGTCGGCATATTTCTGATGTAAACTCAGGAGACTGTTATAGATATGTTCAAGGATTGAGCCCTACGAATAAGTCATTAAAAGAATCGGTTCAGGTTCTTGGGACATGCCTTGCTTATCAGATTCAATTCCCCAACAAGTTCAGAGTGCTCCGAGCGAAGACCGTCGAAATTCATGTGCTCCGCGAGGAGCGATACGATGAATATCAGTATTGACAAAGCCTTCAGACCCTTCGAGTCTTGTTGCTGTAACGTGGGTCCTTTGATGGCGTTTTGCAATCGATCTGCATAACTCATCAGATTACGTCCTTTGACACAAAGAAGAGAAGCAGACTGTTGCAAGATTTGAGTAATGCCACTATCCGCACAAAGTCGCGGGTTAGATGGTGCACGACCGTACACATGCAGGCAATACACTCCTGAAGAACCTGTAAAGAGGATTCAAAATCTCTGAAATAAAAGACGGATGTTTTCACCTGAAGTCCAGCGGTTGGCTTTATGATCATGGGCTGCAGAGCCGCTTGAAGTTCTTGTCCTAATTTACTAGTCGTCTTCGGCAACCTAGGTATCGAAATGCGGAATATTTTAAGGAGATAATCAGTAGTTACTTGCTGCTCGGGCTAAAATCAAGTTGAATGAGAAAGAAATGCCCATTAGTAGAGTTCTTACGGTACTAGGATTTTTCAAATAAGGCAGAAGTGTGGAGGCATGAGAACCAGAAAGAACCGAAGGGTATGCGGACGCAAACAGATGAATTGTTCTGATGCAGTTGAGTACAGTCTGGGAAACGTCAGACTGGAAGATACACAGAGAGAGGGTACGTACAAATCCAGGCAGATCAGACGCATCAACCAAGCCATCGATTAGAGCTTCACAAATTTCGGTGTAACGAGAATGCAGCAGAGGTACCTCTGACTCTTGTCGTCCAGCCATGATCTTGTGTAAAACCTCTTCAAGAGGAGATTGTCGATCCTTAAAGTGACCAGATACAGCCATGATTACGGAGACTTTGCCAAGAAGTGCGCTCTTGTCGTCAACGTTATTTGTTGACTTCGACTTCAACGCAGACGGAAGAGGAACGATGGCAGGAAACCATAGCTCCTCAAGTGTTTTGATGGCTAGCTCCTTCACTGTGTCGTCTTCATCTAGCATTCTGAGCACCAGACGTGTTGCAATATCTGTCTGCTGTTCAGAATCACGCGTCACTCCATAGAAAGATTTCAACAGCTTGATGACGCGTTTCCTGACACTCAGACCAGTATCCTAAGAGCAAGTCAATGAATGTCGTATCGAAAATATTATGAGCTCACAGCTATACGCTCAGCAATTTTCTGGTAGTAGTCACCAGCAACCTCTGGGCGATCTACCATGTACTTGCCTATCAGCTCTACTGCCGCATCACGAACAGCTGGTGAACTGTCCAGCAGATGGTTTTCGATACCCCTACGAACACCAGGCTATGAAGACAGTATTAACATGTTATCCCCATTCACATAGTTACCCGTACCGTTGAAAGAATCGTAGCATCACTCAGAACAATTTGCCCCAGTGCACGAAGAGCCTTGGTACGCATGAAGATGTGCGGCGCATCCAAAGCGGTTAAGATGATGTTGAGAATAGGCTGGAAAGAATTTCGCAGGCCTTGGATGGTACCTATCTCTTCTGCATAGCGATCGATGCGAGATATTTCCTCTTGGGATCTGTTCAGAGACGGCATTAAGACATCGTATACTCCTGTGGAAACCAACCTACCCGATGTCAAATATGTCACTTGATTGATCTTTACAGACATTTCGGAGGGCGACCTTGATTTTTTGACCAAATTGTTCGAATTTGGACGAATCTCGGCCGCTGATAGCCAGTTCATCGTCGTCATCTCCACCTACCAGAGTGTCTATGTGCTTCAATGCAATTGCGAGTTCATGTCCGAGCGTGGCCGCAGTAAGTTCTTGGGCACTCTACAACTCGAGATCAGTTTTACGTTCAGCACGGACAAAATGCCACTTGCGTCATAAGCTTGATCTTCTAGAGAGCGCTTCGAAAGATGTGTTGAAATGTCGTGATGTACACTCAAGAGTTTCTCAAGTTCTTTCGTGTCTACACTGCTTACAATCTGGAAATGCTATAGTCAATGAAGAGTAGGCTTGCTAGAAAATGGGTTCGAACCTCATCGAATGGCTTCAAACCCTTGGGCTTGTGACCTGCCCCGTCTCGGACTTTCAGTACACTTGACCTGGATGCGAGCAGCGATGACACCCAAATGATCCAATGCCATGGTCTTGGCTGCATTGTTATCCGCTTGACTCGTTTTCACATCATCTAGAGCTGCTACCTACGTCCTTGATGAGATGGGACTAAGTGTTTTGGGGCGGCATTACGTACCATAAATTTAGACGCAACACTGAGAAGAAGGCTGGCTGCAGGCCACTCGGGCCAGTACAAGACGACGAGCACATCTGAAATTAAGTTGTCAAAGATCAGCCTATATTCAGCCTCGTTCGTATTCTTCGTAGTTTTTCCCTTTCCAGATCTGTGATCCATGTCAATAACGTTGTTTCGTGTGGATTCGAATTATAGACCAACCGTTGCGTCAGAAAGATGATGATGGCCTTCGCTGCCTTTGAGGCGGAATCTAAACCAGAATAATAGAGTCGAATTTCCTGACATAGTCCATCAGTTTGGACGGAGGTTAGTATTATGAAAAACATACTTCGGAATCGTGTTCATCCAAGAACGGCTCCCGGGTAATCTGGCTTTGGCTTTCAGTAAAACTTTCTTGACGACGCAGCGCGACCTTCTGTTGTCTAGCCTTCTCTATCTTTTTCGCCTGTACGCGAACATCATGTGCGGACGTCTGTACCAGTTGTAGGAGTAGTGCCGACACCGTGCGAATGGAACGACCATCACGTAGTCTGAGCACAAGGCGCAGTCAGGACAAGGTCGAAACAAGATAGTGTACGGAACGTACCGAAACAATCCAGCCTTCTGTTTAGAGTCCGACAGCTTGATTAAAGAAGATAAAATCTCTTCAATGATCCAAGACCGCTGCCCCTCATGACTTGCAAATATCTTACCAGACCGGGTTAGGATGCCATACATACGGTGTTATATGAACTCACGCTACGAATGAGTGATAGCGCTTCAAGCATCAAGCCATGCATAGCACTCTTCCCGAATGTGCGAATAACGACGTTCTGGTCCTTCTTTCCCTTGATGTCACTGTCCCCTTCTACCACAAAGAAAGGCCCAATCGCAATATACACCGCTTGAATAACGATAGAGTCCGACATTGCCACGCTTTCCGCATTTATCAAAGAATTTATACGAGACAGGGATGCCGATAACGTTTGAAAAGTTTCGTTCAATACTTTTCGTTTTGACTCGCTATCAGCAGAATTCTTGACGACATGAAGAAGGAGGGGATTAGTGGCTGTGGTGGCAGCCTCAGAGGATGCCTCAGCAAATGGGTAAATGACTTTGTTGAGCTGGTTTTTCAAGGTGCTCAGACAGGCTGTAATAAGTTCTTCTGAATAAAGCTTCATGGCGATGAGTGTAATTCGTTAAACAGCACACGAGAATGAAATACCTGTTTCGGAAGCCTGTCACTTCCTAGCAATGTGATACAGCATTCTGCCGCAAGGACGCTATCTTTAGCTGCTTCTAATTGCACACCTAAGTTTTCGAAGTCGCTCTCTGTCGGAGAACGATTTGGCGGATTGTCGGCATGTATGGCATCTACGTCCTCTTCTCGTTCACCATCTACCGGTGTTTTTGACTTTGAACGTCGATCAGGTTTTCGTGCTTTAGGCTTCTTCGGGCTAGCTTTGCGAGGAGAGGACTGTGTTGTGTGGCCAGAATAGGCGAAAGGATCCAAATTCTCTCCTGTCCTGACAGTTCTCTCTAACAACTTGAGAATCCGGGAAAGCGACTGAATCGTGGCTTCTGCTAATCGACCTTTATTGCGTGGTGTCCCAGTGACACTAGGTCCTCCATGCCGAACACGCTTGTTTGGCCTCGCAACTTGTCCAATATACTTGCTTAGTTTACGAACGATATTTGGATGCAGAAGAGGTCGCGAAGTATCAGTTGTGGCGGGTGAAAAGAAATCCATGTTGAGGTCAGCAAGGTCGGCATCAGCAGGCAAAGCATCCTCTGCCTCAAAAATGTCTTCCAGCAACGACTCAAGTTTTTCCATAGGAGCTATTCACTGTAAGCAACGAAAGTCACACCGGTGATAAAAACACAAAAGCGCACCTCGATCCTCTCGATTACCACGGGCGGTCCCTCTCATTGGACTAGAGAATGGTCCGTCTTCTGATCCAAATCCGCCCAAGTCATTGGGAGAGTCGTTCAATCTTCGTGACGTCGCTGATTTACTCGAGGTAGAAGGAGTCGCCCAGGGGTTGCGAGGCATCGCAACATATGCCATGGTCTTGGTTCGTTTCGGTGTAGACTGGCCTGATACAGTGCTCGGGGTGATAGGCACGGATGTACGAGAACTGGAAGGCGTTGAGGAAAGGGATGTTCCGGAGGTCCGGTGGGGCGTATGAAATGAATCCTTGGAGTGTATGCGCTTTACCGAAGAGGATACCAGTTCAACAACCGGTTTTCGCTTGCTAGGGGTGACGGTGACTAACTGCATACGAGGTGTAACCGGTTTGAGGGCTAAAGGGTCAGGACTTTCTTGAGTAGATAGCTTCCGTTGACGGGGAGGTGTCGATGGACGTTGGGCTTGTTCCCGAACCTTGATTTCCTGTGTTTTCTTAGCCAGAAAATCGTTGATGAACTCTTGCGATTGGTCGGGAGTGTAGACTTTGGGAGGAGGTGGCACATGCCGTGTGGGTGGGGGCCCCAGTGCGAAGGCCAAAGAAGAAGAGGAAGAAGTCGGGATAGTAGGAGGAGGGGGTGTCGGATAGGCCGCGGTCGGAGCCGTATGTTGGAACACAGACTGAGCTAGAGAACTGGTCGGATAAGTTGATGCCGGGATACCAGAAGGAGTCCAGTGGGTGCTATTTGGGTAAGGATAGGAGCTAACACGTCTATTGAGTTTTCAATAACGACAATATCAAAAGACAACGCACGGCCCGGCCTGCTCTTGCATCAAACGAACTGCATCGTTTCTCGTACTCTCCCAATATCCGGAGTCATCAGCAGACACATTCTGCGAGCTGAGGTATGTCAACTCTGAAGCGTACTCGGTATACGGTGGAGGATTGCCCTGAGGATAGCTTGTCGACTGCATAGAGTAGTAATTTGGCTGTACAAATGATGGAGGCGTGGCGACAGAGGTCATATTGCCCAAATGACGCGCCGCTATATCGCTATCTGTGAGCCCAGCGATATCTACACGAGAAAGATGATACGCACCGTGTGTCGACGGCGTCGCGGATGCCATGGGGTAAACGGCCAGGAGCTTGTGAGATTCGTGGACGGAATCTGTTGCCCTTTGGGAAGCGCCATCCCTATACCACTGCTCTCTGCCGTCCATTGTCGATGTATGCGCGCAGACGATGCAGGAAACGATGGGCTGTCGTCGTGGTTGAGGAACGTGAAGCTAAATTGGTGCGTGACAGTGATGCGTGACACATGTCTCCCTCTCCCCCCACGCGCCGGGAATTCGCCCTCGTCTGTATTCTCCTCGTCTCCGTTCTTTATTTCTTTTCTTCAGGGCGGAGCAGAATAGAGACGGTTCCTCTGAAATTTCGGGGAGATATTACCATAGTAGAACCCAGCCATAATGTTGCGTCTTCTCTCGGCGCCCACTTAACTTGGGGGGCGTCACCTGTTCCACAAACACAACTTATTTCTCATGTTCCAGGTGCGACTTACTTGTTCCTCATCATCTATAGCTCTGAAAAGACTCTCGCAGGCTGGACTATTTTTGATAAACTCTATCTATACAATGGCACTATCTTCGTCGTTTGTGATGACCCACAGAACATCCCCGATGCTTCCAAATTCTATTCAAAAGGCCTTCGAATTCTAAACGGCAAGGAAGCAGAGGATTCTCGTCTACCCACGAAGGAGGACATCCAAATTATCAGCTCCAAGGAGGCCAGGGCGCTCTTTGGGACAACCGCCCAAGTCATCGACGGAGTAACCGTGCGTCGACCCCTCTATTTGCTATATCTCTGCTAACATTTTTCCAGTTCCTAATAAATGACCCTCAGCAATTGTGGGTATCTTCATAAGTGCTTGTCCTTTTACATACTGAAGCACCATCATAGCATTACTCACTATTACCATTGGTCTGCCGAGTTAGGATTTGGACTTTGGCGAGCGTATAGCTCTCTCGACCACTATATCACCCACGACGGCAATACCACACTTCCGCCTCCACGTCGCATCATGTTTAACCGCATTGACGCCGCCCGTTGGCGAGACTATGCAGCTATGAACCAATGGTTTATCCGATCAGCCTGGCCGTCGCTTACTATGGAATTTATCGACGACTGGAAAGATCGTATATCAATGGGGGTGCCCTTTGTCTTTGAAAGAGTCCTCGTAGCCGACCGCTCTGCCGCCATGATGGGTCACAATTACGCACGTTTCCAAAGAACGGCTGCTGTGGCATTCCCTCTACCCGGCAGTGCTTACTGGTGGATGCCAATTCGCAACAACGTCGTCAAGTACACTGGCTTGGAACCGGCCGTTGGTAGCGGCACCACGACCACTCCTGTCATAACATACATCTCAAGGCAGGAATGGGGCAGACGTATGTTGATTCCTGAAGACCACGATAGATTGGTTAGAGAACTTTACAAGCTGCGCGACGAATATGGATACGAGGTGAACGTTGTCAGCATGGACAAATTGTCGCGAAAAGAGCAGATCAGATTAGCTGCAAGAACAACTGTAAGGAGTCAACTTAATTTGTTGCACACAAATTGACTGGTGTATAGATAATGATGGGCGTACATGGCAATGGTCTTACATCACTTCTGTGGATGAATCCTTCTCCAAGATCCACTGTCATCGAGTTTTTCTTCCCCGGAGGGTTCGCGCACGATTATGAGTATACCACTCGCGCGCTCGGCATGATACATTACGGATTCTGGGGATCACAGTATGTTGAATCGTCAGTCTCTCTTCTCTCGTACTGACGTGCTTTCAGGTATTTTACGAGCCCTGGCACACCTCTTCCCAAATATGTAGAAGGATTTCAAGGTATGTTTATAGGTTCGTCCGTGGATCAATGTAATAATTTGCTTCTAGGAAATGCCATTCCGATCGACGGAGAAGCGGTAGCTCGACTGTGTCGTGACAGACTGACTCTAACCATGGAAGACGACGATTAGTTTGTACTAGAATACTTGGACCAAGTATTACAGCCCTATCCTATTTTTGCATAATAGAAAAAAAGTAAGAAAGCTAGGGAAGCGAACTACCTAGTTCGTCTCGTGCCGAGAGCGTTGACACATGTATGTTATCCGGACACGAGGGATCATCTGGCGTCGCTGCTGTGACAATCTTTCATATACAGAAGGGGCATGGCGTCTGTCTTGACGTCGTCGATGAAGTCATATATGCGGTCAGACTTCGCTCGAAACCATTCCACCTAGAACCCAAGTATTACGGTTTTTGCACGCAACAGCTCCTAGGCCGAATTCGCATCTTGTCTCTCTCCTGTTCTGACAATTGACCGTTGTTGGTTCTGACAAACTTCAGCGGCAATGATTCTCACGACGAGGTGAGTAGCACACCAATGAACTGCGGACAAAGAAATCGTAATGGATAAGTATGATTCATTCCTACGTACCTAGCTATCGTACAAACATCACTCGAGGTAAGAATTTATGTGACCAGAGTGCCTTAAAAATGAAGCCTTTGAGGACTATAGGGCTCTTCCAAATACCGTATCTCGTCGGGAGTGAGCACCACATCCAAACCGCCTATATAAGGCTTATGAATGCCCAAAGTTAAAGGCAGCGAGAAAAGCGTACCGACAGCATCCATAAGACGGTCAGCCGCAGATGCATTGATGACCAGTGCACAAACGCCTGCGTCGCAGACCTCAATAGCTGATCAGATAAAACGCTTCACTTGACTAGTACCTTCTCGGCTCATGGACCATGCCACAGCGACTTGCGTCATGGTAATATTTTTTCGGGTCGCAATCTCTTCTACCCTGATGTGGTGAAAGGTGTCAGGAGGCCGACGGTTCCATCGAAGGCTTTAGGTCACCTTAAGATAATCGTATCATACCACTGCTCGCCTTGGGTGTTTCTAGGAGGAAATAAGTGCACACGAATCAGACACCTGAGATAAACACACTGGTTGCCGCCCAGTTGACCGTGCTGTCGACTGAGAGGTTGGGCCACAGCACCACGAGCAAGTGTCGACCAAGGCAAGGAAGACATTCCAAAATACTGATGTGAATGTCAGGTACAGCAGCTAGTTTCATTCATACGATGTACATACCTTCAAGGTGGGGAACAATTCATTTTCGTCCTCGCGGTAGAGGAGGTTGTAGTCAGTTTCCACGGTGATAAAAGGCGTCAAGTGGTTGTTGAGCGCGTAGTCTCCAAACGCAGGGTATCTGTGAGAAATGTCACGATAAGTAGTGTTAAGACGTACTTTGCATAACATGAACTGTCGCATAGACAAAAACTGTGTCAGAGAATAGTCGCATCATACAATCGAGAACGTACATTGCCAAGCGCGACAAGTCGACAGTCCGATATATCGGACATAGCCAGCTACCACGATATCGTGAAGCGCATGCATCTATACATTACTGAGTTACCAGAGGAGAAAAACCACTGGTATGTCCTTACCGTCTCCTGTATTGGGGTATCGGGGTCAAACTCATGACAGTAAAGGACGTCGATGTAGTCTAACTGCAGACGCTCCAGGCTCTTCTGGACCGAATCAAAGATGTGCTGAGATATCGATGAGCATGCAAACTGGGAAAGGACACGATAGGTACCTTGCGACTGAGACCATACTGGTTCACATAACCTTTCTCATCCGCGAGCGCTGATGCTCGACCATGGATTCGTTCGTGCATGAGTGTTACTGGATGGAAAACCTACGCAGACGTATCACTCCCGTGAGAAAGCAGAGGCAGAATAATCACCAACTTTTGTCATTACAACGATCCCATCTCGCGGCATTCCCTGCTGCTTGATAGCTTTTCCTAGTATAATCTCTGATTGCCCATTGGAATAGATCTAAAGCAAGTGAATGTTAAGTAGGACATCGTAGGGCAAGTGAAGTCGTACATTGGCAGTATCAAAGGTATTGATTCCAGCATCGTAACTGATAGGAAGTAAGGTAAATATCAGAGAAAGAGTGTGTAATAAACTTACGCGGCCTTTATTTGCTTGATACTCTCTTCTTCGTCTTGCACCCAACTGAACCAGTCAGGATTCCCATACACCGTACAACCAAGGATAATCTTCGACACTTTGAGCCCTGCGGACCCAAGGGTAACTGGAGACAGTCTGTGAGTGGAAACAGTGGAATGGCTGGGGACTGACCGTAGGACATATGAGTGGCTGGAGCGGTCATCGTGGGCAGAGGCAAGTCTGGTAGAGCAGGTCTTCGTATCTTCTCGTGATGTGAACCGTGACATGAAGACTAGAACGCCTTGCCTGGTAGTTTCTGGCAGAGGACGATATTAGTGCCACCAGCGCTGCTCGACATTCCAGCCGGTCTCGCGGCGCAATAGTCCCTCGGAGCATTCATCACCACAGCAATTCATCAGCAGCACCATCGCTCATCACTCATCTTTCGTCGCAGTTCGCTAGTGAGCTCGATAGAGCCCACTGGCGCCTTGATCCAGTTTCCTCTCAGAGCAATGTTGTCGCTGACCGACGTGCGACAAACAATAAAACGGGCCTTTGTCCTGACAAACAGTGGGCACGTCTACCTCTTTTGTCGTAGACGACACTGAGTATCAGAGGATTGACATGTTTTTCAGGACTCGTTCGGAAGCAGACCCACAGCAAGCACAGGGTCAACGCTGCTGTTGCAACTCCCTTTTGTCTCGATAGATTTGGAGAACAAGCAATCCGCCTCTTGGAGATACTTACACTGAATCGTTCGCTTCCGACTTCCAAGCAGCTACAGCTGTACTTGCGCTCAGCATCCAGAGGCATAGCCCAGTTTCAGCGGGCCGCTTTGATGAGCATTTTTAACGGACTCCAAGGTCGGCTCATAGAAGGTCTCTGTTATTCGTTCTCGATTGCGTAGCAGAGGCAGAGGCAGAGGCTCGAGGTTCTGTCATGGCATTTCTCAGTATACGACGCATTGGGACGTATACTCACGCTGTCCTTGACAAAGCAGAGATTATATTCAACGGGCGGCCTTGCCTGAGATGAACCGGCGGTAGCATATTTCACGGACCACCAAGTAGTCTGAACTGCCGAATTGCATCGAGTCGGTCCGTAGGCGTCGACCGACGACGGCGTTAAGTGCCACTCCAACTCTGCAGGGCCCTGCTTCAGACTGGCTAAGTATCTTGAGTGCATCAGCCTCTGAAATGACAGGTATGTGAGGGCAGATGGGATACATAAATCACTCAGCGTACTTCCGAGTCCAGATCACCAGTCATCGACAAGCTCCTGCACGATTAAACTTGTAAATTCGTCACCTGCAGGTGAACGAAGGAGGAGCGAGCGCTTCTGGCCCGTGTCCTGATCCACGGACGGCGTATTAGCTGGCATACAGGTCGCTCTAGCTGCCAATAGCATTTTGGCTGGGTCCGAGTGGACCATTCCTTCAGCGATCTCTAATTCAGCAAACGCTCCGATACAAGGAATATGTCGTTCGAAGAGTGCCGGTGATAGGATTGACGCTTGTTGCTCGGTCATGCATAGTCGTGGATGAGAGGCTGTGTATAGCCCTCAAGAGAACGTCTTGGACTATCTGGCTGAATGCTGCTTGACGTCTTCCAGACGAATTTGTGCTGAAAAAGGGTCGCAACACTCACCAGTCGTTTGGCCTCCACGTGTTTCCAACATTTTCCGCACCCCGGTCGCCTAAAATTGATGAGTTGCGGTATTGTGGGACGAGTGAGAGGCATATCAAACTTGGATCAACATTGCAGACTATGATCTTGACTCTCTGCACTGAACGCGCCACGGATTTTGCCTGATCTCTGCTATTTGCGCATCTCGCCGTCTCACTTTTACTTGGCTTTTTCTTGGATTCTGGATTTTCCAGTGGTATGTCCCACTGACCCAGCCATGCCGTTGACCGGCCTTAGCGAGTCAGTAATTATTTTTCTCAGGCGCTCACTCGCGAGACAAGCTGGCTACTACCAAGGCGGTAGTATTCTAGATATCAAGTCTGACCGGACTTCGCAGTACAAGCGCTGCTTTTTTATTGGAGCTACACAAGTATGTGCATCTAAAGCATCAGCGAATCGGACAAAAATATATACGCCCATATAAGCCCGTGGCAAGGCTCAAAATGCTTGGCAACGTCCGAAATAATTGCGCGAAGGTTATATGCCCATATGAAGCGTGGAGGATTGATAATTCTTCATGTATCATTATGAGTATTTCTTATGTCAGTAATGCATATCAGGCTTCGAAAGGTATCAGTACCATTACTTGATGCCATAGGCAGGTATAACATGAGCTCATATTATAGTGAGTCTGTAACATCGTAAATGTATTGTAACAGTTTTTGGTACTATGCTTATTGTCATTCATGGAGAAATTCACAGAAACTTTTGAGAAACTCAGAAACAGTCCATTTGTTATCACGGCACAGAATATTGGTACATCATTTATATAAATTGGTCTCGAACTTTATACTGTATGTTCTCCTCGCTCTTGCTCTTCTCTCTTCGCTGCTAATCGCTTGACAGAGCCACCATTAGGAAGGGACTGGGAAAGTCGAGTCTTTCCAGTCTTGAAAACACTGCTAGGAAACAGAACATCAGTAGGTAATCTCGCATCAGATGGGGGAATCACTTAGTCCACCATTCCAATACGGCCTTTGCCTTTGCCTCTGCAATAGGTCCAGGGGCATCCTCAAAGTAATCAACAATGTTGTTGAAGAAGACGTGATAGTCGAAATCACCATCAACTTGTTGCCAGCCGCTCTGCGTCAACGCAATCCGAAGCTATATAGCTAAGATGAGCACGCAACCCTAGATAGAAGCATCAAAGAACCCAGCTTGTACAGCCACATAGGCGATACTCCGTGCGGTCACTGACTTCAAACCAACATTATTAGCTACACAATGTGGTGGATTTCTCTTCTGTCGTTTGGCACGAGAGACCGGCATATTGAGATCAATCTCGTCTGCAGATCCAGGTGATGTCATGAGGCACTTCCAAGCCTGTCGAGAATATCAGTAAGAGCAAAATGAGATAGCCCATTGAATAACCTTCTGTAAGATTGGAGACTGCGCAAAACCTTCATCGTTATCGTTGTGGTCCTTTTCAGGGTCAGGGAACAGGAATCGAGGCCAGGATTCTGCAGTAACTGGGTACTGCGGATCACCGTTCTGTATTGCTGCACGTACACTAGATGATGGGATGTCAATATAGATCTTTGAGTGGCCATACAACATACTCTGGATCCGACCAATCATACTCAATAGGACACAGAAAGGCTCCCGTGATGTAATGGTCAAAACCACGACCAATGCGACTCTCGGTATCCAATAACTCCTCTTGCATATCAGTGAGTTTGATTGAGCGATTGATCCATTCGGGCACTTTCACCAGAAGACAATGAGTGTCAACCGTTCTGGCAGCGCTGGCACCGTTGCTGAGCTTCAATTGAAATTAGATGACTATGGAATGCTAACTCAAATGGAGGGCTTACCGAGGTGCAGATATCATTGAATTCACCAGGTGTGGTCTCATTGCCTAGAAGAGACTTTTCAATACGAGGCCCAAGGCTCTCGATCATTGCCTTGTAGCCTCGAAAGAGTCTCTCTTGTCTGTAGTATACAGTAGATACTGTTAGTAGACACTTAAAGATTAATGAACAATATGACTTACTCCAATGTAGGTAGAGCAGAATCTTCGTCTGAGTCCGAAGATGAATCCTCTTCAATCTGCTGGCGTCGGACTTTCTCATCCACGATGCTCCGGACACTGTCAAAGGGTGACATCACACGGGGAAGAGCACGTCCCATCTGTTTGAATGACTCTCTAAAAGAATAAATGGAGATGATAGCAAGGAGAGAGTCATTATTAAACTCACTGGTGCTTGACTTGGGGAGTACCCTTCAACGTGACCACTTCTTCTTCCAGCTCTGCAATGCGCCGTTTCAGAAGACCAATGTTCGAATGTGATAGCTGAGAGGATCCTGGTAGGTTGGGGATTTGCGATTCTTGGAGGAGTGATGCCATATTGCTTGAGATGCGACGTTAGCAAATTTAGCCATGACTTAAGTATTTATGTTGAAAGAACTGACTGCCGATTCGGAAGAAGAGCCTACTTCGGGTGCGCATCGGAGAACAAAATGGATCTAGATGGTGAGAGACCTTGTAGGTCCGTGTCGAGCCCAATGGGCCTTCACGATGAGAGAAACTAGAATGGTTTGGAACATGATCAGGGTCTATCACGTGGTGCATCACAGCCACTACGACGCGTTAATCCGGTGATCGCGAGATGCCTGTATCTCGCCTCTCCGACTCGGAGCAGCCTACTTATTAGACCGCCAACTGCATGCCCGTTTCTCAGACAATGCACCCCATCTCACTTCTCATCTTCATTCTCCTCATGTCCGAGCTTCTTCTTCCCTTTTCCTGTGTTCCTGCTGAAGCGGGGTGTGGCCGAAAATTCAGTACATCCAAAGGACTTTCGCTTCACAAGAATCACTGTGAGGCCAGTATTAAATTACGGGCTCAAGTAAAACTGGACAAGCCTCGAAAGCACAAGAAGCGCAGACGTTTGGAGGATCCTGTTGGTTCTGCTAGAAGGGAGGGAGGACTGCTGGTCAATTTGGAGACGGAAAATGCTGAGACTAGTATTCAGGTATGTGCACAGTATATTATTCTTGACTATAATCTAAGCTGTCAAAATGCAGACAATAGACTACCAAGATGTGGATATGCCTGAAGATTTACCATTGTCATTTACACAGACTTTACCTGTACCAGAACGGCCACAACGCATGCATCGACTTCCTCGCAGATTTATTGACCATCTCCCAGAAGCTGCACCTGCAGCAGTTGCTGCCACCTCCGATGAACCGACACCCATTATCCCTCGTGTGCGTCTCATTGTCCACGATGCATTCAAGACCGTGACCAATGCATTCCATATCCTTCGCTTCTTTCCAAATCGACCATCCTACGATCCTGATGCATTCATTTCACCACAAGATCTTGCTAACTTTCCTGACTCCACTGAGTCTGATTCGAGTGCTACGATTCCTGAAGAAATCGGCTCAGTGTTACCACCTCCATACCCTTACTCGAGCATGAGCACATATCGTCTCATGCAGTGGGTTGACTCTGGTAGCAACCTCAAATCTGAAAGCGAGGTTAACCGTCTTGTCAATGACGTTATTCGTGCACCAGATTTCCGTACAGACGATTTTCAGTCTGAATCCCAGTTTGATGTGGGCAGAGAGCATCGCAAACTCGACACTGCGATTAACTCATCGCCCTCACTGAAGGATGGCTGGCGTGAGGCAACTGTGGATATCAAAATACCTACTGGAAATCAGGCTACTGGTGTACGTGTCTTTTCAGTCCCAGGATTTCGGTACCGACCTTTGGTTGAGGTCATAAAGGCCGCATTCACTGATGTGCAAGCATGCCTATTCCATCTTTCTCCATTTCGCCATATATTCGTATCTCCACTCACTGGACATGAGACACGTATATACGATGAACTATACACCTCGGATGCCTGGCTGAATGCCCAACGAGTTCTCCAACGGGCCGCTAACGAACCTGGGTGCAAGCTAGAGAAAGTTATTGCCGCATTGATGTTTTGGTCTGATGCGACTCACCTTACCAGCTTTGGGACGGCAAAGGCATGGCCACTGTACACCTTCTTCGGTAATTTGTCCAAGTATGTCCGTTCAAAGCCAGACTCGGGTGCATGCCACCAAACGGCATTTTTTCCTTCAGTACGCTCGTTACTCTGAGACTTAGTTCTAGCAGCTTACAAATATTTCTTAGCTTCCAGACTCAATATCCGACTTCCTCCGCACACTCAACATCAGTACGAATCAGCAGAAGAACTTGCTGACCCACTGTCGGCGCGAACTCATGCATGAGGCATGGAAGCTCCTTCTGGATGCCGATTTTGTCCATGCCTATATCCACGGCATCGTTCTCAAATGTGCAGATGGAGTTTATCGTCGTGTCTACCCCCGGATATTCACATATTCAGCTGACTACCCTGAAAAGTATGCTTTTATTTCCTCCATGGTTAAGCACTAACAGATAATTGCATATTGTACAGAGTACTCCTTGCTAATATTCGAGATAATGGCACATGTCTGTGTCCTCGCTGTCTTGTTCCCAAGAAGAAAGCCGATCAGATGGGTCTCATATACGATTTGAAGCTACGTGTTCGTCTGGCTAGGACATATCTGTTAGACGAGATAACGAGGGCACGCGATTTCATTTTCAATAAGGGATATACTGTCGGCAGTGCAGCAGTGGAGAGATTATGCCAACCGCAGTCAATTGTTCCGACCATGGTACGTTTACTATCTGGTTACCAATATATCAACTACTAATTCTACTGTCACAGAATGCCTTTGTGGAAAAACTCGGATCGACATTCAATCCCTTTCAGATGCTAGTCGTGGATCAGATGCATGAATTTGAGCTGGGCGTGTTCAAGGCTGTTCTTGTCCACCTTGTCCGTATCCTCTATGCAGCTGGTAAAACTAAGAAGAAGCAGCTAGTAGAGATTTTCGATGAAAGGTATGTGTACATGTACCATTTCTCGACTCCATCCTGTTCTCAGTTGATGCCTTTCCTCAGATTTCGACTTATTCCGACGTTTGGGGTTGATACCATACGAAAATTTGCCAACAATGTGTCTGAAATGAAGAAACTGGGCGCTCGGGATTTTGAGGACATCCTTCAGGTACGTCCGCCTTCCTAACACTATGTCCCAACTAACTGGCTGTAGAATTTAATTCCAGTTGTCGACGGGCTTCTCGATGAACCATACAACTCCTGGATTTTGACATTACTCTTTCGTCTCGCTGAATGGCATGCTCTCGCTAAGCTGCGAATGCACAGTGATGTTACCCTGGAACGACTCAAGAATTGTTCAACCACATTAGGAAAAGAGCTTCGCCGATTCAGGGAGTGGTCAAAGGAGTTCGACACAGTGGAGCTTCCGAGAGAAGTCAACACACGAGTACGAAGGGCCGCAAAAAAGGCTGAAACTGAAGCCTTTCGCCATAACGAAATGCAGCCACATCCAGTCTCTACGTCAAGTCCTCAACCGGGACCACAAAAGCGGCAGCTCAACATCAATACGTACAAGTTCCATGCCATTGCTGATTACGCTTCCACTATTCCTGTTTTTGGTACAACTGATTCGTACTCGACACAGACGGTTCGTGGAAGTCCTCTGTTTGCTAGATAACTGCTGATGATATCCAATAGGGAGAATTAGCGCATCGTACAGTGAAAGGATTGTATGCTCGGACAAACAAGTCTAATGCCACCAAACAAATTGCCAATCACGAGCGACGACGGCGACATTTCAGACGCCAGCTTGGAATACATGGCATGAAGAACATTTATCCGATAAAGGGTTCAAAGAAGGATTCACGCAAGTCTGGTTGTGCAGAGCTCCATCATATCATATCAGAGTCTCGAAGATATCGACATGATATTGTTTCCTTTGTTCACCTAAACGGCCAAGATCCTGCCGAGACCGTGAGTCACAGACTTTTTTTTGATTCGGTGTCTGATATTAGGTCTTACAGAAGTTTATATTCAAGCTGAAAAACCATCTTCTCACCCGCTTACTCGGCCACGATTTTGATGGTGATGATGAAACGTACTCTGATGCGCAACGGGCGTCTGTCCACATCGTCAGCAACCGGATCTATGCTCATAAAACAATGAGGATTAATTACACTTCATACGACATGCGACGCGATCAAGATTCTGTTAACCCTCGAACACACAGCGACGTCATGATGCTTTCTCCCGAGACTGACGCTCATGCTCACCCATTCTGGTATGCTCGAGTTCTTGGGATTTTCCATGCACAAGTATGCCATACAGGATCGGAAGCTCGCAGCCATTCTGTCCAGAACATGGAGTTCTTGTGGGTTCGGTGGTATGGAACTGAGCCGGGCTACAGGTGGGGATTTAAGAGCGCACGCCTTCCAAAAATTGGATTTGTACCTGAAGACGATGAAGGGGCATTTGGCTTTGTTGATCCCTCTCTGGTTCTCCGTGCATGTCATTTGACTCCCGTATTTTCGGCTGGTCGTACTCGGACACTTCTTGACTTTTCCCCATCGGCCGCGCGACATCCAGGAGAAGACAAAGATTGGGTGAATTACTATGTCATGATGTGAGTTGTATGGCCTTTATCCGATTCCTAGCTGACTTGTGGGTTGTCTTGCGGCAAGCTTTGTTGATAGAGACATGTATATGCGCTATGCCGGTGGAGGCATTGGACATGATGCAGACCCGAATCTCAAAGACAATGATAACGTGACAGGCGCAGATGATGAAGCCGCCATAGGCGAAGATACGCTGGAGGAAAGTGAAGAAGACGATGGCGAGGAAGACGAAGGCGAAGAAGACGATGGCGAGGATCAGAGCTCCGAGGACAGCGAGGATGAGAGGCCTTCCGAAGAAGGCACCGATTCTGATGGATCCGTAGAATCGAGCTACCTTGATGTCGAAGATACTGGGTTTTCTGACTTGTAGTACATTTACATGTCAATGCAATCACTAGTACCACTTTACAACCAGTTTGTGTAAGCCAGACCGTATTTTATTGAGCTTATGGTAGCAATGTACGGGATAAAAATAATCCTATGCAATCTTGAAGGCTAACATATCATTATGGGGGTTTCTAATAGCATACAAAGAGGTCGCAACATCGTGCCTCGGTTATATGGGCTTGTAAGGCCTTGACAAGGCGGATAAGAATTATGCCGGATCGTGGTCGCCGCAATCCACGGCAACTTTTTTCCCGATCTGCTGATGAAGAAGAACGCATACAATAATAGAACAGATACGAAGTATCGACCGGAAACAGGCAACATCCGAGGCAATCAAATCGTGCGCTATCACAGATGACTTGTGAATAAAAAGTCTTAATGGGTTCAGCTGCCTCCTACCTTCAGCTCTGACCATTCGATAACGATACTCTTAACGCGCTTTCTCAGACAGTTCTTGCACAGACTGCACAGAAGGTCGCTATCGAGTGTTTCGAACGTACGTTCGATCATGCCAGCTGTCATATCTACATAATTGTCAGCACCAAACCACAAGGAGTAACAGGTACCTCACCTGCCCGGACGTCCCACAGCATATACGCGGTATAAAATGCCCAGGACCTAGTCAGAGATTTCTGAGCTATAAAGTCACATTCCGGCGTTGCTGGGTGAGATTCTGGAGGAACAGATAGAAGGCGTTTGAATGCGTTGACCCGGCTGGTCTGAAGGTCGAAGAGGCGCTTCAGATATACAGGGTTGATGGTCTCGACCATATTGTCGCTCATGGTTGAGATGTCCAGAGCGAGGAGGTGGGCCGATGCAAGAACGGCAAGGTCCTCTAGGCCATGATTCGAGGATACGACGAACGTTAACAGCGGCGACAGCGGCATCCTGTAGCGAATATCGTTGAAAAGTGGCAATGAGGGTGAGATGTAATCTTTGGCCCGCAAACCGTATTTCGGGAAAAGGCAGACAGCGTCCATTAAGGTATCAATACTGGGCTGGAAAGGAGAGCAAGAAATGTCGTAGATCGCGTGCAAGATGATATTGAGCAGATTCGATGTTTCCGGGACCACAACGCGAGGCTCCGGAACGCATAAAAGTCCATCAAATCCATTGAAGGACGCTTCAAGAAGTCGATCCCGATGTACGTGAAACAAAACCGAATCCCAAGAAACAAGCTGCACATCCGAGGTAACTCCGCGGAACTCAAAACCCGGACCAAACTTGGTCGATACGGAGCTCACGTAGTCGCTTGGCTGGTCTGGTAACTGCGAGAAAAGTGTAAGTAAAGCGAACTAGAAGATACGAGGTGAATGCTCACAGAAGGTACGACGAAAGCCACTTCACTAAGACCATTATTTTGATAGGTTGTCTGAGTATCATGGCACTGCTCTACATCGAATATGGGATGAGCACTCGCAGGTAATGCTACGAATCCCTCCGTGCTGAATTGGCATGATTCCTAAGCAAGAGTAAGTTCATACTGGCACGACGAATGCGAGTACGGACACTCACGTCAACAGCGGCTATGGTATCAGTGACCTTAAGGCCCGATTCGATTGTACCGCATTCCGCTACATCCAGAACGAAATCGGGAGAGGCAGAGGAAGCCAACACGTACTGCGACATCTATAAAATTTGAACAAAGAATCCAAATATCACATAATATTCTCACCATATCTTCTGGAGTCAGATACGACGACGTCGTATTCCACTTCATCGTTTCCGACGTAAAATTGAGGGGGGAAAAGTTCAAAGACGGAAACTACATAAAGCTAAAGTGCGTCTATCACAAAAGAATACGGCTAACTTACCGAATGATCCATTCTTGTGAGCTTGGAAGAAATGGGCGTTTCGGAGAAGGACAACCTGGTGTCCTGTCCTGGAAAGACCTTATATCGTCGGATTCCGATGGTGGAGCAGTTTGGGAAAGACATGGTAGAAAGATCGAGGGCGCGGAAGAACAGAGAAGAATTCAGAGGTCCATTCTATTCTAGAGCAATGTGTGTAAGTATGCATAAAGAGTAATAACTGTACCTCGTGGATCAGTCAATCTCCACCCTGAGCCCGTACTCTGAATGGCCGCTGGACCCTCAATATCTGAGAATGTCAAGGCGATTATGATCTATGTTAAATGGCGGGGGGACGAGCTGAGTGGGTCAGAGAAGCGCAACCAGTATTTTAAAGATTACATCCTAGTTTTCCCAGATTTGCACGAGGTCATCTGTACTCGACTGTATAGGTTCGCACACTGATACCGCTTCGATACGAAAGTAAACTTTGGGTAAAATCATCGATAGAACAAGAAGGCAGCATATCAGACTTACGAAGAGATTAGACTCCATCACGAAGAGACAGGCGCACGGTCTTATGATAGTAGTCGGAGATGAATCCTTCTGGGGCTGGAAACATCAATGTCATCGCACTTGGTAGTCACGCTCATTCACGAAGTCACCCAATGTCCACTAATAATAGTATATAATATAACTCAAAGTCCTTCCTTGATAGCAAGTATAAAAACGCATATGCATGTCTCCAAACGTGTTACGACAAGACCTAAAATTGTTGATGGTTAGTCCCGATGGTTACCAACAAAGTACTAGTCCTTACTGCTAATAGGACGATCGCTACCACGATGACAAGTACGATCATGAGACAGGCAGCTCTCCGCCCGGCTTTACGTTGGTATTCAGCAGCTGTAGTGAGTTCTTCAGATGCTCGCGTGGTGTCGACAGCTATTGAGGACATGTTGGATTCGATATTGTCTGAGGCGATAATCAGTGGTATACAACAAAACCGGCACGGTCAACGAACCAAGCAGTCCACCCTGTTGCTCAACCAGGGTGCCCAAATCACGGAATATTTCTGACAACTCGTGAATGCCTGTCTCAATCTCTCGAATATCGTTTTCCCTTTCTTGTATTAGAGATTCTTGATACGCGAGTTCGTGGGGGGACAGCTGGTTCTGAAGTAGCAAAGCTTGGCGTTGTTCTGGGGAGTTGGTGTGCTCATCATCAAGTCTTGGAAGTAGTCAGTGAGTAATTCGTTAACGATAGAATGCCTCGCACTGATGTTCCTCCTCGACTGCTAATCTGACGCCCTCGACTACAGTCCTCTGACGCTCGGCACTGACTTGTTGTGCCCGTTGAAATGCAGCCAATGACATCTGGAAATCATGGGAGGTCTTCTGGAGTGACGTGCGCTGGTGAGGCTAGGACAAGCGGTGTGAGCATGCTACGAGATTGCAGCAAGGTGTTACACACAAGACCCGATTGCTGCGCGGCCAGTTTCTTGAGGTCCTCGGAACCGCGTTTGGCCATTGCTCGGGTGCTCTCTGTCAAATCATGTCTACATTTACACAATTCAGGTAAGAATCAAAGAGACAGTAGCAATATACAAACAGGCTCTTCCTGAGGATATCAGAATCCTTCGCCGTTCCCAGCTGGTCGACGAGCTTGAGGATGCCTTGTACGTTGGCGTTCATCTTGAATACTTGCAGCGAAAGCGACGACTGAAGTGAAAGAAATGCGGCATCTTCGCTTGACTTTGGTACAGACGACGTCGCAGTGGTGGCAGGATGGGAGTAGCCTGCTTCGATATCCTGGAAGCTCATTGTGGTCGCGGCAAAACAGGTTACTACAACGTGGTCGCGAACAGACAGGGTGTCGGCATTTGCCGAATGCTGCAATTATATTACGCTTTTCGCCACACCGCGTCCACTTTATCTACGCCTACCCTCTCTACTAACCTCCGCAGCACCATACGTTCTCCTTCACTCAGAAACAGTATCATCGTGCCAAGTCTGGGAACTTTTGACAGAGCTTCTAGATATTCAACAACAATCGAGGTATTCCTTTCTTCGTTAGAGACATTCAGAAATATTTCAAGGATGGATGCCAATAAGCTGGGTTCCAGCGACGTCTTGAAGAACGCTGGTAGTTGCGCTGAAGGCACATTCTTCAAAAGGGTCAGTTTTCTATCATGAATTAAATGGTTACGCCCACCGTGATGATTTGAAATCGCTCCTCACTTGACCGATGCACATCCCAAGCTTTTGTTAAGTCGTATAAGGTTGTGGGCGCTGGGACTGAAAGTGCTTTCGGGGATGTGGAAGCAGGAACATCATGCTTTACAGGAGGGGGAGGGGCAGCCGTTACGTCGGATTTAGGTATAGTTACTTGTTTCGTGGGGAATATCGTATTTGGGCCGTTGCTTCTGAAAATACCCCCACCTACGCGGCTAGTCTTCACATCGTCTCGGCTCCGTTTTGCTTCTTTGAATGTCGCTTGGGGAGTCGATGTATTTTCCTATCATTTTAACGGTCAGAATGAAGCTCGTGAAAACGCTGCACAACGCTAACCTCTTTCGGGGCCTGTTTTGGTTGTATTTCCACTCGTTTCGTCGGTGTCGGCCGCGCAGTGGGTTCAATCTTTTCCGATATAGAAGAGGTCGCAGAAGCGGACGACGTGTCAATCGTATCATCAACAATAGTTATCGGAATTCTACGGCGCTTTGATTTTGCGTTCTGTGTAACATCGATGGGCTTGGCCTGCAAATATATCAAGAGCATGATTCTGCCGCTAAAACTTTGAAATTACATTGGATATAGTCGTGCGTTTTATGGCATCCGTGACCTTTGCTATTTCCTGAGTAATAGACGTATTTGAGGGCTCCAGCTTTGCCGCAGCTCTGAGATCTGAGTTTACGCGCTGAGTACGCTCTCCGGTAGGTATGAAACGAACCAACCATTTTCAGCCTCCTTCAGCTTTCCTATGCCGACGCGGGCCTGTGATCTGCGAAAGAAAGCTTTGGCATTGGACGCATTCAGAGAAAGAACGGCTGTGCAATCTCTTTCGGCGTCATCGAACCTATGTTTCAGCGCAATGAGAAGAGGTACTTGAGATATAATTGGCCGAGAAACGTACTTGCCTAACTTGAGGTACGCAGCAGCACGATTCAAAGGCAGTGTGTAATCCTTCCGGTCGTTCACAATGGCAGAAGAATAGTGTCCAACGGCTGTCGCATAATCCCCCGCCTTAAAGGCGGCATTTCCCTGGTAATATTTATTGGATAATGTACGGTGGCATGCTGGTCTTGATAGCACACCTTTTCCTTGTCCAGCTGCGCTTGTTTAGTACTCATTTTCGATGATGGAAGTAGAGTAAGAATAGTTTGCCGCACTATTTGTTTCCAAAGCTGCTAGCCTCTAAACAAAATCCAGGCACACACCGTTGCCAGCAGCATCCCAACGGTGTCACGGTTCTTTCAAGTTTCTTTTCTTTTTGTCAGCATGATAATGGCACTGCTTTACCATTAGTTTCTCCTCAGGTGGAGCGGTGCGTTGCGATTATTTGTAGCAAGCTCCATAATTCCCAGCAGCCGGACCGGGCGGCGTACTGCATCGCGTTCGTGACACGAAAAACATGCTCATCTGCTCTGGTTGCATACGGAATGAGAACAAATCTGTCATTTTCTCACTCGGCACTGAAAATTCTCGGATGCTACCATTCATTTCTTTGGTCCCACCTTATATGAAGCGGAAGAGCATTCGAACACTCCTCCCAAGTAGTCATGCACCTCTTCCTTTTGGCCCCCCTTCTTCTTTGGCTCCTTGGCACTACCAGAGCTCAGGTAGGACCTGGCGTTGTCACTGGCAACACCGCTGTCCATGATCCGACCATGTGCAAAGATAGTAGCGGAAAGTACTTTGTCTTTTGTAGGGTGCCCCACTGATATTGGTAACTGGGATTCACACACAATTATGGTTATTCCAGCAACTGGAGTCGGGCTTGAAATTCGTACTTCGCCAGATAGGACTGCGTTCACCTTTGTGGGCTTAGTCTGGCCTAACGGTGCCAGCTGGACCGATCGTTAGCCCGAATCTTTCTGAGAATCTGTCAGGTTCTGACGCTTTGTTTCTAGCGTATACACTCACTTCTAATGGGCACGTATCACCACTCTTCACTGTTTTAATGGACCCAATACACAACTTATACCTGTTTCGTAGTGCCCTTTGGGCCCCGGACTGCTATTACGCGAATGGTGTTTTCCATGCAAGTCTTTGCGACTATCTGTAATCCAGATCTGGGCTGAATAGCAATATCAACTAGCTTTACTACGCTACGTCGTCCTTCGGATCTCAAAATGTACGCGATGTTGCTACCGTTAAGAATTTTCCCCTCAACGACTTTCAAGTCTGCGATCTTCTATGCAACGTCTTCCACTGGTTTGCCAGGTACTTCACTCGTCCGTTGTTCGTGATATTTTAGAGGCAATTTCAATCATTTAGGTAGCTTCACTAACCATGGCCTTGTGACGTCAACTTCGTCGAGCAATAACTATAATGTCGGTGTTGGCATTTCTCTCTTCTTTCACTGTCTGACATTTATCCATCAGGCTATCGATCCCAAGTGCGTAACCAAATTTCCTCTCAATGCTCTTGATAGTATCATAATTGTCGCATTGATGTTATAAAAGCCTTTTAGTGGGTAAGTGGTCCGTTCCTGTTCGAATGAGTGCCCGCTGAACATCGCCAAGATGGCAGTAATTGGTATCTTTCTTTAGGCAGTTTCTGGACTGGGATCAAAGTCGAGTCGTAGGTCGCTGCTACCCTGTGTATTTCTTCTGGCTTCAGGCTGCCGTTACTGTAGCGTGTCACTATCCACGGGATTCCCTACGAGCTCTGTAACGTCCATCGCTCAGCGCACAGCGAATGGCGGCGCTATTGAAGCCAGCGTCATATACAAGCACGGAAGCTTCTACTATCTATTCACTTCGTGGGACCTGTGCTGTCGAGGAACATCTTCAACGTACAATATTCGCGTCGGAAGATCCACATCGTATGTCTAGACTTACTGAAGCTGCACCTCTCTGATTGTCCACCAAAGCCCGACATCTGGCTTTGTTGACCAAGCGGGTGTGGCCTTGACATCTGGCGGAGGGACTCTGGTTCTGGGTACCCATGGTAGTGTGCGTATCCTTTAAAAATGGCGCCGTCGCGCACAACTTACTGATGGTCATTAGATTGTGGGTCCTGGAGGACAGGATTTGATGGACGATGTTGACGGCCCTATTCTTGTATACCGTGAGTCGAGCCGACTTCTGACATCTGTTGGGATTTTGACTAATCATGCACTAAGATTATTATACATCGTCGGGCAGCTTTGTACGTCCGACCCTACCTTTGTATTAACTTCGACAGACTCATCCCTCTATCAGCTGGGCATCAACCGACTCGACTTCTCCACCGGATGGCCGGTAAGGAATTTTAATCTCAACACAAGGACAAGTCCATTTATTTTGATATAGGCGGTTGTTTGATTTTAGTCTTCTCCTTCGCTGCGTTGCATATTGTTTCATTCTCTATATACTTCTTGCCGTATTTCAGTTGGGTCTATTCGCTCAATCTAAGTTTCCTTCCAAGGATCAAACACGATCTTGCCGACCTCTCCCTTATCAAACGCGGCATACATCTGCACTGCCTCATCAAAGCCGACAATTCTGTCAATCAAACCCGATTCATCACCTACAGTCCCGAATACATCTTGACGCTTGACTACCAGAGTCGAACGAGATCAGTCAAAACTTGACAACTAAGGGACGAAAGCAAGTACTCACTTAAAAGATCAAATGCCATAGGAAACAACGAACGAACAGGACAACGCCCAAAGTCAAATGACACGTTCTTATCGTATAACTGACCTCCGGTCAACGGGAATGGACGTTCTCCATGCACACCTACAGAGGAAATAGTCCCAAATGGCTGGACAAGCTCGTAGGCCAGCGTGAGGGCACTGTTGTTGCCAACAACCTGCTCGTAAGCGGAGAAAATCAGTTCATATGCAAAAAGAGATTATGGTGAACGGACTTCTAATACAGCAGAACATCCGACACCTGAAGTCCAAGCTTGTACAGTTTCTTTTGCTTCTTCGATGGATCGAACCATGAAGGCCTCGGGCCTGACTTCTGAGTCACTTATTTTGGAATAGATGGAACGCATCTTGTTCCTCCTAGATTCAACGGGATCAACGGCGACGATCCTGAACCCTGAGGGCAACTGTCGTTTTCCCAGTTGGTCAAGTAAGCTTATGGTTGCACAGACTCCGACAGGACCAAGCCCTATAATGGCAAAGGTAGGGACATTCTCTTTGGGGAACAGGTCTGATATATCGTCGGATGCTTTGTCGTGCAGTGCCCAAGGTGTCGCCGTCAGTACAGGTAGCACTTTAGGATGGCTCAACGCTTGAATGGCAGCGAAAATTCCAGTGGGGAGGATATCGGCCAAGAGGAGCAGCGAGCTATCAGAAACTTGTTTGGGCTTAGACAGGGGCCATGTGTCCGGGTCACTGAGGTTGAACAGCGTCCCACCTGCGTTCGGCACCCGAATGTACTGCGCTTGCGCACCCTCCAAAGCGGGAGAACCGAACAGTTTGCTCTGGATGCACCGACACGTAAATCCTGATCGGCACATTCTGTGAACATTTCACATTAGGATCCCGTATTGTGTGCAGACACTCGGTATTCAACATACTGGCATTCTCCGCAACTGGTAGTAAACGGGCAAACAACTTTGTTCCCGATCTTTAGCTTTGCGTACAACGACGGAAGTCTTTGGGCATGCGCGGTGAAGCTAGACCCCAGTTTGATGACTTCACCGATGAACTCATGACCGCAGGTATGACTAGAAGGCGCGTCAATGTTAGGCCAGCCGACTGCGCAACGGAAAAATAAACTCGCATTTTATCAACGGCTTCGTGTCCTCTGTACGCATGAAGATCGCTACCTTAAAATAACTGCGTCATCGGACTGACGGGAGACGCATCAGGCTGGACCGTTCGTACCACACAAGCCGGAAAACTAGGATAGATATGTTGCCGTGAACTTCTGGAAGGTATATTCATAAATTTCTCCGACTTACACGTATTTTAACGATGGCATCGTCCGGGTGGGTAATTCTAAAAATAAAAGTTTGAGAATCTCCATCTGAGCTCATCTAAGGGTTCCAAAAGGGTTCTGCTCACTCTGGAATAGGCACGCTCTCTACGCGAATATCATACGAAGGGGGATGGAATCGGATCGCAACTTGCAAAGAAGCTACAGACATCGTTCGAATCTCTGCTTCACGGATGAAGAACAATAGTTGGTCTATCGGCGTAATCTTGCTCAGAATTCATTGAGGATGAGGATTGAGAGACCAACAAAGTAAAATTAGATCTCAAGAGCGGAATTGAACCTGCAGAAATCAGGCTCAAACGCAGCACGGGGGGCCTATATACCACCCGGTGAGTGTCACAGATGGAGAAAGGTGAAAGAGTCCATGGCAGATTTTCGGATCGGAATAGAAAGGACATGCACCCGGTCCGGACTACGCTCGGGCCGCTTAAGGCGGTGGTTCATTTCTCGATTCGAACGCCCACCAAGAACGCACAACATGGCCCTTACCGTTCTGTGAACACCACGGCTACAGTATGATGTTTCACCGTATGTGTACCTGAAAGGGTATCGTCGATTTGGCCCGCGGATGCGAATATTACTTAGAGGAATAAGGCCTAGTAGTACCGGCGCGCGACACGAAGCTCCATTGGAACTTGATTAGACCCGGCG
Organism: Desarmillaria tabescens; assembly: GCF_030435595.1. Classification (NCBI taxonomy): domain Eukaryota; kingdom Fungi; phylum Basidiomycota; class Agaricomycetes; order Agaricales; family Physalacriaceae; genus Desarmillaria; species Desarmillaria tabescens. Next base: position 1,321,868 of record NW_026848305.1, read on the forward strand.
CCTGGTCACCATATCGACAACTCACTAATTTCTTCCGGTTTCTCCTGTGTTTTTCCTCAGAAATTCTCTGACTGCAAGCGATGTTCCAGATCCAGTCAGCCTGAGCTCTATAAAAGCCGTTCGACCCTCGACTCCTTCAACAGATAGTTCTATCCTCGATGGCTTCCCGTCTTGCCTCGTCGTTCTTTCAATTCCTCTGTGTCGTGCTGACATGTGCCAGCGTCTGTCGCGCCTATGTTGGCCCTGGCACTGTCACCGGTGATACTGAGACGCATGATCCTACCATTTGTAAGGACAGTGACGGGAAATATTTCTTGTTCGGTAAGTTTGAATATTTCCGTAAGATGGAAATCACTCTCACCACCTCTGTAGCAACCGCTGTTGGTATCTCAATCACTACTTCCACGGACAGGACAGCATGGACGTACCAGGGATTGGTGTGGCCCGACGGTGCAAGTTGGACCGACGATTACACCGGTACTTCCAACGGGTAGCTGTATTCGCCCATGTTCGCCTATCTTCTCTTGCTCAATATTTGACGATTCTAGAAATTTGTGGGCCCCCGACTGCTACTACGATGGTAGCAAGTTCTGGGTACGTACTTTCGATGAGACTGAGGACGCAGCCTCATAGGTTCCAGCTTTACTATGCAGCATCCAGCTTCGGGTCCCAGGATGTCAGTCAGAACCTCGTTGCTTCTTGCTTTTCCTTTCGTTAAATTCATTGCCTAGTCGGCTATCTTCTTGGCAACTTCTACGACTGGTGCTCCTGGTTCGTCGTTTTCTGCTGAGTACTTGTTCTTTGCGTTGATGTATTCTTCTAGGAACCTGGACCAATAAGGGTCTAGTAACATCGACTTCGTCTGGTGACAGTTATAATGTATGTTGCCGTGATCATCGTAAGGAACTTTCTAACAAACCATCTTCTAGGCTATTGACCCCAAGTAAGCTTTCCTGCTACTGGAGATTCTGTCTTAGTCTCATCTTTCATCTTCTAGTCTCTTCATTTGCACGTCCCTCAGTTATTCTACACGAAATGTATCCTGACTTCTGACTCCGTTATAGCTGGAAGCACCTGGTATCTCAGTCTCGGAAGCTTTTGGACAGGTATCAAGTTGATGAAGTCAGTCTTGGAAGAAACTTTTTTTTAAATTCTTGACTCAACTGTATACAGGCTCAGCTCATCCACGGGACTTTCTTCCAGTTCTTCAGTTACGTCGTTGGCTGAACGTACGGATGACGATGGCGCCGTGGAAGCCAGCAGCATCTACAAATACGGGAGTTACTACTATCTTTTCACGTCTTGGGATATCTGCTGTGAGGGAACGTCCAGTACCTATAACATCCGTGTTGGAAGGTCAACAAGGTAGAGGCTCGCTTCTCGCGTGAAGTCATCAAATTTAATGACGGCCTTACAGCATCTCCGGTACCTATTACGATCAAGATGGCGTTTCTCTTCTTGAGGGCGGAGGAACGCTTGTATTGGAGAGTCACGACAACGTACATGAAATCCTCAACGTCGTGAATGGTTCCTTCTTTGCTTATTTATTTACAGATCTATGGACCCGGCGGTCAAGACGTTTACGAAGATAGTGACGGTCCTATTCTTGTATACCGTGAGTTTACCGCATTTTGGTCATCTGATCAAGTATTTAAATGTTCTAGACTATTACACCTCATCGGGCAGCTATGTGAGGATCTTCATTTATAGTGTTCCAGTACATGCGCTAATTTTCTCTAGCTCGGCATCAACCTCCTCGACTTTTCTACGGGCTGGCCAGTAAGTAGCAAAGTGTCGTTTCTCACTTCGCCATTCACCTCTCCTCTAGGTGGTCGCTTGAAGTTTATAACAACGTTTGTTGGCGCATACTTATCTTTTAATCAAATTTTGAGATACAATTCAGCTTCTTTTTTATGGAAAATGAGCAACATCTGAGATCTGTGCCAATGGTGATACTGATTCCCCACATAAAAAAGTGGGCATATAATCCAGAAGAAGGCCTGGATGTGCTCCGGTACCATCGAGTCTGTGGGCGCGGGAATTGCCGCAGGCCCCTTTGATTTTATTTGAGTGGGCCCACTTGGCGAAGTACTTAACATGAATTAATATTCACCAACGACGACCTTCATCCAATCCCGCCATGTGGAAAACTCACTACGACGTTATCATTGTCGGCGCCGGCGTCGTTGGCTGCACTCTCGCCCATGCTCTGTCCACCATTCCACGCGAAAAGCCCCTTCGTATCGCCTTGCTTGAACGCTCCCTGGCAGAACCCGACCGGATTGTTGGTGAACTGCTGCAACCTGGAGGCGTCGACTGCATGAAAAACCTTGGATTGGAGGCTTGCTTTGACGGTATTGATGCTGTCCCCGTAAAGGGCTACTGTGTCGTCGACAAAGGCAAGCCCGTCCACATCCCATATCCAGATGGCCACGAGGGACGCTCTTTCCACCATGGAAAGTTCATCATGAAACTTCGGGAGGCTGCAAAGAAGGCAGAGGGTGTCGAAGTTATCGAGGCGACCGTCACAGACTTGATTGAGGCCAACTTCAACAAGCAAGTCATTGGTGTACGTGCGACGAGGAAGGACGGGCTGACGACGGGAGGTGAAGCAGACAAGGAATCCTTCTTTGCTGACCTCGTCGTCATTGCCGATGGATGCTTCTCCAATTTTAGGGGTGCTGTAATGGGTGACAGGCTCTGTAAGCCTGTAACGAAGAGCCATTTTGTTGGGCTCGTGCTCGAGGATGCTGTATTGCCGATACCCAACCATGGTACCGTTGTGCTCGTGAAGGATTACGGTCCAGTACTACTATACCGCATTGGCGAACGCGACACTCGCCTGCTTGTTGACGTCAAGGCCCCCATACCCGCCGACCTTGAGGTGTGTCTCCATGTCCTTTCCTTGGGCCTTATTCTCAGTCACTCGCCTTTCCTAGTCCCATATAACAAAAAACATCCTTCCTCAGTTACCCTCATTTGTCCAAAACTCTGTCCGCGACGCGTTGAAGAAGGACCGCCTTCGTCGTATGCCGAATTCCTTCCTCCCTTCAGTTATACAAGGCAGTTCTATGCCTGTTGCCAAGGAGGGCGTGTTTCTCGTGGGCGACGCGTGGAACATGCGCCATCCTCTGACTGGTGGAGGAATGACAGTAGCGTTCAATGACGTTGTCATTCTTCGGGATTTGTTAACGCGTGTTAAGAAGCTGGATGATTGGAGAGCCGTACGTACGGTATTGCGCAAGTGGCATTGGCAGCGAAAGCCGGTCGCATCGACAGTCAATATTTTGAGTGTAGCATTATACGACCTTTTCGGTGCTGAAGGTATGCTCTAATTCTCGTTTTTGGCATCATGCTGATTAGTTTCAGACGAGGAACTTGAGGTTCTTCGTACGGGTTGTTTCAAGTACTTTGAACGAGGCGGTGAATGTATAAGGGGGCCCGTCTCCCTCTTATCTGCGTAAGCTATCATCGATGCAGACAGTCTACTAGTTCTAACTTGCTATTAGCATCTGCCCTTCACCCGTATTACTATTTAATCACTTCTTCTCGGTCGCCTTGTACTCGATTTGGGTCATGTTCACACATCCCCGGACTATCCAGAGCCGAGCTGATGAAAAACTGAAGGCTATTGCCCGGCAATTTGACGAATACCCAATGTTATTTTTCAAAAGTCTTCGGGTGGTGCGTAGACTTTTGAACTGCTCATGTAATATTATTTAACCAGTCCCTACAGTTCTGGACAGCGTGCGTAGTGTTTGGACCACTACTGTGGTCAGAAATCCGATGGTGGTCGCCTGATGATGTCAAGGCTCGACGGAGAGCCCAGATGGTTGGATTCGGGATTCCTTTGCTTGTCGTTGCAGCCTCGATGATAGCATTGCAGTCATGAATGGATGCGCGGGTCTCGCTTGTAGAATAGAGAGACCAGGAGATTATACCATCTGCCTACTGTTTACTATTGGATCTTTATTACTACATAATTAGCAGCACTTCTCGGATATGAGGCTTCGAGCACGGGAGGTATGAGGCCAAAATATACAACTTAAGATCTCACATGCAACGGGGCAAGGGAAATCATAGAGTATAGAGGGAGATGCTGCTGTTCGATGAATGCTTGTGCCTCGGCTGTCGTTAAAAATCAATTGTACGTACACTACTTATAGAGTCAAATTGTATTCGTATTCTCCGCCCGAGCTCTGGGCAATCCACAGCACGACACCTGCGAGCATCATCGCAACATTCTGGGACACATTGGCGTATCCATAGTAAGAGAATTGTTGAGGGTAGTCTCCGAGAACATATTTGAGAATGAGGATGCACTACGGAGTCTGAGATGAAGGACGACGAAGGAATAAAGTGAGCACTCACCACACTCCCTGCCAAACCACCAGCCATGAAAGCAAACCCGATGAACAAGAACAACCGAGCTCTCCAAACAGCTCCCGAGTCTCCGAATCCCTGGTCGCCCTTGATACGGTCTTTGTCGATGACGTTGACGATGAGGAAGCCCAACAGCGACGAGATACCTGGAAGCCAGTCCAGGAATGTTACGTGCACTGGAGGGTCCCCACCCCAGGACGGCTTTGCATGGGCAGAGAGTATGGCTGCATCAAGAAAAGTCCATTGGGCAAGAGCGAACTGCGGTGAAGTTGTAGACCAGGCAAAAGCAGCGAGCGACAAATACCTACCAGTGCTCCTGCGATGTATACGCCTACTGTACGACGGTGCTTTCCCAAGGTAAATTCTGGGAAAGGATTGAGGCAGACGCGACGGGGGTCATAGTCGGCACGAGGAAGAGACATGGTAATAGACAAGGTTGCTTTCTCCCACGATGACTACTACGCGCATCTGGGCGCTTTCCGTCGACGACCGTCAAGCTCTTATCAAGGCTGCCTTTGAGGGTATCATTACTTCCCTTGCTCGGGATAGCTTTCTTATCCGTATCCTAGCAAAGGAGCATTCGTACAGTCCTTACTCAAAGTTCCCTGTCGGTGCCGCTTTAATGGCTGCAGACGGCTCCATCATCAAGGGTGCTAATATCGAGAATGCATCCTATGGTGCGTCTGCTATATCGCCGTCGTCGTCGGGTCTAATCCATGTTACAGGCGGGACTATCTGTGCTGAGCGAACGGCCATTGTCAAAGCGGTCGTTCGTACTAATCTCCTCTTTCGCATATACCCTTTTGTTCAGTGCTCAACAGAGTGAAGGCGTCAAGTCATTCATTGCACTCGCCGTCACGACGTAACTTGTCTTCATACGACTATCTCGTCCGTATTCTAAGCCTACGCTTTAGCAATGTACCGGCCACAATCTCGCCCTGCGGTATGTGTCGTCAGGTCATTCGTGAATTCTGCGCCCTCGATATGCCTGTGCTCCTGGTACCTGGAGATTATCCTAAATCACCAGACGACAAGACAGACGAAGGAAAGTCTGGTATGACTGAGGGTGGTGTGCGGGAGACGAGTATTGGCGAATTGCTTCCTGATAGTTTTGGGCCGGAGCATTTAGAACTTCCTAGGAAGTGACCAGATCAGCCGCTCAAATGTTTCCATTATAACGACCGCTACCAACATGCCAACATGCTATCTAGAAGGAAAATACATCATGAAGACGTTTTACTCCGTTTACCAGGCCGCTCCTCGTCGTCCTTCAGCCCCTTCATCTTCCGTGTCTGCAGCTTGTTCAAGTCCTGGGTACCAACATGGACCCTTCCACGCAAGTCACCCATCTCATCAACCTCCATGTTCTTGCGCTTCTTGCCCAGTCCTTGTTCGACTTCCTTCTTTTTCAGCTTGGGCCTCTTCAAAGCCTGCTTCAACATTTCTGCGTCCGCAGCTTCGTGTCTCCGCAGAACCATGTCCAGTGACGGGCCCATTGGTATAAGCTCGACCCGTGGTATCCGTGTCCCTGATGAAAGTAGTTTGATGGTGTACGTCCGTAAGTGAACTTTTGGCAAGGGAGTAGGGATATCCGATGTGGTATTGAGAGTAGGAGGTGTTGGTGCAAGAGAGACACTGATGACATGTTCAATACCCGGAAGACATATTTCGTCGATCTCTTCTCCGTTGAAAAAACACATGAGCATGGATTTTAGCTGTATGAAGCGCGGGTGGGTGTCGAAAAGCTCAGAGGCAAAATGCATCAATGGCTTATGTCCTGGCGTTGATTTTGGAGTCTTGAAAATGGTCAGAATGGCGACTATGAGATGGGCAAGGTAGACGTACCTTGAAGTCTGCCATCCCAGTGAATCCTTCCACACCAACCTCGAGCATATCCAGTACTCGACCATCGTACATGCGTACAAATATCAAACTGTTCGGCCTTTTCTTGTTACTCTGGCCAACCAGGAATAATGAGGCATCATTTTTGCTCGCCCAAAACTCAAGAGATGAGGTCGAGGTCGACGAGGAGGTATTGTCGAAAGGATGAATGTCGTTTTTCTTCGAGAAAGAAATTGCTGCCGGTCGTTTTAGGGCCATCTGGAATGTTTTAGCGAGGGATAAAATCAGCAGAATTCCTTGACGCACCAGGTCCTTCATTACACCATTGAGCACCTCGCCAGTATGTGTTCCCTTTACAAATATTGCTGTCCGTACATCCTCCACTTCCTTGGGACATACGGGCATCCAGGGCACGTTTCGACCGTGCATTTTTGGGTTTTCTGCGTATAGGTCGTCAGTATCGCTCTCCCAAGGTTTAGTAACGACTCTCACACTGTACGGAGCATGATCGGCAGAAAATAAACGCAAGCGTGATGGATGTCACAGTGACAGCTTGGATTCTGCTCGGCCCGAACATTCTCACGCCACATTAGTCAGCGGAAGATATGTCTTGCATCCAACCGGCACCATCAAATTTGTCTGCTCAGTCACCGTCAATACTTTGCGGAACATCGTAGCCGCCAGTTGCAGCTTGCTGGAAATCTGGCATTCCAAAGTCGATTTTCAACGCAAATTTTGTGCTCACATCGTAATGGCACAGTCCTATTTTCCCCGGGTATCGTCACCTGTGCAAGAAGCCGCATCGTTTGCCAGTTTTTCAGGCGAGAAGCATTCAAAGGTGGAAGATGTCCAGGAGGCATATATCGAGCACAAGGGCCGGTGAGTACAGGTCTGCTGTCTTTTTTTGCCTGTGTTGACCGACCTGGGTCGTAGTCTCGTCAAGGCGATTGACGAAACCAAGTCCATTCTCGGCGATATCCGTACTTTCAACAAGGAGGAATGGGTAGTTCGTTACCCCCAGTTACGCGAGCAGGACGCTACACCTCCTTCAGTGAGCTCCGGACGATCCCTTCGCCGTTCGCTGTCGTTCGCCGATGACCCCACGACCGAGACCGACGTTGTCCTCTCAGGTGCCAGACAGGGTATGACCCGGTCAATTACCCTTGCATCTATTGCGGACGCTGCAGACGAAGAAGGGACGTGTGCGGAAGAGAAGCAGGACGGACCAGAACGCCTTCTGCCCCAGTCCGAATTCCAAGTCCTGCGACTCGACCTCAAGCTTGGCGCACACGGTTCCTCTACATCGGCTGCTTCTCTCGTCTCCCAGCTCGAAAAGGCGTCCATCGCCAATCTGCTAGACGATCGCATTACCTCTTCCCTGAGCCATATCGACAAGCTCCGTCTCCGTGTTGAGGACACTTCATCAAAGGTCCTCGTCACTGGTGACCTTAATGCTGGAAAATCAACATTCGTGAACGCTCTCCTCCGTCGCGAGGTCATGCCTGTTGATCAGCAGCCATGTACAACCGCGTTCTGCGAGGTACATGATGCAGCCGAGAACAAGGGTGTAGAAGAAGTCCACATTCTCATTGACGGCATAACGTACAATATCCAAGACGAATCGACCTTTACTCGTGCCAAAATATCTGACCTCGAGGATGTTGTTGGAGAGAACGAGAGCTCCGAGAAGGTGCTCAAGCTATACCTTGCCGACACACGGGCTACCATCCGAGTCATTACTTAACAACGGCGTCGTTGACATCTCCCTCATTGATGCTCCTGGTCTCAACCGTGACAGTTTGAAGACAACCGCCCTGTTCGCGCGCCAGGAGGAAATTGATGTGGTAGTCTTTGTCGTTTCTGCCGAGAACCATTTCACCTTGTCAGCGAAGGAATTCTTATGGAATGCCAGTAACGAGAAGGCATACCTCTTTATCGTTGTCAACAAGTACGACCAGATCAAGAACAAGGAAAAGTGTCGTCGGATGGTCCTCGATCAAATCAAACAGCTCAGCCCTCGCACCTATGAGGATGCTGAGGATCTCGTTCATTTCGTCGACTCTGCTGCTGCTTTGCAACCTTTCACGGCTAGCCCATCTTTCGACGACCTGGAGTCATCATTGAGGTCCTTCGTTCTGGTCAAACGCTCAAAATCCAAACTCAATCCCGCATCGACTTATCTCGTCAATCTCCTTTCTGACATTGATCTTCTCGCTGGTGCCAATGCCCTCGTTGCAGATTCTGAGTTACAGCGATCACGGGAGGACTTGGCGCAAGCTAAGCCGGTTTTGGAGAAGATGCAGAGCAGCAGGGATGCGCTGGAGGAGAGTTTGGAGGCCGTTGAGGAACAGGGCGCTACCCAATCTTCAAACAAGACCAAGTCTGTATTGGGTGATGCACTGGAGCGTGTCGGCCAGGGACGTCTCGGCGTGGAAAATGGCTCCGTCTCCATGCCATCGTACCCTGGTCTCTTGGGTATTTGGAGTTACGCCCGCGAGGTTAAGAGCGCCTTACTTGCCAGCATCGATGCAGCGGTCAGATTGGCTGAGGATGAGGTCCGAGTTATCACGAGCCAGTCCGTTGACAAAATCAAGGACCTTGCTGAAGAACATTTGCCAGCGGGTGTTGAACGAAACAAGAGAGTGTTCATGCCCGAGGCCATGTTCAGCACTGTCCGACGAGCTGGAAAAGGCGCAAAGCATCGCCGCGCTAGTACTGTCGTTGCAGGCGGTGTCAACGGTTTGGGAATCGGTCTCGCTCAACGCCCCGACATGCTTGAGACCTCTTTCCTAGATCTTTTCGATGTTCACCATCAATTCTGGCTGCACTTTGGAGATGGGAAGATCGAAGACGACTCGGCTGCGCCAACAGCTTTGGGGCTTATGAGCGTTGGTGTGGGTGCCCTTACTATGGTCGGCGGTCAGGCCATTGGTGCACGCGGATTGATAGAAGGTATCATCCGAGTTACGGATGTCTTTGGAAATGAGACTGCCAGGAAGTGGGCTGCGCCTGTACTCGGTGCAGTCACGCTCGGTCTGACAGCGTATGTCGTCATGGAGCTGCCAAACTCCATTCCCAAGACAGTGGGCAGGCGAGTGAAGGCTTCTGTGACCCGAGCCGATGGGGAGGAAGAAGATACGTTCATTGAGATCCAAGCAGGCAGGATTAGTAGGGAAGCCAGGAAGGTTCTGAGACTGGCATCGTGGGATCTCCGAGGAAGGTTCACGGGTGCCATGGAGGAGAGAGTGAAAGAGGTGAAGGTTGCTGAGGAGATGGAAAAGAAGGCTTCAAGAGCCAAGGAGTGGTTCAGTGATGTGTCCAAGAGGACGGCTGATGTTCGAGTACTTGCTGGGCTTGGCAGGGATGATTAGTCCTTGTCAAGTTTATCTCAGCGGCTCGTAGTGCGAAAATATAGTGAGGCAGTAGTGCCTCGCTAACCCCCCTCGTTCTTAAATAATGATTTGTACTTAGACCTCATGCCTTCCATGCCCTTTGTTATACTTATTTTACGACATTCGTTTGGATTTACCATATCTAACATACGAATTTTCTATGAAATAACGATGTATTCTGTTGAACCCAGGATGAAAATTAACGGATCATACGATGGTATATACAATCAATGTTATCTACGGTGACATTAAGAAGCTTGGCCTTGATCTCCGTCCTTTCTCGAAGAGAATGACTTTTTCGATCATAGTACATACGACTCGGAGCGAAGTTGCCATAAACGGTAACTTTCCCACGGATCGTGATTCATCATCGTCGGTCCGGATGTTGCTTTCTTCTCTACCATAATGGCGACTGCCTACTACGAGTTCTACCGTGGCTCTTCGTATGTTCGGTTTTGCTCTTTTGCCTGCGGGTAAGCGCGACATGTGCTCACCGTGTCTCGAAGCATCGGAATGGCACTAACAGATTCGCTGGACGAGCTGATTACGAGTGGAGCAATCACACCTCAGCTGGCCATGAAGGTGTTGCAACAAGTTGGGAGACTATTTCTCTTCAAAGACTCTCCACTCACCTCACTTTCTCAGTTCGACAAGTCCCTTGCAGATACGATGGTGAAGCAGGTTAGAGTCAAGACAAATCTGAAGGTGCGCACGGTTTTGCCACTCGACTGCGGATGTGATACAACCAAATCGTGCTAGGGCCACCTGCATACGTACCGTCTGTGCGACGACGTATGGACATTCATCGTGAAGGAGCCATCATTTAAAATGGACAACAATGAGTATGTTCGGGCGCCGAGGATAAAGATCATTGCCTGTAAGAACGGGGAGGCGATAGAAGCCGGGAGGAAGTAATTCCAGTTGTCGGTCGGTGCTGGCCTCCTCTTTCTTCATCATTTTATCCGTGTCATACTATATTATACACTACGCCCGCCACTCATTTTGGCTTACTTTGGAATGACATATCAGCGTACTACAAAGAGAATGACGATAAAAAGAAAGAACGCTGAGTGATGCATTAAATTTGCGAGCAACTGCATAGACACGCAGATGTTTGTCGGCCTCAGTTTGACTGTACCCTGTATGCTTGTTAGACGTTACGGTCAGTATAAGAAAGTAGTACTACAGAGGAACTCGTTTCTGTTCGCTTAAAGTCAGATTACGATATCTACCTGTCAGTGCAGGACAAATCCTGTTCTACGCACTGGCATAACAGGACGGTCGGGTTTCTCGGTCCACCAGATGACCTGTTTCAAGCCAAAGATGCACCAAAATTCAAAGTCTTTTTCACAAGTCGTGATGTAAGTCAACGTGCTGTTGTAAACATACTTCAAGGAAGAACTTACCTAAAAAACTGCAAGGTTGTGAATCCCCGAAAGGCATATAATCCTTCCTGCAATCAATTTGAAATTCTGGTTTTACGTCGCCACGTGACGATGCCACGTTCTCAGCTTGCTAACTTTCTTGAATTCGCTGAAGTATTCCCAGATGACATTCGGTGTGGACCTCGATCTTTGCTCTCACTACAACGAAAAAAATTGATGAGCAGTAAACCGAAAATCTACTCTGTTATAATGGATTTTCCGTATTTTTCTTGCGGTTACTCTTCCGCTGTGGCTTAAGGCACTGCACCCGAATCTGATCCTTACAGATCCTTACCAGCTTACCCTGACTATTGCCGCGCTCTCCGAAATCAAGAGAAAGAGGCAGTGTTGAGTCGTCACCATCACCAACCCGCATCCATCTATCCTTGGGAGGTCTCCTTGTAGACGGGCCACTTCTCTTCTCTTACTGCCCCATGCTACCACTCTTTCTTTTCTGGACGCTGGTCGCTCATTCTCTTCTGCTAGCCGCTGCCCAAGATTTCACTCCTTCGTCTTCCTGGCGAGTAAGCAATCTTCGCGAACCCCATTTTGCGCAATCTTTAGCTGATTCTTCTCTTTCTCAGAGTTCGAATGTAACCACGTCCGAAAGTGACCGTATAAGCATTGCAAGTGCCGCCCTGGACAAGACGGTCGGCCTTCTCCAGAGTGATGGCTCATTCAATGGTTGGTACAATCTCTCTACCCTCCCGCATTTTTGACGTTTGTACTTAGATTCTGCTTATGGTACACCCGGGACGTTTTACGCTGAAATGGCCGAGTTCGACAGAGTAACAAATCAAACAAAATACAAAGACGTGTTGAAGAAATACTTTCCGCTCATTGAGAAAACCCGTACGAACTATTTGGACGAATTGTACGTCTCCTTCACTACTCCGTGATTATTACTGACTTTTTATATCGTAATGAAGTGTCAGTCTCTGTTTTATATTGGCGATCAGCTGCTTATCTTTCTCCCCCTCACCAATTAGCTGAACTATGGACTGTGAGTCGTTGCCTCTCGTTCATTTTCACCGGATGATATATGTCAAACGGTTTACAGCGCCTATGGTTATGCAGCTGCCCGTGCCTATGCAATCTACCAAGACGACACATTCTTGGACTACGCCGTGACCTCTTGGACCTCCGCAAGACTATACACCCTCTCCGACAGTGATATTTCGTCCAAAACCACTGCCGGAAAATCATTCAATGTACAGCCTACGTGCCAAGGCAGTGAGTATCACAGGCCCAGCCTTCGTCTAAACGGTTCTAACATTATTTTGTAGTCAGCATGGCTGGAGGCACTTTTTGGGTAGACTTTGCTTGCTTACTCATTCTTATTACATCTCATTTTGTGTTAGGAAACTGACTCCGATAATCCAAGCATCGTTGGGTTAGCCACGGGGTAAGCACTCCTGATGGCTAGCAATTTCCGGAATCTGACCCTTTGATGTTTAGCTCATTCCTAGTGTAGGCTCTGATTTTTTAATATGTCCTTTCCTCTTATCTGTCGTCCAACCAGTGTATCTGCTCTGCTGGCCGAGGCGACTGGCAATGAGACCTATCTGAACGCTGCCACCGAATCTGCTACCTTTATCCATTCACACCTCTATAATGTACAGAACGTGGTCCAGGATTCCATTTCGGCCAGACAGAATGACTCATGCGCGGTTGGTTCAGGGACAAATCCCTATAATTCCGGGTTGTTCATCGAGGGCCTAGCTATACTAGCTTCGATCAGTGGAAACGCTACCACGCAAACTTTACTTCGTGAGACTGTAGCAGCGGCGGTGGCTAATGATGCATGGCAAGGCAATGATGGCGTCATTGCTAACGGGGGTAGGTGCTAAACTTGAAGTGCTTACCCCTCATAGAAACTGACCATTTTTACACAGGTTCCAAGAGTGGCGACCTCCTTATGATGCGTGGCCTGGGCACGTTATATTGGCGGAACACCACGTATTCTGATATGCGAAACTATGTGAAGGAATACATCGGTGTGCAGGTATGTTTCTTGGTGTATGTCTATCTTGAATATTCATTTACGTATCTCACAATCTCACCAGTATAATGCTGTCCTTGAACAAGCGACATCAAACGGAACCAATGTATACGGTGCTTCATGGATTGGACCGCCAAGCTCTGTCTTCTCGAGTGACAACCAAACTATAGCCCTGAGCGTTCTCATCAACGGGATGCTGCTCAAAGACCAAGAACCCCCTTCGTCAAACAGCTCAGAGTCGGAGTCTGGTTCGAGCTCTGGTTCGGGTTCGGAAAATTCAGGATCGTCTTCCAGTTCCGCAGGCGCCATAGCAGGAGGTGTTATTGGAGGTATTGCCCTCCTCGTCATTATCGGTGTCGTCATGTTCTTCCTTCGCCGGCGGCGACAACGCGAGAAAAGGCGGATGTCCGTCTTACTGGACGATGACTTCGCTCCATCACCATTATCACCCCCTGCACCTACGCCGTTCATGATGGCGCCTCTGACCACTACTCACTCGAGCTCTGACAGACAGTCATCTTCCCCAATGACCAGTCAGAGATCCGAAAAGATACCAGCAGGAGGACATAATCGTATTGGGCAGTCATCTTCTAGCATGGGGGAGAAAGCTGCTCTTCTGCATGCTCAGTCAACGGTGAGCCTGCAAGAAGGTGGCTCGTCGGTGCCTCAGTTAGCAACGGCTGAACCCGCACCCGCACCTGCCGGGTCTTCGAATGAGGAACCGCAAAGGGTTAACTTGCCCACGGAGGAATTGGTCAGACTGCTGAATGAGAGGTTGCAAGCAGGGGGTCATTGGGATGAGGATGAACTGCCGCCAGAATATCATCCTGAAGTTCGGCCATCATGACGGACATGATTGATTTATTTGAGGGATCCTTTTTTGTCGGTATCTTCTTGTTGAGACTTATACCTCCACAACTAAATTATGTGGTGGTTGGCACCTGTATATTATTATTACTTGTACCGGCTGTACCCAAGCTATACCTTACATTTTTTTGTGTAGCAATTACATACAATGTTCATTCTTTATATCCCGGTCCGTCTATGCCTGGGAAAAACTGACATGGACGCGACAGGCATGTGATCGAATAGTTTGTTTCTCAACATCAACGTTCCGACAAGCTTCTCAGCGTTGACTTGACGTTTGCTAAATTCTGCTAAATTCTAAGAACTTCACGACGCAGAAATGGACGACCTATTAACGAATCCCTTTCTAAAGAAAGCTCGGACTGTATTTGCGGTCCTCGGCGGTGTTTACGTAGTCGCAGTGGGTCTACTAACGATACCGTACTTCCAAGGCCAGTCAGTATTAACTTCATTTGACGCTGCAGCATATACATCGTTCTGACTCTGTTTCAGTACAATATATCTGAATGCTGTTCGCATTCCCTGGTTTGCTGATTTTGACGCCCCCGAGAAATACGGTCTTTCTCGTGCGTGATGGTTGCTTATACAAACTGACCGTATCTAACCTGGTCTTAGCAAATAAAACATACAATTTCAAGATCCAAACCTCCGACAACGAAACTCTTGGTTCATGGTTTGTTCTCTCGGACAGACAGTATCAAACCATTCCATTCCCACCTCAATCACCCGAGCTGCTCATCTCCGATGCTGTAAGAGCTTCACCTACCATTCTCTTCCTGCATGGCAACGCCGGTACCCGTGCTTTCAATGCACGCGTGCAACATTACCAGGCCTATTCTTCTCGCCTTCATGCCAATGTCCTGGCCATTGACTATCGTGGATTTGCCGAAAGCTCCGGAACACCTAGTGAGGATGGCTTGGTCCGCGACGCCAGAGCTGCGTGGGAGTGGCTGATCAGCCAGGGTGCCAAAGGCGAGGACATCCTCATCGTTGGTCACAGTCTAGGCACCGGCGTAGGCGCGCGCTTAGCCGCAGAACTCTCAGATGAAGGCGTCAATTACCGAGGGGTCGTCCTCATGAGCCCCTTTTCGAGCATTGAAGAGGTTTTGAAGACCTATAATGTATTTGGAGCTGTACCCTTGATGAAGCCTATTTCCATGATACCCTATGCTGCCAGTAAGTCATTAAATCGGCTCTCTCAGCATGTTCTCATGACACTCCCATCCAGATATCGTTACATGGGCATTGATACATAAATTCGACACCTTTAGCATCGTTCCTGTATGTGTTCCAACTGTCCACTGCAACTGAATCTATCATTCACATCTACTTGCAGAGAATAAAGGGCGAAGTAACTATCGCTCATGCTGGTCAGTGTAATTGCCGTTTCACTTGCTGTGTCTTACACCCTTTTTGTAGAGAATGACTGGGATATACCGTATACCCACTCAGAAACACTCTTCAACGCCTTCCTTGAACCCCACCTACCGACTGTCAAACTGCCCACAAATCCTGCGGCTCTGTCAAAAGATGACTGGGCTTCCTTCACCTCGCAAGTAAGCGCTAGAAAGGAACGGCGTGAAGAGCTGGTCTCCCATACCAAGCTTGCCAATTTTGGAACTGTAGAAGAATTTACCGATGGCAACAGAGACGTCATGCTCGTGAAGATGTTCGCGGGCGGTCATGATCTGATTGGCGTGCAGGAAGGACTGCAGGATATCATCGGAACCAAGTATGGTTTCATTCGGGAGCGGAAATTGATTTTAGACTAGAAGAGACTTATGGACGGTCGCAATGTCGGATGATGTTAGGTTGAATGTTATATGATCTATAGTAGAGCACGCTGTTTAAAGATTGGGAAGAACATCGTTTTTATGCCGCTCATGTGTCATTGATATTATCGCTGGTACTCACAGATCTCATACTTAAACAACAGACCAATCCCTCCGGACGTCGAAGCCTTCGTACGTCTCTTTATGATTGTTCCATAATACTTTAATATAACTCCCACTTCCTGCAGAAAGTAACGAAAGGAAATGATCGCTATAACACAATGAGAGTATCGGTGCTTTATTGTGACGGACCACAGACGTGTGTGCGCGCGCGAGGACCAACAGGGTTCGTGAATCGTTGGAAGCTGTCCCGCTCCGTCCAAGTCAGTGATTTTTATGGAACTTTGTATTGCCGTCGAGGATTTTGGGTGATTACAGACAGTAACCGCTCGCTTGATCTAAGCGGGGCAGTAAACGAGATTTGAAAGACCCGAATAACCTGTCTGGCTCGGAGTAACGGGGGAGTCTTCTGTTGTACTTGTGCAGATATAATTGCTGTGTCTTATTCTTAAGGGATAGAGGCGAGCATAAAATGAAACTGTAGAAATATAAGTTCAGTCTCTTTTAAACAAGCAGAAGGAGCTCACAACAGAAGAAGGAACGCCGTCGGTGTGCTGAATTCTTGCAGAGGCAGCAGAGCATTGAGGCGCATCACACATCACGTCGTTCCTTAGTGAGAGAGGTGCATTAGGGTGTATTATCATATAGATATCAATGGCGGCAGCAGCAGATCAGACTTTGAATCCCAGTCCCCGCATACACGCTATATGACTTGCAACGAGCTCCTTGCACTTTTCGTCGGCTTCTACGCCAGCATGGAGGAAGCAGTCATCACGAGCTGACTTTGTCTGTGGGCAAGCGCAGCACCTTGAGGGAGACCGTAAGCACTGTACAAGTAATTATTATAACTCGACACACGGTTTCAAGCCTTGCGGATTCAGCGGATTCGTTTTAGGATCCGTTGGGTCGAATTTTGCTGGTGTTGGAGCAGGCGTCAGCGTCCAGAGCCAGGATACCTTAGAAATAATATGTTACTGCTCCCTGGAAAACGATAAAGGGTCTACCTTTTCTAACATGACGAACGGGCGTGAAGGTAGGAAGCAAGAAGCTGAGTAATGTATAAATCTGCGATCGGAAAATACCGCTCCCGGCAATCAAATAATACACCGATATGACGTCTATTTTATTCTGTCTTTTTCTTTTCTACTCTAGCACCCGCGCTGTATAGCATGCTACCCAGGAATACCATGGACGCACCAACACCAAGCTGCAGATTCCACCCATTCCCAAACCACCATACACTGAAGCATAAACTAATCGCCTTTCTTGTCGTTAGCACCAAATTCGTTGACACAGACGATACTCGCTGTAGTTGACTCAGCTAAGGACTTGACGTGACAGATAAAACTTACCGATGTCAACCGGTTCACCCCCGAAACACATATAAGCTGCGTAACAAGGTTCCCTGCCAAGATTAACCATGGCATGCCAGCTGCCGATGTTCTAGTTGGTTCCGAAAGACTTGCCAAGCCCTGCTTAACATCCTGAACTAGGAAAAGGAAGATGGGAAGTGAGAGACAATGCTTTTGTCTTCCATCAGTATAGAAGGGAGCGGAATGACAGAAATGTACCGTATAAAACACTCCCTCTTTCCAGCAAGGGCCATATCGTTGATAGGTCTTCTCTTGGAGCATCCCGAGAAATCCAGTACACAACAAGGACAAAATCAACATCACAATTCCTATGGAATATTGCCGGATATCAGAATTTGATTGCGAAGGTGCGCTCGATGGTGGACGGGAAAAGGTTGCAATCGTAACTCCAACGGAGACCATGATGACCGAAAACTGAAAAGCTCGGGTAACGAAAAACTGAGAAGTAGGAAAGACTTACAACCTGCACGAGACTGTACCTCCTCTTCAGGAAGAAGAGTCCAAATAGCATAGAGACCGGTAGGCCTGTAGGAGATTCAAAACACGTTATAAGTAAACAAAATTCATCATATTTACCTGCTGAACGAAAAATCATCAAGACGGTAAGAGGCACCTTGAAAGCAAAGGCCCAGTTATTTAATAGCGACCCCGTAGATAAAACAAGCACTTGGGTAGCCCAGTTCTTGAGTGGTACTTGTCGTGGCTTAAGTCGCGGTATCCATGTATCCGGTGAGCAAGTAATGAACGACGGAAGTGATTGCAGAGAAATGAACATCATTTGGGAAAAAGTGAGTGCCGAACCTGCGGTAAAAGAAGCAGCGTTGGCTCACGTCCGAGAAACAGCGAGGCAGAATGGGTCTAAGATTCACCAATTCGTGGATTGAGCAGGAGGAGATTTTCATAGAGCCAGACGTTCCTAGAAGAATGCTGCGTCACGAGCGTATCCTGACGAGATCGCGGCTGAACATACGAGCAGCAACCTCCAAATACCAACGAAAGTATCTGAAAATATACATCAGTTAGATGATAAACACGAAGGAAAATCACTTGTACTGAGGCGTAGTCAAATAAACTGGGTGATGCCTGTGCTAGTGAGACACCTGGGTCGGACGACACAGCATCAGCGCCAGGCGTAGAAGACGTTTCCTTCATCTAATAAATAGCTGGAGGAGGCTGACACGACGCCAGATAACGTGGGAGGATGAAGACACGTCGAATGAAGGAGAATGTGGAAGACAACCGGTCCGGGATGTCGGTCCGGCAAAAGGAAAGCCGATCGCTTGCCCGATCAGGGTAAACTAGAACCACCATGTAGGTCACTTTCATACTGGAGCTTTCTGGGGGCAAACTTGGGCGGTTTCACTGCTTGTTGGTGCTACTACGTGACGTGATCTAATGACGGTCAGGAACCTCGTTCGAGGCCTGAAGCATGTGGTTCTGTGACAAGGTTTATCCACCCTGTGTATCAACAAGGATGCGGCATTTCTGTACGTCTTTAAATCAATCCTTATCTTCATCTGTGGACCTCCCTATGGTATTAGGACTACACTCGGCGGTTAACAGTTATTTCCGGTAGCAAGTATGATATTATTGCTTTGCCGAAGTGCAGGCTCCGCCCCGCCCTTTCTCCCTATTCTGTATCAAAGTTACGAACTTTCTTCTTGGCCCTGTCTGCTGTGTGCAAAGACCCCGAGAGACACTAGAGCTCTCTATGATACATTAAAAAGTTACCTGATGCAATTACAAAAATGTTGTAAGGATTCTTTGGTATCATTTATGAACACTAGTATGAACATGATATTCAATCTTTTACAGCAGTCTAATTGGTCACTGAGGTTTGCCGAGACTCCACGAATCGGCGAAAGTCACTTTTGACTGGGTCTTAATTTGCCAACGAGGACAAGAGCTTTGTTTAAAAATACTATATCACGAGATGACTGAGTTTTACCCATTTATCGCCTTGAGGATCCTTCTGAAGCTAAAGAAGGATAGCTTCTTCCGCTATCTGGTAAGTAACATCCCTGCCTATCCTATTTCTTTTTGTTCAAGGTTTCGGAAACAAACTCCAGAAATGCAGGCATTTCCGACTAGGGTATCACCCGGGCAGGACAGAAGTCAATATAAGTTTCGGTCAGGCTCGCTTCTCATTTTCTTTCCGGTCTCTTGGCGCAGCCTTATTCTTTCTCACCTGAGGCCGAGTCCCCTGTGCGAGCGAGCACGCGATGCACCGGCATCGGTGGCATCCTCGTAATTCTTCCAGGCTTGCGCCGGTACCACCCTCGACCACTGCATTGCTGCGGAACGGACCACCGTTCGCTTCGCCTCGGGACTTGGGAATAACTTTAAACTCCAATCTCCTCTTAGAGCGATACGCGGCACGAGCATCGCTGCTATGCGTTGATGTGTACTGACACAGGTAGAGACCATCAGACTCATACCGCCGACTCGCAGACGCCGCGTCGGGGGACGTTGAAACTCTGCTGCCGCACACAGAAATCATACGGTGAAACTAGTGTCAAGAGGGTGAGCACATATTTGAACCTTCTCCCCTTCAAAGAAGAACTCAGTGGGCGCTGGGTGTGAGAACGAGAAGCAAGATGAAGATTAGATACAGGGTCTTATTCTCTCACCAGGCTTCTAAGGAAGTTGAAGAAATTACTACCTTGGTACCTTCTCTATTCATCAGTCGGAATAATCTTATACAATGAATCTCATTCATATGCATGAATACTCATGTTCGTACCTCGTGTGGCATGATACTCTTCCCGTCTCGTTCTTGTAAACTGAAACAGCCCACCTACCTCTAGAACCAACTCAAACTGATTCAGAATCAAGGCAAAGAATATCTTCAGTACCTTGTTGATCCCAGAATCATTCCAGGCAAACAAGAACGGAAAAACAGAGGTGGTCACGGTATTTCTGATCGGCGCCAATCTTTTTCCCATCCGTGGTCCTCGCCCATCTCGCTTATATCCCTTGTTGTCCCGACACAAACGCGAATTACAGGACCTTACTGACCCACTCGTTTCCGTTCCGCGCTACATCTTCATTGCACAATGGAGCCATGGAATTGGGTCTTGTTCAATTCTTTCAAGTTCGTATACCTCACTCTCGGCCTCAGTGGGCACATAGTGAAATGATACATGCATACATCCATTTGCTTTGCACGAGGCACTAAGAAGATAAGGGGTATTAGGAAATCACCGCATATTATGGCCCCTTCGAATCTACCAGAACTCGTCCTCCAAAACGGAAGCGTCCCACACATCAGCTTTGGTCCACTCATCCGCAGGTAACTTCTCAAACTGAGTGAAATTCTCCCTCGTGATATAATCTTTTTCCCATTCCTGGTTAGCATAGTAAGAAAAGACCTCCCAGTTCCTGGCATCTCTTCATCAATACACGACTGTGCAGGAAACGAGGGAACGTACTGCACGGGCCAAGGGGAGACGAGTCTACCGCCGTGTTCAAGGGACTCGTTGTTGAGCCACGCCACATATTGGCGAGCAATAGCTATGGGTGATAGTCAAACGGAGGTCCAACGTAATGTGTAAGACTGACCTTCCGAGGGCCCAGTTCCAAACAGCCCGCGGAAATGTGTGTATCTTGTACTGTTGTATTGCCTCCAAAGCTCAGCCTCATTGGGAATCCGTGCGGTTCCTTCCCACACTTTAGCTAGCGCGTAAGACTGGTATTGACCGATAGTCCACGGGCGTACTTAAGACCGGAAATAAGTGGCACATCATTACGAGTGTGAAAAACATACCATTAGTGAACGCAAGCGTCGGGTCGGGGATGTAATGCCCAGTCCAGTGAACATTCCGCAGAGGATTACCGTTGAATACATCGGACGGAGGGCCAGACGGGGCTTGGAATTTGTTGCCAAGAGTGCTGCACGAGAATTCATCATCAGCCAAGGACGAGACGAGACTTTGGACTAGACCTACTCGTTGAGAATCGCCCGAAAGGAACGCGTTAGACCTCTTGTACCCTGTTGCAAGGATAATCTGACCATCATTCAGCATTCTTGAGATTATCCAAGGGAAAGTGCGACCGTACCTCATCAATATCTTTCAAGACACTTCCATTCACAAGAGTGATTTTTCCAGAGTTTATGCCGTTATCGAACGAAGGCAGTGCACTGAATGAAGCTATCTCGGGAATGAATTCAGTCTCTGGAGGGAATCGGCGGAAGGAACGGCGCTGGAAGGGGTGTAGGCTGTCCCAGACGTATTTCTATTTCAAGGATCAGCGAATTCGCGGAGTATAACGGATCGACATGTGAACCTTTGAGCTAGCGTAGACCTTATTAGCATATGGTATGATGTCACGAGCTATTTCCGAGCCAGAGGTGCCAACGCCAACGACCAGAACATTCTGCACGGCAGACAATCATTAGCTGCCTGATAATCTTTCATGACTGCGCGCATACCTTTCCAGTGTATCGCTGCGGTGTGCGATAGACCCTCGAATGATAGACACTAAACCTCGACGGATCATCAACGGCTCTCACTTTGCTCCACTCAATCAAGCCATCAATGTCGGGTACATGAGGTTGGTCATAGGGTCCTGCAGCAACAACGACAGCGTCGAATTCCTCCGTCCACCAAGTAGCTTTAATCCGTTGCGATTCTTTAAGCTTTTTGAGATGCCTCAGGGTGAGCGTCCACGCTGAACTGCCAGGTTTCTTTGTGAGTCTTTCGACACGTGTTGAGTAAGCTGTTACTGCCTCGTTGTCGTTAACGTTGAGCTTGTGAAGGGAGGCATAGGCGCGAACGTGCGCTTGGATTGTATGAGCAGGGATCACCCAAGGCTAAACAGGCATTATTAAGGTATTGTACGCCAGAATAAAGTGGTAAACATACATGGTCAGGCAAATAAGGCACATCGGGAAGCTCAGTGATGACTGCGGGTGAGTTTGTGGATAGCGAATCCCAAATCGGGCGCGGGAGCCAATGCTCTCTCCACCTCTCACCCAAACTCAAGCCGTCATCGCCTTCTTGGTAGTACTGAGTCGCGGGGAGCTGGTCAGGAACCCACTTTTGCTTTCCCAAGGGTTCGTCTCTGCACGCGATATGAGAACTTCAATACCGGATGATATTACACCCAGCTTACGGGTAGGACTCTCGAACAGGGATCTCTTCAGAATAGAACCAGTTCCCACCCGGGCCGGGGGCGCGGTCGAAGAGACGAACTGTAAAGTTATGTTCCAATAAGGCAGCGGCGGCTTGGAGCCCAGCAGGACCTTGCAATCGCGAAGTCAGCAAACATGCGATATATCGAAGATGAGATTATCCTGACCTGCTCCGATAACCGCGACACGTTTAATGGTATGGTTGAATTGCGTCCATTCGTGGGTTTGGTCATGAGATTCGAGCTTTTGGAAGGTGACCTGCTGGGCCAAAGCACTAGATAGAAACAGTAACGTGTAATGTAGTTTGGAGGAGACCATGGCTACACGGAAGAGATTAGGAAGTGGCGCCGATAATAAGTATGTTCTACGGGTGTGAACGAGATCGCGCCATCATGGAGTCGAATTTCGCGAGTCGACCCTTTTTGTCACTCTGAGATAGACAAGTTCGCAATCTATCAGGTTTTGCACTGAAGAGCACGGAATCACAGCTTACCAAGAAGAAAGTAATACAGGCCGAGACCAGATAGTAATAACAAAGCGTTCCGTCGGTACATTGAAAGCGCAGCCATAAATAGTGAGTGACGAATTTCTTTTGACGTGTAAAATACGTCTGAAGAGCCACCACCACCTTGGTGTACTCAGTGCTCCGTAACGCAGGTCTTTCACAATATCAATGAGGCTTTATGCCAAGCGATTTCAAACGTTTCTCTCCTTCCTAGCTTCGACTGCTACTTTCTCCAGATACGCGTTGATCCAAGGGATAGCAAGACCTGCCATCAGAAGGACTGGTCCCATGAAAACAAGAGTGGGTAAGACAGAAGCCGGGAGTAAACCAAAGTACAGGCGCTCCAAGACGATACTGAACGGCACGGGACTAGGCTGCTTTGTTCGTCCTGGAGTGAAGACGCCGGCATCGACGAAGCGAATGTGTGCTCGAGCGGGCTCATCGACGACGTCAATAAAAACGTTGGTCGGGTACTGCATGCAAGTCAGAATGAGTATCTGGTAGAGATAATTATGCCACGAACGTATGCCGCCCACGAGACACGTAACGTATAGGCCGTCCGTTCCTTGCTCGATAGGTCCAGGTTGATCCAGAGTTGAGAGGTATTGTCCGTTAGAGGCGTTCCCAGAGGCACCGGTAAGATTTTCCATTGCTTTTCGCTTCCGTTGGCGCTCAGCGTTGGCCTGGATGGACGTTGAATATCCTAATCTGGATTGAGTGCTTGCTCACCATTCGTTCCATACTGCTCGTTGGTCTGAAGAGGCATAGAAATTGACAATCTCAGTATTTGCAGCCACGACCGTGAAGAGAAGGAGGAAACAAAGTTTCAGCATGGACGGAATATGTGACAAGCTATTACAGATGACACTACAACAAACAAAATTTATTGCCTAGGCTTGCCCGATCACGAGCTAATCACATCAAGTACCTCTGCCATCGAAAACATGACAGCCTCAGTAGACCAGTCGCCATCAGTAGAGCAGTAGGCAAACAGCTGTAGTATAATTTCCGGAAATTTCAGGTTCTTATCCGGGCCGCGGGGGAGACCCATTTTTTGCGTGCACTCCGAGCTTCCGTCAAATCGTCTCAGTTCGAAACTGCTGTTCACATAGTAGTAGAATATCACTCGCAGGATCCCCTCGACAATGAGACCAGCTTCAGCCTGCGGGATGGCATAGTCTTCAACAAATCGATAGAAAACAATGCAGAATATTTCCTCTAAACGTTTTCTAAGAGCCGTGCGCAGACCCTTTTCGAGTATCAGCGCATTATCATTTGCATAAAATTCGTTACAGTAGAATCTCAGTGTTGAGAGTATTCTGGAATGGGGAGAAGAAGTGATCAGTGTCGAGTGATTCATGACGAACTCTAAAACAAGGCACACTGTGACGTTGGATGCTTGGAGGAAAATTAGGTCCGTGCGAAGTAGCAATAGTAGATAAGAATGTCGTTTCTCCGTATCTACGAGGGCGGCGAACTATGGAGACAAGAGACTGTTCATGATACCGCTGCCGTGGCGTGATATTATCGACAAACATCACACCGGAAGTCGTAACCAGCTGATTGAAATTAGTGAAAGGTCGAAGGAACAGCTTCAAAGCAAGTACTGAGAAAGGCGACTGTAACACACCGTTCCGGGAGGGTTGGCCTCCTTCATCATGACAGAATTCCCGAACAGTATACGCTCGCCCTATTTCGTACTGTCTACGCGTTTGAAGGGAGCTGTGCCCAACTCTGAAGCAGCAAGACGAAAGCAATCAATAAAGCTCACCTGGGCGCGAGTCGTCAGCATCGAACACAAGCTGAATAAAGGCAGGTTCTTTGCTCAAGCGCTCACGTCCCGTCGAGTAAAATAGGTTGATGACGAGAACGTTCAGTTCGATGCTGGTGCTCTGCATTTTCAAGAGCTTGTCCTCATCAAAACCGGTCAGTATCCGGTCAGCGAGGTACAGATGTTAGTTGATATCGGTCCTCCAAGCATCAGTGAAGTCTAGTCTTCGAAACGTAGGTCAAACGTAGCTGAATCTTTCTGTAGAAATTGTGATTTATTGGAGCTGAGACGTCGTGGCCGATAAATGTAGGCCTGAGATTTGGCAACGACATGAGGGCCGGATGCAAGACAAATTTATTTCACTGCTTCCAGATGGCATTGAACCTCAACCGCACATACATCATTTGCCAGCGTCCTTGGCTGTCCTGGCAGTCAATCCGACAAGCCTCCTCGACCTCCTTCATGATCTCAGTTGCCTCTTCGTCACTAAAATCCTTCAATATCATGGGTCGAACGAATACTGCCAGCCAGCCAAATACGCCTGCAGAGAGCGCCGTCACTCGCGGCGTCAAAGTAACCTCGATGGGTTCGAATGATTCGGCCCTGAGTATCTGGAAGAATCTTCAGTATCCTCGAACAGACGCATATATGCTACACAACGGACCTCTGTGTAGTCTTCCACTGATGGGAAATACCACGGGTCCATGGCACTAGCATCATACCCTCTCGTCCTTAGAGCCTTGTGCAGTGCCCCTCTGATACCTGCTCCCAGCGTCAGCCCCGGCCAAGTCATGGAATCTAGCAGCTCACCAATACAGTTCATGAACCCGCCCATCTCGCCAGCGATCCTCCCACCTGGCTTCAGTACTCTCTTGGCACTCTTCAGGACGCCCTTCGGGTCGCGTTTGCACCAATGCAGCGCCGCATTCGTGAATACAGCATCGAACTTGACGTCCACACCGATAGGTAGGTCAGGTAGATCCTGGATATCGGCGATATATGCGTGCTCTAGTCCTCGCGTTCTAGCCTGGATGATCTTTATGGTTCTGCAGTCAGAACAGTGCAAATTCCAGGGAACCAGGAAGCCTCCACCATACTCTCGCTGAAATCTACGCCGACGACGCGTCCACCTTCTTTCTCCTTGACGATCTTCTCTAATTCAAGCGTCACCTCTCCACCACCGCAACCGAAATCGATGATCTTCTCTCCCGGTTGTGGCGAAAGCATTTGGAGAACGGGCGCCGTGAATGCATTGGAATATACGAAGGGGGCATTCTTGTTGTACAGATTAGCAGACCATCCGGTTTTGTCAGTATCGTTGGCCATGTAGATAGCATAAAATCCACCAGTTTTTATACCCTGGTTTACAGTACTTGCATTTTCGGCCGATATACAGTCTCATCCAAGTCGGCCGAAATATTCGGATGTTCAGGAGGTTGCTGGGCCTGAGTCTTGTATTTGTTATGTAGTGCTACACAATACTGTACATTACTGTCGTTGATACTATTACAAAACATCCTGTTATCGTCTATCGTTGCGTAAACCTGAATCAAGTAGAAGTCGTGGGTTCTGGGCTGCTAGCAGGAGCAGGGGAAGCTTTATGTTGACCAGCGATACGACGCGCCTCTTCGTGTATATCGTGGACCTGCTTTGAGGTTGTCGTGTAAAACTCTTTGACTTTGATGCCAAACGGCGACGCCAGGGCCTTCTCGTAGTACTATAAGGCACATATCAGAAAGAGGCAAGTATATCAAATTACTTGTATTACCGTTCCTGCAGTCTTGGAGATGCCTTTCTCGGCGTCAACAGTTTTAGCCTGCTGGGCAGCAGCCGTGACCGTCTCATGGACTTTGCCTGAAATGGTCTTGTCGGGACCGAGAGTGCGCTCGCCGAGTTTGGAATCCAAGGAATGGATGTATTCTAGGAAACGTTTCGAAATTCCTTGTTTGTCTGTAGGCAATGTCAACAACGCAGATACAAGATGAAAAGAACCACGCCTACTATCGATTTCAATCGCGCGCTGCAGGATCTGATCAGAAAGGGTGTATCCCTTTGCAAGATATTCCGCCGCAACTGACAACGACCGGTGAGTGATAAGAAAACACGGAAGACAATAACGTACTCCCGGCCCGAGGTTTGTCGGATTGCTGTAGAGGGGTACCTTCTTTATGCTCTTCCTCTTCATCAGGCGGCGGGACATCAGAAGTGACAGTAAGGGTGGCGCCGTCCAAGGCACCGCCATTTAGCTGAAAGATATGAACTGAGCGGAGTAGTTTGCAGTATATTTGGGCGAGCGCACCATAAGAGCGGTCTTTGCAGCTGAAGGTTTCTCAAACTGGATAACAGCAGTCTTGTCGGCATCCCTGAAATCGATGGAGGTGATTCTGGGATTCCTGCGGTTAAGACGGCAGGGTGAAATGCATTAGAACACTCTCACGTTCCACAGAAGCTAGATACGGTCGATGTTAGTACATAGATAGACGATCGATGATGCGACATACGTAAAGAAATCGTGAAGGCTCGCCTCGGTAGTTGTTGAGGCAATGCCTGATACCTGCAACAAAACGATGAGCGAACACTACGACGACGACGATGAGGAGAAGGACGTACATGAACGGTGTGGGTGGTGGACATGGTGGTGGTACAAGGAAGAAAATGGGAAGGACGTCACTAAGTGCATATATGCTGCTCCAGTGACGTCATGGGCCAGCCCCGGGAAATCCCAGTTTGCAATTACTTCCCTGCTTCCCCTGTTTTCCATCATTCATCCTTCTTGTATGCAGGTTTCCTGCTGCTGCCCTTCCAATATCATTGTTTTCCATTGGGAACAATGGCGCGCTGGCTCCTGCAGGACCGCCAGCGGAGGCGAGCTAGTCGTAGCACGTGGCAGTTAGCCCAGAACGGAAGTATTTTTCATTGCTTCTGCCGTGAGCCTTTCTCTTTGCTTTTTTCGTTCTTCCTTCGTCCTTCTACCTCCTTTTTTCTCGCGTATCTGACACGTTGCAGCCGTTCAGCTCGCTACTTTGCGCGTTGCTAGTCCTATATCGCGGTTCACACGCCACAGCAGTTGCTCGTGAGGTCAGGGAACTCACCGTAAGCTCCCAGCCAGTTTGCGGTCAGTACTACCCTTAGATTCGTTGGTCGATGCTCATCTCATTCTTCTTCTTTCTTCTTTGTATTCAGTTCAAGGCTAGAACCTTGGCCTCTCGCCCTGTCAAATTCCTTCCTCGCTTCACTTAGTCCGCATACAACTCCTTAATCAATACACAAAAAGCGAGACAGACTACTTTCACCTGGAAGTTAGCTCCACTTGCATCTTAATTACCGCCACAACGTGAGCTCTTATCACATTAACGACTAAAATTTTTGTTAATTCGACCGGCCAGATCTCACAGAGTCATACCAGGTCATTACGCCGTCGTCCAGGGATACAATCACACCGGTCGTATATTCGTCCCAGATCACGCCATGGATCTTTCTACAGGCCAGTTTGCCGAAGAGACTCTTGCCTTCTCTCGTAGGCCTACGACACCCATTGAGATTCCATCTCGACGAAAACAGGCTTTGTCTCCGCATTTGTCGCCCATTCGGGATCAAATGTCCCCAGAGCTACTCTTTGAAATGTCCCCACTTATCTCTGATCTTTCCCCATCAGCAAACTACCCGCTCAGACCTTCCTCTATGCACAACTCCAAGGATCCAGAACCCTACCTATACCGCTTCCCCGTGTTTTCTCCGCATCGTTTCAAATCAATGCATCCTTCCCCGCCACCCACTCCTTCCGGCTCTACCTCCACCCGTACTTCCAAGTTTACCTCTGACACTACGTATAAACCGGACTCGTGGCCTAAACCGCCTACGTTTATTCCTGGCAACGGCGAGAATCAAGCATCTCCTGTGGTAAAGGCGAGCGCGAAACACAAAATCACAGGTTTCTCACCTGTGTACCCGAGCCCAGTCTCCGAACCTTCTTCTCGCAGGAGACTTGAACGTCTCTCCCCACCCCCAAGATCGTCTTCGTCATGGAGCGTCCCCTGCGATACTGTGCTGGATGATCCAGACGCTCTTGATTCATCTTCTCCGGGCGCCCTCGACTTTGATAAATTCCTGATCCGCCGCATCACCGATATGCGAAGGCCTTTACTCCGGAGGCCAACCTCCTCCAACTTAAGGGTCGCGCTGCGGTATTGATCTTGACCTTCTCCGTTTTCTCAAACAAACATGGTTGTGGTGATTTTTAATTTATCACTCTGTTCGAGGCTTCAGGAACTGATGGTGATTTCCTATTCAGCGCGCACACCAGTAGACCGCATCGCCTCAAACCAACTTCTAGCATTAATTATTTGTTCTCTATCAACAGCATCAGCAGCCATCAGTAACCAGCATATCTCATCTCGCAAGTTTTCTTTTCAATAGTAGTCATAGCATGGACCATTCCGCAAACACATCAATCTTCATGCACGTACATATCTCGTAACACTTTACTACTACAATAGCGTAATAATAATCCGATTGCATACAAAAACCAAGTTGTACCTACTCGATCTTATCCCTTGTTCCGTGAACAATGCAATCCCACATATCTTTTAGCTCCACGAGTGTTTGGACCTTTCATGATCGCAGACTTCCTGTAATAAACCGTTTTCCCGGCGACTGGACCTAGGCTCAATGCGTACAGGTAAGGCGCGCCCTATTATGGATCGTCCTTATCACGCCCTGATCCTGATCTCAGGCACCGACACGCTCCTTGTCGCACTCAGTAACAGCCGCCCCCCTCATTGGTCTGTGAGTTTGGCAAAAACCCAATCACCGTGCAGCGGCGGATCACACGCAGGTAATTACGGTTCTTTTCCTCGTTCCCCCTCGTTCCTCGTTCCTCCCCGCCGGCTGGAATGGGATTTACACAAGGACTTCCAGAGTGAACCAGTCCATTTCATCGGACGTCTTGGAATCTATGATTTAACTGCGGGGACGCAGCATGATTATCTGCGAGCCGACAGCTCTAATGATGTGAATGCTAGCCTAAAAAGGGGAGGCTTCCTGGAACGCTAGGTGAAGCATGCTTGCGATATATTAGAATCGAATGACTAGAAATGCAGCACTTGGTCAACGTATCTATCTACAGCTCTATCTACTCACTAACGGCTCCGTGCTTCGACGGAAATGTTCCAAACGAGCAGTGGTTCGGGGTTCCAACGGGGACCCACGAAAGCGTTACTCGCCGTTACCGGATGCACCTTCGAAATCTAGGCACACTCTGGGAGACGGAATACATCAAAGACCCTGACTCGATTCCTATCATTTTCCCATGACGCAAATCCAGTAGAGAGTCGAGACGAGAGTCGCAAGAAGCTGAGCAGATAAAGCGACTATGGAAGAAACTCGCACTAACCTTCTCTCCTGGGACCTCTCCGGTGCACATCGGACCTTCGAATTCGCACGTATCCCACTCCTCTGTTTAGCACCCCTTTGCAAACATGAGGAGATTAACAGTGAGGAAATCTTGATCGTGGCGACATTCTTTCAATTAATCACCTACGCCGAGAAAAGATTGATTTCCCCGGAGAGTGTTGTTGCTTCGTCGAGCTGGTACAGTGCGAACTACCGGGTCCGGGACGAGATATTGACGAAATCTTGCGGAAGCAGACTGGGAAATGATCGCGAAAAGCCTGAATCTATGTAGAAGCTCTTTCGAACCCACCATGCACCGACCAACTCCCCAACATGTGATGATGGAACTAAATCTGAGTGGAGTTTTCATCACCTGGCACAAGGAAGATTGGAAGATCACCCAGGCCTATGGATCATCAGGCACTGTGGAATTGCAGGGGGACGAGTTCAGCGTTGAATGCCCCGGTGGCAATCGTGGTTTGACTCATTGGGGCTTAGAAGTTCGGGGCTATAGCAGAGCACACCTGACTGAGGGAGGGTTGATTGCGTTTTGTAGGTAAGTGATATACTAACCCATGAAATCCGGACTTCGGAATCAGTACGTGGTTCCTGTTCCTTTCATTCCGCCGTGACTCGCTGAAATAGGAATACGATTTAAATGGGTGGCTGAGAAGGAGGGGCCCACCGCTGACAGTATCAGAGAAAAGCAATATGTTCCATAGGCCATATGCATGAGAAACAATATAGTATGTCAGAAAGCGAATTGTACTAGTCGGGACCGTTGCCTACCAACCGCAGAGGTACGACATTGATACATGTAAGTTGCACCACCTCGTAAATGTTTCGATGCAACGGCTTGTCCCACGGTCGGTGAAATGAAACCTGTACCGAGCGAAGTTGGGGGAAGTCTCGCAGGTGGGTTACTGGCGAGGCAATTTTTAGGTTCGACTCTGACACTAGACAGGATCAGAGTATGAAGCACCATTAGGTGAAGAGGCTTTCCCCAGCGAGCCAGGTCGTCCGAGGCCGGGCGCAGGATAGGTATAGTAGGCCTTCATAATAGTCATGACCTCACCGCACGGTTGCGGTTGACAGGTCTCCTCACGGTCGGTACTGGAGTTCAGGAAGCCCAGACCCGACCCACTTTGCGGAGCTCGTGACTGGAATAACCCTAGTTGATTAAAGTCAAAGTTGGCGCATTGGAGATTCATTCGAAATCGCTCCCACAGGTCTGGAATGCCGTTGATTGTATTACCGTATCTATGGGCTGTTATATCCCAGTGGCCTGTTCCCCTGGGCATTATCATCTACATCGGACCCCACCGAGAGGAGAGCAGGCGATTCATCGATTCGGATTTATATCGGTGTACCGGTAACCCGTAGTAAGTTTGCGAGTGACAGGATCGACGTTTTAGACTATAAACATGTGAAGCAATGGGAACTAGTATCCACACACCTTGAATGAGTGAAACACCGGTTTGACGGGATCGTTCAAATCGTGACACCGAACCCTGACCCAAAGTGATAAACATAATCGTCAGCAGTTATGGATGTCAAGTGCATTTAGCACGTAGTAAAGAAGCCCTAAGCATAGAGATATCTACCACCGACCCTAATCCACCGTCTCGGCCCAAAAAGTATTTGACAAAGATCGTGAATGAATGACGAAATTCATGCGGAAATTCGAACGCCGTAGTGATTAATCGCCTCTGTCGAGTCGTAAAACATCATTTTTACGCGGGAACATTGCGCATGAGGCTGGAAGTGGCTGAAGATCCATGCCAAGCTTGGGATTCGGTCATGGTATCGGGGAGTGAGCGTGGATAAGTAGACTTAGAGCTACGGAAGCGGATTCTATCTGATCGGGAAATGCTAATGTGAGATTTAATTAAAGAGATTTTGAGTTGGAGTATGCGTACCGTACGGATGTTTTACAGCTATAACTCGAGGAGGACCTTCAGGATAATCGGACCGTCCGCAACCATTCTTAAGATAACTATTTCAAGGATATACCACACATGTACCTGTCTCAGAGACGCAGAGGGCATTGGTCTTTTCATCTGCCTTCTAGTGTTCAAAATAGCCTGCCTGCCTAAACTCGTCGTAGGGGCGGGGGGACGAGTTCGAGAGATAATGGGATTCACAGGCACGCCAACGATCGCGGGGAACGAACCAGCTCGAACTATGTTCTTGACAGTTCACATCTGTCATTAATATAGTCGGCTATGAATGTCAGATCAACTCCGCCCTTTCCCAAAGCAGTATGGCGTCGGTCGCGCGATCACGTGGAGGGCTCAAGGATTGCACCGCCTTGCTCTCGAACGTAAGATGGTTGGCGAGGAAAAAGACAGAGTATGTGATATTTGATTGGCGACCCGGGAAAGGATTTCTGATGAGATCAAACTAACTTAAGTCCAGGTTAAAGTTATGTCTCCGGAACCTCGGATAGCAGACGAAGAAGTGAATCGGTCGCAAGCGTCGTTGATCAACTGAGTAGCCAGTAAGCCCTTATTCCGGTTTATCTGCGACTAGCATAAGATCAGCATTTACTTACGTTACAGTCCAAGCCAAGAAAACTCGAATGAAGATTTGTTGTTGCTCTGAAACGCAGAAAAGAATGATAACCTGGAGGAACGGATTGCTACAATCACTGTCATCACATATACGCCAAAGGCCACGTAGATCATGGAAGGGGATCCACCTATACGCTTTGATGACGACGATCAATATCACAACTGTGGTGCGATATTCGGACTTGACTGGTACCAGGTAAAAGAAAATGCACCAACGACCATTACCATCAAAGTACATGTCAGAGTGCACATGAGAAAGAGCTACTGCGGCAAGAGTAAAGTCTGACGTGCGGTGGTTATACGCGACCAGGAAATCAAACAAATCATGATGCACCATCAATCATGGAGATGAAAAGGGACCCGCAGACCCAGGAAGAAGCACGAAGCTCAAAGGCAAACTTCTAAGAGGAAATGGCGTACAACCTCTCGTGATGCTAGTAAGAATACTGTGCACCTTTGACTCTAGTTTTGAGAACGTGCACCGAGCTCTTGCATTTGCAGAGACAGATTGCCCTGCAGCGAGCCATGAGGATCACCATCAAGTCAAAATCCAAAGGCACAATGACCCACTTCAATGCATAAATCAGGACAAACTGGGGTGAGAGGGCAAGGTAGAAGAAAGGCTCCGCACAGCCTCGACTCTAGGTTCGCGGCACCGTCAGAAAAACGGAGTGTTATTCGAACACTTGCGTTCTCCGTTTCTGAAACATCAAGAGTTCTGATAAGCATATATACGATCATCAGTATCACAATACATGTCAAAAAGGAGGGACTAGTAAGTGCCGACACCGCTAAAGTAGAAATCGAGTCCTTCGGATTACGGAAGCGCTGTCAAGTGAAGTGAGTGAGGATCGCTCATCATCAGTCAAACACGGAGACGAACTCGAAATCGAGCTTGAGAGGCAAACTCAGTTTGCCTCTCTGAACAAGTCGCGCTGAAACCTCGGACAGGCCTCAAGAGGGATGAAATGGCGGCGCCTAATCGAGGCTTCCGGCGGTGAAGTAAACAAAATCAAAACAGGAATGGACTGGGCTATTCCGGCGGTACTTATTATCCCGTATAACCTGTGTATACTCCTGTAAAACATAGGGAGAAAGCGTGAATCAAAGAGCTGAAGCTAGAATCAAAATTGAAAGCCAGACGGAGGAATAAGATGGGCCTAATGAATTGACTAGTTTCGTAGCAGTAGATAGCTCCAAGGTTTGGAGACACCGATAGCAATGAGGAGACCCGAAAAAATAGTTGAGCCGCCGAGATGAGCTGAGATCATCCCTATAACTAGTCTTATCAGAGTACAGTGTATAGTTTGAGGTAGATAGTTACCAGGAATTGGGTGACAGGAATCTTGGAAAGATCGGAAATTAAAGAAACCGATGTGCTACTGAGACAAAATTTGCGGTTGTTTAGAAACAGCCCAGCGGCATATGTCGTCGGTCCTTCGGATGGGCGGCAGGATGAATAGAAGCATGGAGAGCATCATGATGAGGACGTATGAGAAAAGAATAGAGCGGTACGAATGCAGGATAGCAATTTCGGAGAACCGTATCAGGATTTATAGCCAAACAGATGCAGGTGACGCCAGCGCTGGTCGGGACTAACCTGATGCTTTCTTCGATACCAACAGTATTACTGTGATCGGTAAAATTGAATTTGGGGGGGAAATCGAAGGCACAGCAGGAGTCGTTTCATGTGGAAGAAAAAAATGGAGGTCAACGCTGCAGATAGGCAGGCGGCTTTGGCTCTAATAAGTACGCAGCGCCCTGGTAGTAGTGCACAACAGCGATGAATCTAGACGGGCGTAGAATCCGAGAAAAGAAAGGAGTAGCGAATTGAAATATCGGAAACCCCAGGAAAATTAAATGACCCCGCCTCTAGGAACGCTGAAGTGGCGGGAGTTTCGCCGTCGGCGTCGTCGAACTAGCTCGGAGTCGTCCTGAAAAGGGAAAGCCGGAGACCGTAGGCACACAGAGCCAAAGCGCGATCACGTGAAACCAATATCGTTTGTTGACCACGAACGGCAGCCACCTCGAAAGGAACATGGCCGCGCCGGCCTGGCAGACGTCAGAGCTCGCTGATGAATGGCCCGACGAGGACGATGACTGTACCCGCTCAATATCGCTCACTGCCCCGCTCGCCACCGTCATTTCTACTCCTGCCACTGAAAAAGACAATAACTATTCTGCTGGCACTTTTGTCGTGCATGACGCCCTCCCGCCTGCCCGTGCACTGGGAAAGACAAGAGTCAAAGACTTCTTCTCACCGTTGCCTCTCGAGCGCATGTTTGACCCGCCCTCGCCGCCGCCACAGCCCACAACGAGCTTGGCGCCACCCACCCTACCTAACAATGCCAGATTTACATTTACCGTGCCTATCCCACCGCCGGCCTTTCAATCTACACCGAATCCACCACCTCAGCCTACCGTTACGCGTACTCCAGGCGCACTCAAACTATTCCACTTCCAATACGACACTTATACCCGCGAACATCTATCGGCACTTGTCGACTCCATTGCTCCTTCGCAATCATTTCCTTCATCTGAACCTACGCCGTCGCGCTCAGCAGATGCAGACGCAGACGAGTTTTCTCGTTTGAGGTCTGCCAAACGCGTCAAGCTCTCCCCACGGAGCGACTACTCTAAGGAGGAGGACATCAGGATATCGCGACCGCGCATATATGGAAAGCAGTATCTTGGAGAGTCACGAGAGCTTATGCAGCAGATCAGAAGTGCTAGGGATTTCTCAACTGTCTCAACAGTAACAAGTGGTGCGTGTTCATTCATATCGCGCCTTTCTTTCTTTACATTATACATAGGCAAAAGCAACCGCTCCTCACCAGCTCCTGTCTCCCGTCCCGGCTACTCTTCCTCCAAATATCGTCAAGATGCTGCCAATCTCATGGCTGCTATACGCGACAATGTTCAGAGCCCTCCAGAAAGCAATAAAGCTCCCGGAAAACGTGTCTTTTCGGGAAGCTCAGACGTAGAAGCGAGCTATTACCACGATGAACGTACGCCATCTCAACTACCCACCTCAAGATCAACAAGTGCAAGCTATGATTCAAATCCGAATGAGAGAGAAGCCGCCGTGGAAGAAGTGGCGGCGGGAGTAGCGCGTCTTCAAGTCTCGCAACCGCCCTATCCCTCGCTTCGGTCCGACGACCTCAACCGGTTAGTATCCTCCTCGACAACAACCGGCTCGACCCTTACGGCTGGAAGCTACGTTAAGCATGCGGGACCGAGTGATAAGAAGCAACTGCTGACGATCCGGCCTACGGAGGTTGCGATGCCGGCGCGGATGGGAGACATGGTCTATGACCCCAGGCAGATGCGGTGGGTCAGGCAGGACCAGCAGGGTGACGACCAAAGTAGCAATGCAGACGTGTTTGGCGATATTGAGAGCCTGAGGGATGGTGACGAGGAGGAACACCACCAAGAAGAGAGAAGAACGGACGTCGAGCTCAGTCGAGTCACAGAGGAGGAAGACGATGAAGAAGAGATAGGCCTCACCAGTTTCGAGACTGATGAGGTCGTGGCTGTGATGACAGGAGACATATCCACGGATTCAGCAGACGACGACCCTCCTCTTGTCCCCGTCGTTGTTGAGGACGACCCTCCGTCTTCTCCGGATCCCGACACATCGGGACGACCAGCCGTTAGGCCTGTACTCAAGAACTACAACTACACAACACCTCTGAGCACACCGGTCACTAAGACTACAATGCATCCACGAAGCGTCAGTTTCTCAGACGGAAAACGGGACGGCCAGATACGAGGGTTGGGTCGAAATGTCAGTCCCAGTGAGAGCACTGTTTCAGGGTCTGATATGCTCGGATCGAGCTTCCAGTCGAGTCTAAGTCCTGGCATGAGCACCCGGACTAAAAGAATCGCAGATCTGATGGAAGCTGCACTCCAGAGTCCCCGTTCGACTTCGTGGGTGAGAACCAAGGGTGAGGGAACGTTAAGTTTCAGAGCCCCGGCTACTCTCAAACCCGCCACCTCCGTTAACGCAACCTTCCTCACCGAGTGCTCATTTGGAGTTGCTCATGACCGGTTGGTGCAGGTGTTGACGGACGTTGAGCCGTGGCATCCCCATTGGGAGACCATCCGGGGTATTGACCTCAAAGAACGGGGGCTGGAGAGTGTTGCCCGTCTAGGCGAACTAATGCCTAGTCTCTCCGTCTGTTCGCTGAACGGGAATGCATTGACGTACTTGAGCGGTGTGCCCAAGGGAGTACGGACGTTGGGAGTTGCGGGCAACCGGCTAACAAGTTTAACCAGTTTCGGACATCTTGGGGCACTGGAGAGTTTGGATGTGTGTGGGAATGAGCTTGATTCTCTCAGACGTAAGGTTCTTTTACACAACGACGTTTCAGAGAATTTTTTCTGATGTTAGTTTTAGAACTCTCGTGTCTACGGAATCTACGCGA
Organism: Desarmillaria tabescens; assembly: GCF_030435595.1. Lineage (NCBI taxonomy): Eukaryota > Fungi > Basidiomycota > Agaricomycetes > Agaricales > Physalacriaceae > Desarmillaria > Desarmillaria tabescens. The sequence continues at coordinate 1,358,844 of NW_026848305.1, forward strand.
ACTCAAGGCAGATGGTAACCGGATAACTTCGCTGGAAGGGCTGGAAAAGCTGCAGCTTATCAAACTGAGTCTAGCGGGTAACTGTCTTCGCGGTGTCGTAGACATCGGGCACTGGGCGAAGCTGGAGGTGATGAATCTGAGTGGAAACCAGATTGAGGGACTACAGCAAGTCGAGAGGCTCACTCAGCTGGTGGTGCTCCAAGTTGAAGACAACCGACTTTCAGAGCTCGATATTGGGAGACTTTCTAAATTGAGGATCCTTCGTGCGAGCGGGAACCGGATAAAGAAGGCAGAGGTCGGGGGGCTGGCTGCACTGCGAACTTTGTATCTCGATGGCAACTGTCTGAAGACTGGTTGGAGGACTCGATCGACTTTGTCGCCTGGAGAAGCTCAGCATTCGGAATCAAAACGCGATGTATGCGCTGGCGATGCGGGATGTCCGGGACGTGAAGCGGCTGTACGTCAGCGGAAACAAGGTGCCCAAGTCGTTGTTTGCCGATGAGGCATGTTACAACTTGAATTACCTCGAAATTGCTGGCTGCGCGATACGGGAGCTGCCGACGATGTTCGCACAAATGGTCCCCAACGTTCGAATTATCAACCTCAACTATAACCAGCTGAAGAGCATCGAACCGTTACGTGGGCTGCGACGCGTAAAGCGACTGTCGGTTGTTGGATGCCGGCTGGAAACGACACGGGGTATTGTACGCACGCTTCGGGGGATGGAGGAACTAGAGGTAGTGGACTGCCGGATGAATCCATGCACGTTGGGGTGGTATGCGCCATTGCTGAAAAGCACAGCGGAAGGGTGGGCAGAGCTGGACGCTGGGTTCCGGCGGGGACTACCTGATTCGGCATACGTCGGGCGACTTGCATATCGGGGACTGGTGATGGCGGGATGCGCGGGTGTACGGGTTGTGGACGGGGTGACTGTGTCGGCGAAGGAGCGGGCCAAAGCGTCGGGAGTGCTTCGATCACTGGGCAAACCGGTTTGAGATCTACGATGGATCTGAGGACGATCTGGTTCGTTGTTTGTTGGGCCTGATTTAGAAGTATTATGAAATTGGCCCGATTCGGTTCGGGGTTCCTGAAATGATTTTTAATTTAACTTGATTTGGCTGCGGAATTGGAGTATTAATTGGGACAGGAGGGACTCTGAGATGGACGCTGGCCTACGCTCGTTTTGTTTACTGTTCGGATTGATCGTCGTATAACAAGTACGACGTCGGATGCTGCCTGTTCAAGACCCCGTCCACATTGACTATCAGTGAGTCCATCATGTCGTCCTCATCGTCCTCCTCATCGTTGCTCACGTCGTCCAGCTCCATGGCAGACCTCACCGACGAACAGAAGCCTACCCTCGATGACGACCGCGTCCAGCTCCCTAGCATCTTCACCGGATTCAACGACGATGCCCGTGAACTCCGTCGTTCGTCGCTCCCGACGCTCCACTCAGAGAGTAGGCGGCACGCGCCCTATCCACGACCCTCGTACACGTCTAGTAACCTCGCCAGCTACACTTTCCCACCAACGAGTGAGGAGACTGCCACGACGTACGCTGCCGACAGTGGTTATAATGGCAACGGTCTCTCACCGTTCTCCCCGGAGAGCGATTGGAACAACAACTCGCCTGGTATCGTTCGTCCGTCGTCGACGCCTGGCACCGCGACCACGCCACAGCTCAAGTACGATGACTCTATGCGTCACCAGTCGTACCCAACGCCCATGTTGCGTATATCAGGCCAGCAACGCTCGTATCCCTCTCATTCTCTCCCACCAACCCTCCCGACGTTGCCCCCCGCCGACTCACCGTACCCGTCTGTGGGTCCAGATGGCGCTCCACCCGTTGAGCGTCCCCAACGAAAACGCGGCAAGCTGCCAAAGGAGACAACAGATTTCCTCAAAGCTTGGCTCCATCGTCACTCGGATCATCCGTATCCGAGTGAAGAGGAGAAGAAGCAGCTGTGCCATGCGACTGGCTTGTCAATGAGCCAGGTATCCAACTGGATGATCAATGCCCGTCGTCGTATACTGGCGCCGGCGCGGCCTTCATCGGGTCCGACGACCACAGCCCCCTTCCCGCCTTCTATGGGTCGTCGCGCTTCTCTACCCGCCACAGCTGATTCTCTACAGCTATACCATCCGATGTCGCTGCAGTCCGTTCCCTTTTACCGCCAACACCATTCCCTATCTCACCCTTCCCAACATTCCCACTCGCATTCACCCGGCCCTTTGCACCATTCCCCTTCCCTCTCCCTTTCCGCCGCACAAAATGGCATGTATTATCCCGCCAACCCTCTCTCGGCCCCGGCTACCATGTCCTCTTCAAATCCTTTTACGGGGGGAGGCCATCATCAGGGCGTGTATTCTAATGCTGGCACATATAACAGGGACTATTTCCCAGATCCCCAATGATTGATTTCCGCCAATCTATACCACCGTATTATATTCCCGTAGATCGTGTCTCTGTTTTCTCTTGCTGTTATTTAAACCTCGTCAGCTGTATACCGAGTATATACTTTATTCCAAGTTTATCCTTATAATTACCCGCGGACGCTTGTCTCTACTACAAAATTGTAAGTACTACAGTACTGTCGAATCCACCGCATTGAGTGTAACGAAAAAAAAAAGTTCGAACTTGGCGGCGGATTGCTCCTTTACCCGGCTTATCTTAGGGGATTAGGAGCTGTAAAGAATCGTCAATGTTCCTGGTCGGAAGGAACTTTGCTATCTATCTATCTAAGTCCTAGAGCTCTCTAATTCTCTATCCTGCGCCACATATCCCTGACATGTCGAGAAAGAAGCAAACGGAGTGCAACCAGGAACATTAGAGGGCGCCGCGCACGAACCCCAAAGCAATGAATTCAAACCAGCAGGCAAAACTATTTTCTCGAGTTCCTGTGTTGTTTGACGGAAACTGCCATTCACACCGGGTTGAATTTTCATTTAGGACGGCCTAGACTACATTGGGACGCGAACACTGGCAATAGGTGGGTGCATCGATTGCACTGTGAATTGGAAATAATGAAGGGCAGGGGGGAAGAATTTGTAAAAGGCCCGACCCGACGTCGAGGCGGGGTTGTGGTTCTCTTTGATCGGTGAACTCGAATAATGCGGGAGCCCGACGAGGAATTAAACAGGAGCTATCATTTACTTCTTAATTGCTGTGGATGTATTTAAAGATTTTCTACTTTTTTTTTTCACCAGCTCGAAAAGAAACAATGGAGAAAAAAACAAAGCAACTGCCTCGAGGCGTCCCTCAATGACACCGGTTATGTTTTTTTAAGTTTAGCTTTTAGACAGTAATGGAGGGTCACGGATACGCGGCCCGGATCCCGAACCTTTCGGATTCCGGCCCGTTCAGTGACTTTCGGAAAATTTTTCAGTGCCATGGCTACGCGTCCTTACTTCTTCTTCTCCTTCCCCTTCCTTCTTTCTCTTTTCTCCTTACCCTTACACGCATTCCTTCCCTGTACTGCGGCCAAAGCGCCACTGCGTATGACGACACCAACTGATTCGATCCCAGTCTAACTGATAAATGGATTGATTGATTAGCGGTCAAGTCGAGAAAAGAATACCTTTCATGGGTTTCTTTAATATCCGGACGCGGCGTTCGAGGTTGCCGCTGTGTGCTGGCTAGTGAACAAGGTGGATTCAAAGTCCGATTCCGGCCTGCAGATCCTTCCTGATCCTATAACGTATGCTCGTTCTCGTACGGATGATCTTCCCAGTTTCACGGAGAGAACCAAGGGCTGCTTGCGAGGGATGCGCACACCGGGTGCAGATCATGAGCCTCGTTTTTCTAGTCTTTTGCGGCACCGATATCGATTCTATTCTTCAAGCTTGGTTCTTCGTCTTCTGCTTCCTACTTGCACCGTCGCGGCTCCGGGTGTACCTCTGAGTGGAGGACGCGACTTGAGTCTTGCAGGTCCTTGATATTTGTTGGGCTTGGCATTCTCTAGGGTAAGCCATCATGTCAGTTTCTTCCCTTCTTTCCCTCTGAAAATCCCGTCCTATAGCCGTAGCAATATATGTTTTAATATCGCTGTATTGACGCACTGGCAGGGACCGCCTGCAGAAGAAGCAGCGCGAGCCTTGAAAGAATTCGGCTGCCAATTGTATGTATTGTATAGTCTATAATTGAAGAAGATTGTCTCAACTTTCTGCTTGCCTAGGTTGGATAATATTGATTTCCATCAGCGGCTTCATCGTAGAATGCAGGCTCAGAAGTTAGAAGCATCGCTGCCTTGTATCCCTCATTAGATTAAGCGGAATCCGGCACCCGGCCAGCGCACAGAATTAGAGACGAGTATTGTGGCGGGTCCCTCTTAATGGACGCTGTATTGACGCACTGGCAGGGGAGACCGATGAAACTCGCAACGCCTAGTCGTGCAAATCCCGATTTTTGGGGGTTTGCACGAGTCGGCTGCCGACTCACAGTCTGTCTTCGCTGAAACAGTGCGTATTCCTGCTACGTTAGTAGTAGGTCTTATAGAGGGATGGTGGTAGCCGAGTTTTGAGTTTAACCCGAAGTCCGATGTCATAAAAATTTCTATTTGTGGAAGAAATTCACGGCCCAACACTTCAAAATTTCCGTTTAAGTCAGAATTTCGGGGTGGCACAGTCACCGCTTGTCACTGTTACATGTGACCCTCTGTTACTATTACGCTTTCTGCGGCGTTGTTCGGCCGATCTTGCCAAGGATTCTGACTCTGAGAGAAAATGCGAGCTGGTGGCGGCAGAATGCCGCCACCGAGCGAGTCTTTTTCTCTCAGCAGCAGAAGCCGCCACCGCTGAGTGAATCATTTCAAGGGGTAGTACTCTCTCATTCATACTACTATCATTTATACTACTATTTTTTTGAATGCTAACTTGATGCTAATATATTGATTATGACTTCGTTTTTTTTCCGGAGAAGAAGATTTGAATAACCCTTGGGCCTTCATTCAATCTCTCCTGCAGGAATTATAGCCAGTAAACCTCGCAGGATCAATCAATTATACATAAGCTTGGTTTATTATAAACTATCATAATTATATAAAAAATGAGGTTTCAAGGGGGTCAACGTAGCAGGCTTTGCCCCTGATGTGGGCTTTGCAGGCGTTATATGATAATGTTTTATTGTCAATGACCCCGTATCGATGCGTGCAAATCGTTCTGCGGTAGATCCGCCCCTCCAACCTCCGGCTGCCGTACCAGCGAATTATGTATTGTGGCGATTATCCTTGTTAATGAGCTTTTTTTCTGACATATTATGTCCGCAGACTTCGCTCTTACCCGCGCGAACTTGGGTTAAGTCTTTCCATACGTACTTGAGGTTATATTGATCTTCCGTGCTGAGTTGATTCGATTGTGTTCGTTCAATGCGGTTGTATGGGTCTACGAGAGCGTGTCATTGGATAATTGGTTCCAAGCTGACCCTTTTATCCGGGAACTGGGCTCGAATGCCGTTTGCTAGCCATTCTAGACCTCGTGAGTCCTGAGTATGTAGCTACTTCGCAAACTCGCTGATTTCGGATATCCTTGCTCCGATATGGATGTATTGCTCACATCGAATGCCCTGAACGTTGAGAATTGTTCATGCGGTGCGAATGCGATACTGCAGGTCAATGTATCCCAAGTCCTGCGAACGCCTACACTGTGTACAACGAGAGTACTTTGTGCGCCACCGGCCGTTCCTTACCGGAATAACCCCCAATCTCGGACCAGTCCTCCTATTCTCCCCCGCTTCAAGGCGATACAAGCTCCCATTTACCGCCACCGATACCATTGTCTAGGCTCGAAGATTAGTTTATGGGGAAACGCTCTCTCTACATACTGAATCCGGTTCACACTTTCCCAAAACCACATTGCACCGACACTTGGTTTTCCCTTCATCAAGGATGACCTTCTGCTTCTTCGCTCTGGATTGTTTCACCTGGCCTCATTGGAGAAGAAGCTACTGTGATTGGGTAAATGCCTGTCGGGACCTCTGGGATGAAAGCGAGTTTGGATAGATTCTTCCCGCCGTCAGCGTTGTGGAGCTTCCCTCGTAAATTTTTTGTTTGATGGACGGATAGTAGGAACTTTATACCAGGACACGAACTGCAAGGCTAGCTCTAGGGCTCTTCTCATCGCCTGCTCGTAACTTGACCCTTGATTCGACTAAGATCATCATCGGCTTTCTTACGGTCCCACTTATTCACAACTGGCAGAGATGCGATAATAGCTTCCCAGAATCTCGGTACTGATCTCGGGTTGTTGCGTGCAGAAAGTTCCCATACACCTCCAGAGACGGGTACCGAGACAACTGGTGTATTCGCGAGAAACCGACTAGGACGATTCCCATGACGTGTAGTCTTCTCTTCTCGAAGAAACGAGCAATGCGAACGAGGGGACGGGATCTTTATGATATGGGTGCGTGTGTGCTCAGGCGCTTACCTGACCCTGAGAGAGGCCTGTTCTAGTCAATCCATATCCTATCGAGGTAGATATTAAGTTTCATCTCAACTCCTCGGTTAACGTCAGATCATTTCAATCGTACGCTCAAGAGACCTTGTTGGTAATAGCTTCAGCTGGAATCGTCCCGTGACTTAAGTCGTGAATACAGATCGACCAAATGAGAGACCAAGATTTCACCTCGGTCCAGCGTGTTGCTGATGGTTGAGAAGCACAAGCTTCACTGCAGTGCATAGCATGGACAGTTTATGACAACTACTCTATCATACTGTTATCATTGAGGTTATCCTTCGCCAAGGAATGGCCGCAGAGGTATGAACGGCTTTCTGCGGGGTACCTGTACCTTGATTCCCGACATCATCTCTCCTATATAGCTTCCGCCCACTAAGATAACATGCCTCTGAGCGAATAGCAATACGTGGGGCCGTGCGCCTCCCTGCAGCGGTTCCTGCCCCTTGATTCCGAGGTTCCGGCATTGTGCACGAGTTGTGAAATATTTCCTATTGGATCATCGTGCTAAGGATAGTAGTCAATCCAATATAATCCGAATGCCTAGGCCATGTTTTTGACTTGAGGAAATGTGTTGTATGATCGACGCCAAAGATCGACGAGTTCTCGTTACCGTGGCCCGGCGCTTTATCTTTGAAGGAGCTACTACGTATATGGAGATAGTGCCCATACGTTTCTTTCGCAAAGGTAGCTTCTTGCTCCAGACGGATGTGAAGCGATACTACTTACTCAATACAAAACATACCGCGGATCAGCACCATCCTGCCCCAGGTTCCTCTGAGACGGATGTTATTAATATCGGAGGGTCGGGGTAACCTTGGTTTATGCTAGATTAAAACAAAGGAATTACAATGCATTGCTATCAGATGAAGGGGTCGGTTGTGGATAAATATAATGGCGGAGTAATTTTAGGGAGAGGACGAATGGGTGTACTGCAATTTTCAAGGAATTATCATGAGAAACAGAATCAGCGACGGCAACTGTGCGCAGACCGTACTTGCTACTGAGGGGAAATCCCGATGCTTGGCTGCCGCAATGATATCCCCGCACCCGAAGGTATTTCAAGAACAATGTTCATCTGATATGTGTTCCTTATTGGAGAACTACTGCTCTCAGTTCTATTCTGTCTCTTATATAAATACCACAATGTTATGTCCCAGGAAAAGATATGTGAAGTTTTGGTCCGGATACACCGGATCAATCGATCTTACCTTCCGACACTCATCATCGAGTCGCTGTTCCGGTCTTCAACACACAACGGGACTCCTACGGGCGTAAATTTCTGGAGACGTAAATGGACGGCCCTTATGCCCACTCTGGTCTATGGTGGCGAAAGGGTCCTGGATATTACTGCTGATTTCTAATTGTCATGCCCCGGTCTTTCGCTTTTGCTGGCTCCAACTTATACGGTGCCTCATTGGACTCCTGTACTTAATATGCTATCAAGGTACACCTTGCTTTGGTCATGATGGTGGCGCTTGTGCTCAGCTGCTACCATTCCTTGTTCTCTATTGGCGTAGCGTTATCTTCAATGCTCTTGAGGCCATAAGGGCATATGGCGCATCCTGTGGGCGTTTGTGTTTCACATTATTTAAGTCAGGCATGATTGTATGTGTCAGATGATGGCACAATGAACCTGAACTGGGACTAATCCCTTTGATCCATTCGTCACTAAAGATTGCATAAAAAGTAACATGCTCTCATTCCCCGGTCCTCCAAGAGCGCTATTCTGCGACGCGATCGCTGTTTTTTTTTTATCGAAAGTGTATACAAATGCCATCATCCCTGCCTTTTCCCATGGCAGAATACGCCCCAATCCTGTTTTTGATTTTCATCAGATGGTCCACTCGACGTTAGGTTTGGCTTCCCGCGTCAAATCGACAAGTTAGCAGTCCGGTGAGATCTGATCTACGCAAGCTCTAACATATAGGGCCTGGATCCTTTACCGCGACCCTATGCAGCAGTTATATACGAAGGCAATTGCGGCCTGTGAAGGAAAACATGACGCCCACCATGTCGCTCTCCCATCCAGAATCAGCAACCCTTTCCGGAATCAGATTCGTCACAATGGTCATCAGGTTATCCAAGCCAACTACCTTCTCTCACACAGGGTCCCTATACCCTTCCTTCCCTCACGCATAGCGCACCGATACTTTCACACCCAAGGTACATACTGCCCCCTCCTGACCAACTCCTTCCATCTCCCGATCAGCTTCTTGCCTCTTCCGAGGTCCATATGCCCACATCGCAGCTGAACCAGCGTAAGATACGCGGTAAACTACCCAAAGCTACAACCGACTATCTCAAAGCATGGTTGCACGCTCACTGTGACCATCCATATCCTAACGAGGCCGAGAAGAAGCAGCTTTGTCTCGCAACGGGGCTCTCCATGAGCCAGGTATCCAATTGGATGATTAACGTATGTGTTTAGTTCCATTTCAGACTGCGGCGTTTATGATTAACACCTTTCCAGGCTCGTCGACGTATCTTGGCACCTGCGCGGCGCTCCTCTGTCCCTGACCTCTATTCACCAATATCGCCGTTTCCCCCGGTGCCATTTGGTAATTCCCAATATCCCGGAGGAGGTAGAGGGTATATGAATGAGAACCCAGCGACGTTGCCTCCGATCTATCCCTTTTCACAATCCTCGCAACAAGATCAGCGCCATATACATCCCGTAAATTCGAGTCAAAGCAACGTGGCACCATATTTTCACGTGTACAATAGTCCATCAGGGTACAACGGACAATGATACATGTATTTACTCTATTGCTTTAATCCGTCTATGCGAATGTAGCTCAGTTCTAGTTTATTGCTGGCTCGAAGAAATGGATGGTTCAACACTTACGAACTTATTTAAACTTTTCTGATTTGATCCACCTTGACTGCGAAGAGGAACGAGAATCCGAACCCGCAATAGCCTCTTCAGTGCGTGCTTCTACTCTCTGACGTATCGGATTGTTATATGTTGAAAACTTGCTTCTGGTTCACTGTGTATACTTAGGACAACAGTTCAAAAATATGAACTCCCTTACTTCATCGATCGTGATCTGGGACGATCGACGATCGTCAGCGCTGCGTTATTACAGCGCAATGACTGGAAGGAGGTCGTAATTTTCGTAAAGAATTACAGTGTTATGTGGCGACCAAACAAAAAGGAGTTGGGTGTAATAGTCGAAGCGCTCCGAAGGCGCATGGCCCCCGAGTTTTCAAACTCAGTATATTTAGAAGTTGGAGCAGAATGAGTCGAGAAGTCTGGGCTTCCGTGTGCAAAGACCAATCTTGCAGCCGCGGAGCCACAGACTACCACCGGTACCGAGCAGAACGAAAGGCATGGTACTGACAAAGTTAGTGGGCGATAGAAGGACCAGTTCAGTTCTCCATTCCTTAGGCGGCGAGGGAAATGGAATGGCTTGATAGTGGTTTGTGACAGGCAGTGCATCTGAGAAAGAACGAAGACAAATCTTTCATCTGACGAGAAAGATAAGTGTTCTCAAATTCGCAACTCCAGTTGCCTCCTAAGCCGCCCAAGACGGTGAAATTAAATACTACCGCGACCGAACTCCAGCGAGTCATCCGTGTCGGTCGGCGGTGCCTGATTACTGATTACACAGGAGGTGGCGTGCATGCATGTGAGTGGCCTCTTTCGGCCTTTCCGAAATTGTTGATCTCGAGGTGGAGAGCTGATCCGGGCTTAATGAACTGATGCATCGCAATGAGCACAGAAGAGGCTGTTCAGAGACGAAGAATAGAAGCTAACGACGAGTTTCTAGGCCGCGAATTGCTGTTCTCCAGACCACGATATGTACTGGGATAATAATGTGATAGCTGGTATGCACGCAGATTATCTTTGATCCTGATATAGATGACACAATCAGCTAAACTTTGACATATTACGTTGATCGTGGAGATGCTTGACTCGACTTTCTGGATTTTGATGATATTCATTTTCGACATCAAAATTCCACAGAAAAACCCGAAGTCAATGACAGAATCTGCCAGCGTATTTCCAGTGCGGGAACATCATCAAGAAGAAAATTAAAATAAAACATCGAACAAGTGCTCGAGTCTCAGCGAAGCCGCAGCCTTCTAACTTACTGAGCTAAAAGTTCAATGCTGAAACACGGACGCGGCGTCTTGAGAATGAGATATCGATGAGCGCTCCGGTATTCTGTACTCTGGAGTTTTGAGTCCGATTCCGCGGTGTGAATTTGCGGCAAATATATATGTCCATATCTTGCGGTAAGCACTCGAGTCGCCGTGTATCAAGATTCGAAGCTTCAAAAAACCTTCTTAGCCTAGCCTGATTCCGGTGTGAATGAATCGTCGACATCAATGAATGTTGCAGCTTGTGAACCAGCTCGCGATGCACCTGCCTAATAAAGAAACTGAGGCTCGACAAAATTTAAGCTTCAAGCCGCCGGCAAGCTGTATTTGTATCCACGGCGGGATGTTTGGCATCGCCGCCTCTGCCAGTGTGAGAGCAATATTCTGATTTCTTGCCAAAGTGGACATTCAACCATCCTCCCACTTCTATCAAGATATGTTCCACGGAGGCATTCCAACTTATCAACGACTAAACTCTCAGCTGACCCAAACGGGCTTAATGAGATAAATTAAATAAATACACGCCTTTACGACCCACGCGCCTCCCGCCCTTCTGAGTCAAACAAGGTGCATTTCATTGACTCCCCCTTCCGAATTCGTCGCATAGAGAACGTCTTTTCAACTCCATTACTTGCTTGAATGAGGTCAGTGGCGTTTATCTTGGTACGAAACGGTTTGCGTACCTTCTCTTCCAGCCTACTGATGGCTTTAGTCACACGATGTTACTCGTACCAAGTCATCGACGGTGCTGATCATCACTGGGTAACTTCCCGTGGCGAGCCCCGGTCTAGGTTGAGTTGATATCGATCTCCCGACCTCTCCAGCCTCATGAACCGGCCGTGAATCCAGCTTCGAGTGGAGTTTTCAGAACTATAAACAGCTCATCGATATTGAAGCCCGCGGTTATGTCCTGGACGATTTCGACGATAAGTGTGATCAATACGGACTTTCCGTTTTGGCAAAGCCTACGATGAATTCCTGGCAGGATCAATGAAGAATGACATATTACGTCGGATGAAAGGGTCGTTTGCGATTTCAGGCTAAAGGACCGGCTCGGAATCAGTGAGGCGGTAGGACGGTCCTTATTCCAATATCACGATGATATTCACCGGTGTCGCGCGAGGCTCGTCCTTGTGAAAAACACAGGAACCATTCATCACAGCCTAGGGTCAGGTCAAGATGTACGACATCCAGCCACGCCCAGTGTACTGCGTCCATCCCCATCAGAATACAGGGCCAATTTTCCGACTCGGTGACCGAAATCATCGTGAAAGGAGCTAAGATAGAATCACAGAGGCGGTGTTTCAATGTATTCAGAACGGAATGCTGCTGGTTTGATTGCAGGAATGGTTCGAGGTTGAGTTTGAATTCTCCCGGGGGGGAAACACAACCGACATAACGAGAGTTCAGTGGCGGTGGAGAAGATCACAAAATGCAATCTGTGAGTATTGAATCTCACGGGTGGGGACGAACAACCGACGCTAGTCTACTGAAGAACTGGCAAGCTCCGAGAGAATCATTGGTACAGCCAAGAGAACCAGAGAGAACGCGATTAAACAATCAGCTCCTGACGATACGGGCCGTCTCCTTTGATCTGCAAGGGCCAACAAAACAGTTTTGTCGATGCGGAGGGATCACGAATAAGGCTAGTACTGGACAGTAAGCATGGAATCTTCCGTTCGCATTTAGGAAAGAATCGATAGAAGCCCCCACATCAGCTGCTTCGGTCCGACCTAATATATCTCATCCGAGTGAAGGACTTTGTTGACCGTTGCAAAAGGAGCCGCAAACAAGGTGGTGGTCAAGAGACAATGCAAGGCGGGAACTACCGATGTCCCAAAATGGCGGTTAGGACCCTTTTTGATGATCAACTTGAACGGGTCCCTCACCCGTGGAAAATCTTCAAGTTCAAGCACCTACCGGTGTTTTCATCCTGACCTGGAATCATTCATTAGCTTCTACGCAAATTCCGAAGCTAGGGCGTCAATAGAAACAAGAACTAATGATCCCGGGCGTCAACGTTATCATTAATATTAATTCCCCGGAGGCATTGGGTGTCATGTATGACGAGGGCCAGCCTGCAGCTGAGAGAAGAGGACTGGATCGACTCGGTCGGTATTGCCAATGTTCCTCAGTTCAAACATGCACGCGGGAGAACCTTCTGGACAATCTGACCATCTTCTATTATTCTACTATATATGCTAGGGTTACACATGCAATTACACAAATGAAATGATCGACAGAGCCGGCCATTCGTGAATGGGAATAAATAATGAATATGATGACGATAAACGACCGGATGCGCATCGTGCTATTGTGCGGTTTGTGCGATAACAACATCTGTTTTCACGTCACCCCGGGAGACACGATGTACAAAGAGAGGCAACTGGTTCCCCAACTGCGGCTCAGATTTCACGAAAGGACGTGTTACCACGCTATACATAAGATGAGCGCACGTTCTTAATCCATGGAACAGGCCGACTCACTTGACCCTCTTCTCGATAACCATGGTGGGGTCAATTGAGAATTCCAAGTCTTTCAGAAGCACATACAAGAAAATTTTGATCCTAGAATCGTTCATCAATCAGGATTTTGTGAAGGGACAGGAGTGTTAGAGTTGAGTCGAGGTTTCCACCAATCAAGAATCACTCCTCCGGAACTTGAAAAGAAGACTCACTCGAGTAGAGCAAACTTATACCCAATGCACGAGCGATTCCCGTCTATCGGATTTCCGTTAAGGAAAGTCATGATGTTTGAATACAAGCCCGGTATTGAATTGGCTCGCAATGGCGAACGAGCCGCCCATCGTTCTGGTCTAGTCACGAGTCAATCCCTATACATGCGCTCGGATCTAGAAGGTCATCTCACCTGAAAACCTTGGAATCTTCGCCCCAGAGCCGTTCGCTGTCGTTGATTGCCTGGATCGGTATAGTGATGATATCCCACTTCTTAACTTTGATTGTGTATCTCCGAACACCATGCTTGTCGACGTATCCACCTGGGGCCGTTGAAGTCGAGCTAGTGGAAAAATAAGGAAATATGGGATTAGACGGATAAAGTTAGGCCCACCTGCAATCAATAGGAATCTCATCTTCATCCCGCATGCAAACCCTCATCGTGTTCGTTACGGGCGAATGAAGGCGCAGAGTTTCCCTGACAACCCAGTCGAGATACTGGCATTTCATGATTTCATCTGTAAGGCGTTCTCGGTCACCTTCCAAGGCTTCCAATTGTCTCAACTCTCCCCGAAGGACCGCCTGGGTGTCCGGATTAGTGACCAGTGCATACAAGCACCATGTGAGCGCACTAGCACTCGTTTCATGGCCCGCCGCAAGAAAAGTGGATATTTGAGATAATATCTCGGGAAGTGACATTTGTTCAGACGATGAAGCACTTAGATTGGAGCGTACTAGGTACAGATCATATAAGCAAGAGGCGGAAAGCTCGATGAATCTATGACGCACTTAGAACACTCAAAATGTCGCGGCCTAGAATAGTCTTGTTCCCATCTAATAACATGGGTTTCTTCTCCCTCATTTCATTGGTAACTGCCTGCCTTCGTTCCTGAATGAGTTCCAAGCCTATTCTTCGCATGGTAGCATGCGCAGCAGTCATGGTAGCATTGTGACGACGCTGTAAGAACAGTTACGGGACTAGGATCATATATCGAGTCACGACTCACGAATCGTCGTAGAATAGGAAACCAGACTTGCAAAATAGTCATCAACCTGAACTTGCGCGCGGTAGAGAAGATGACGCTAAAGGCGTGAGCTAGTTCGTTTGTGTTATCGCAGGATGAGAGTGAATCAAAGTGGTATCCGAAGCCTGGAGAAGACAGTACACATGTGCTCTGATTTCGATTGGCCGGTGAGAAACATACCAGCTAAGCCAATGACATCTAACGTAGCACGAGCCAAATAAGAAAGTGCGTCTACGCGGACAGGTTTGCCTGGTGATTGGAGCCATATGTCGCGAAGCTGATCAGTTGCATTAGACTAGAATGATGCGCAGTACGTGAGCTAGCGACCAACCTGTTCGGCCTTGTCCCAGAATATCGGAGTCAAAGATTTGATATGGGATAGAGAGAATGCGGGCGACTGTAGGCGCATAAGTGAGTGAGATTGATGGACATGAGAAGAAGTACCAGAATTTTACGCTGCAAAAGGAGACTGAGTATCTTGAAGGAGGAGAATGAATAGATTACACACCTGTCTCTTGTGAACTTCGCCTTCCGACGTAAGGAGCCCTTCGTGACCTGCACCCATCGCCGCTAGACTATCACGAACGAAATCCGGCTTTGGGTAGTCATACGCGTGCCCCAGGATATACGAAAGTGCGACTGGATCCGTCGTCATTAGCCTGCTACCATTAAGGAATCCTCTGTACGCATAATTGGGGCCGTACTGTGCCTCCCATTGCGACAATAGATCAGAGTTTGCCATGTCATGCATTTGCTCAAGATTGCCTGCAAAGAACGACTGCGAGGGCGGCCCGGGGAGACGAAGAAGAGGAGAACGCCATTGCCGGGCCAGAAGACGAAAGAAGTTGGAGCAAAGGTAGAAGAGAAGAAGAAGGAAGAGAAAAAGGAGGAACATTGTAAAAGGAGCCCATGGTAGAGATGTGATCGCGTTTATATGTCCTTGTCTGTGAGCGAACAACAGACGGTTTACCCGACAACCCCGTTGCGGGTTCCCCTCTGTCACGTGGAATTTACCCGAGAACACCGCGACGCCTGCTAAAGATAGCACAAGATCGGATGGCAATTGCTAGCTACAAGCTAGCTGAACCTATTTCTTCATCAAGTCTACGGAAACGTTCGTCTCTCTCTGCCTCTGTAAAAAATAAATTAATGACGTTTAACTGAATCCATTTTTTGCCCAGTCCTGTGTCTAATCAGTATCACTTCATCATCCACACTTCTTCCAGGTGCCTCATTCCCATTATATCGAAAAACGTGGAGTGGTCCCCTACTTTTCAGGAAATCCAAACCAGAAGTCCTATATATCCGTGACCGCGGCATTTTAATTTAGCCTACAGCATGCGTGTAGTCGCGCCCACTTCCTGATCCAACGACTCGGATGTCGGCTCGACGAGAATCTTTAGGAACGCTCAAGCCACTAGTCATTCTCCTTGATAGGAACGGTGATACAATGCACGATGTGAATGTGAGACCGGATTTATGTCCCATGGGGGACCACAATGACCGCGTTTGACTAGAGAAATAAATCGAGTATCAGACATTCGAACGCCGTAATACATCGTTCACAATGTTCCGCCGCTCCTACGCCACGCATTCGAACATGATTCCTGGGTAACAACGAACAACAATCGCATCTTGCATTTCGCGATCCACTCAGACCCGATCTCCTGCTTCCTTGCGCTCTGTTTTGGCCAGGCGATCGCCCTAATATCATATTACATCACGGTGAAATTCATCGCCGACTATTCGCAGAATTACCTCCACTGTTGCTGTCTTCATTGGATCGGAGAAAAAGCTACAAAAATGTTGGACCTATAGACCTTCACGTAACTAAACGCTGTGGAGAGCGGGGAATAACCCTGAGATCTGGAGGTGGTTAACAGCACAGGTGATCTTTCCAAATTTACATATTCTAAACTTGAAGTCGCTCACAGGACGGTACCTTCCAAAGATTTTTTTGGAGTGACCGGATCTTCAGGCGGTCCGACATGCGTCACACGTACCCAATCCTTCCCGGAACAACACCAAACGCCGGGCCATCCTTCCCGAACATCTTCCTCAAGTCATCCACCAACTCGTGTGGTTTCTCATGGGCGGCAAAATGTCCCCCACTAGTGTGCTCTGACTCGAATACTAGATTCCCTTCGGCCCGAGACCAGCTGTGGAGATTAGTCGTGAGAATAGCCTCCTCGCGCTGACGATGGGCAACGCTCACAGTCGCGGATAAGAACGCACTTCTTTGGGAAAATATGAGAGACCAAGAGGAATAGTGGGCTCTTTTGTCAGCACACGATCTCCGGACTGAACATATTCATAATAAAGTCTGATAGACGCAGTCGGACCTTCCCTAGAAAACCAGTAGATAGATACCCAGGTCAATACTGTAACGGGGAGCGTGAGGCTCAGCTAGCAGTACATAAAGTAAGATCACCCGCCTTCATCATCATCCCAAGGGTATGAATCACTCCAGTTAACCAACTTTTCGTAAATCCAGCTAAGGAGCCCAACGGGGGAATCGGCGAGTGAATAGCCTATTGTCTGAGGCTGAGTCGAGTGTTGACTGTGGTATCCTCTCCCTTGGTTCTCAAACCACTTGGTACGTTGCAATCCTACCTTTTCGGTTTCCGTATAGGGCGTAAGCATGTGTCGAAGATACAAAAGAGGTTCATAAATAGTCGGAGGCCGTACTCTTAAATGTAAAATAAGAATATATGACCCGAAAGATCACAATGATTACTTAACCTTGGCATATTTGTGTGCCATGCTTGACTATGCGCTCCGCCATAAACACTAGAGAGTTTTCTTGTAATCTGGAGACCATAGTAATGTAGCCTTTCCGCTGGAAGTAATGGAACGCATACGTACAATAGCACCCCAGTCTCCACCTTGGGTGACTGTACAGGCCATTAACAAAATTACTATACGTGACAGTTTGGTGAATACCATATTTATCATAACCAAGAGATATCATTAGCTTGTTTCCAACCTGTAGTCGCTGGTTAGACTTAACAACAGCGTAAAGACATCATGCTCACCTCGGCGTGTTGTCCTGTCTTGAAGCCCTGTTTTTTGGTCGCCTGAGAAAAGCCGTATCCTGGGAGGCTCAGTGCGACGACATGGAAGCTAGGATGGTCCGGCTGATGATGCCGTTAACAGTGGAAGTATTTTCCGTACTTCAATGAAGCTCCCCGGCCCTACAGATAAAGTTAGTCGCGTTTCATGTATCGGACTGGAATACGTACATCCATGAATGAACAACAAGGGAATCGCGTCGACAACTTGGCTCTTCTGATGAACATAGTGGATGTTTAGCGTGCCATGTCCATCCACTTGAATATCCCGAGTGAACTGGGGCAGTTCCGCGTTGAGTATAGCTTCCTGGGCCCTCCAGTCGAAGCCGTCCTTCCATCTGGCTACTAATCGCCTGATGTCGCCAAGTGGTACGCCATACTTCCACCCTGAATCCTCGAGTTCGTCCGGCAACGCGGTGAGTTCGAGCTTCTTGCGAAGCAGTTCGAGTTTTTCGTCCGGGATAGAAATCTTGAATGAAGCCTCCGTCATCACGAGTAGTGTAGAATGGAGTAAAGTGGTCAGTTAGACGTAGATGTTACTGGTAAATATAGCATTATGACTCAGATTTTGAATACTATGTCAGGGTTGCAGGAAACTGTAAAGGTGCCATATATGCTGTTGCCTGAGGTTGGGTGATGAGCAGGAGGCCAGGAGCAATAACAAGGGCCTGGCCTAGGGGCAAAAATAGTGAGGGTGATGGTTACATTTTTCCACGCGTCACGCCCTTGCAATTACTCTTTCTTCCTGCCTTTCACTTGACTCGTTTATGATGATGGATTTGAAGGTCTACACCTAAGGAAAGGCATGAAGGTGCGTGGCTTTGCCTGATTGATATCGAATATCGTTGTTCACAAACACAAAGGATATTGCAATACCTTTCGTACTACAAGGATTTCCACATCACAGAACTGCCTAGTGCTGTCTGTCATTCGCCTGGGAAGAAGAACCCGCATGCTACACTGCAACTCTGCGCTGCCATGTGTCTTTATCGCCTCTATCGCAGCGCAGAGATCAACAAAGAGTCGAGGACTCTACTTGCTCCGAAAAAAGTCCATTGTCTCCCGCTGAAGGCGTGAATTTGGAGAGCCCTTGGGTAGCGGAGTGGTCATGAGTACTCCTTATGCATGGAGTGTGTAAAACAACAGCCCAGTATTGGAAGCGCAGACCTCACAGTCAGGTACTGTGCCAGTAATTTTAGCTTGGCCGTACCTTGTTCAATGTTTACACCATCAAAATGCGCCTTCTTCCACATGCTTCATCGCTGAATCACAGGGAAATACACGGAAAGTCGATTGGGTTGTGCGTATCCTTTCTAGCAGCAAGGTACTATGACCCTTTTGTGCGGAACAGTACGTACACGATAAGCATCATGTGGCAATGGTTTGATATCTTTATTCACAGGTTCACGGTCCCGTTATCTCTTATGAGAATGCTTGTTAACCCTCAAGCTTCACTAAAAACCGACTACATGCTCCCCATGTGGGTCTGGTGACGACACAGAGCGCGCATCACTGCCATCTGTAACAGGCGGCGCAGCTCGTTGTCAGTTGGTCAATTGAAGTAAGGATCTCTATCAGCATCGTGGTCTATATACATTAATTGGTCAATGCGTGATAGAAGATGCATCGCGATTATAAATAACGCATTCGTGGAAAGCTTTCGTATAAATTCACGTATGGTGAGGATATAGCGTCCATAATGCCTCTCCCAATCTTCTGGGTGGTCCTTCTCGCCTTCTGCCCACTGTTATGCGTGAATGGCGCATTACGTGATGGTCGTTCTCATGGAAATATCATTCCCAGGCCGAGTATCCCGGTTGTTACTATCCAGGATCCCGATGAACCGGTTCTAAGTCGTAACGGTACCGTGCTACCGCCCTACAATACGACCTACATTTTCAACCAGCTCATTGACCACAACAACCCATCCCTGGGAATGTTTCAACAACGTTATTGGCATACGTACGAATTTTATGAACCCGGTGAGTTGATTTCTCAGACTCTCAAAGCGATACCCATAACGAGTACGTTCCAGGCGGTCCAATCATTTTGATGACCCCGGGAGAAGCCAATGCAGCACGTAAGTGATTTTAGCCTTTATTTTGTCAGCGGACTGAACGAATGCCCGCCCCTTTCGCAGCATACACTGGTTATCTCACTAATAGGACCATAAATGGACTGATAGCGCAACAAGAGAATGGCGCAGTGATCGTTCTGGAGCACCGCTTTTACGGCCTCAGCAATCCCTATCCAGACCTTACTGTCAATAGCTTACGACTGCATACGCTGCAGCAAGCTATCGACGATCTTGTCTATTTTGCTAAGAATGTCGAGTTACCCATGCCCAATGGCGGAGAAGTTGGCCCAGACAAGGCACCCTGGATTCTCACGGGCGGGAGCTATTCCGGTAATTAATCCCGCCCCTAGTCCTCCTGCACTTACTGACTGATTTCGGCTCAGGTGCATTGACGAGTTGGACAATTGTCAAGTAGGCCATGCGAGTTCCGTGACGACCGTATATTAAAATTTCTGCAGCCAACCAGGTGTTTTCTGGGCTGGATACTCTTCATCCGGGGTAGTAGAAGCCATCCTGTGCGCTTTTTTCGTCGACCCTGAGCTTCTAGCTGATTTGTTCTAGTGACTACTGGCGATACTTCGAACCGATTCGCCAAAACATGGCAGCCAACTGTTCGGCCGATGTTGGTGCTGTAATCGCCCACATCGACCAGGTCCTTTTCTTCCGGAAACCAGTCTGCGATTCAAACAATCAAGAGCTCCTTTGGGATGGGTGATATGACCCATCTTGACGATGTTGCCGGCGCTCGTTCGTTTAGTCCTTACATTTCTTTGGTATCAGCTCAATCCCCGCCCTAGTTCGTAACAATTTGTGGGACTGGCAGTCTTTACAGCCGACATCTGGTCCGGGTGCTCAATTCTTCGAATTTTGTGATGCCCTGGAAGTCAAAAATGGAGTTTCCGCGTCCGCCAAGGGTTGGGGCTTGGACCATGCTTTGACAGCTTGGAGTTCGTACTTCAAGAATACGTACATATCGGAACGTAAGTGAACCGTGATGACCTACCACTGTGTCGATCTCCTGATATGTGGTCCAGTTTGCGGGAATGTAGATGCAGAGTACGCTATATGTTTGATACTCACCGTAACGATCATTGACTGTTATTTTAGAACCTGTCTTGGCACTTACGACCCTACTCAAGATTACTACACGGACACCAGCATCGACAATTCAGGTCGATCGTGGAATTGGATTGTGTATGTTTTTTGTCCTCTCAGTGGTTCATAATTTCATATTCTCTACAGGTGCAATCAAGTCGGCTACCTCCAGGTATATTGTCCCTTGTCATCAGGGTTACGGTCTCATATTTGGATAGGATGGACCGCCACAAGGGCTCCCGGCCATTGTTACGCGTCTAGTGCAACCGTCTTATGATTTCGTACGTCTCTTTTGCCACAAATTGTCGAAATGTCGAACTACTCTAAACATCCTAAAAATAGCGGCAATGCTCGTACATGTTCCCTGCAGCTTTCCCCACACCGCCCACAACCATCAACGTAGCAAAGACCAACGAGGCATACGAAGGCTGGGATGTGAGGACTAATAGACTCTTTTTCGCCAACGGTATACGTGCGTGGTTCATCTCTATATCAAGAGCCATTACTCACACAAGCTGATCAGGCGATCCTTGGAGAGAGGCGACAGTATCTGCTCAGACAGTAAATGTTCCCAGCACTGCCTCGCAGCCCATTGGGCTGGGTGACGGATTCCATTGTTCTGATCTTTTGACTGCAAACGGTGCGATCGACCCCACTATTGCCGCTGTCCAGAGTCAGGCTTTGGAGACCATGCATACTTGGTTGCGGGAATGGACGCCAGGCCGGCGCCGCAACAGCGATCACGGGAGCTCTTCGAAGTTTTCTTCGAGATCTTTGACTGGCCCGAAGGAGAAACCTGTGAATGCTTGGTTCAGAGGTTCGGGTACGATCTGAATGGCAAGAATAGAACAAAATGTGTAGTACTGCTGTACCAATCATGGTGCGATCCTGTTTGAATGGTTCGTGTTAACAAGTCTTTGTCCTTTTCTGAGCCAATGTCCGATGTTCAAATTGATCCTTGTCCACTGGTCGCTTTGCACCTTCGGTGCGGAAGTGTAATTGACGTGCGCAAAATCCATAAAAGCTGCTTATCATTCCATTTGAAAACCTGAAACACCTAGGTACTTAACGCCTGTGCAGGTAATCCGTTATCAAGAGATCAGAGTGCCTGCACTTGTCGGTGTCCCTTGAAGTATTGTTTACGGTATAATTCGGGCGACAGGGACGGAGTTATGGTATGTATGCTGGGTCAAGGGTGCTCAACCGCCGACACCTCTTTTTAGATCGATAGTCTCAACAGTCGAAGAGAAGCTGGTAGGGCCGCGATGCGCTAGAAGACGAGACGGCAAGTCTCAAGATCCATAATTTGTCCCGTGCCTCAAGATGCATCAACACGACCTCAAACTCTGATATTTCGTCGAAGTCGGATACTCCAAGTCCGCGCATGATTGGCAATAGGACCTAAAGCTCTGCGCCGTGTTGGGTCGCCATCATGGCAAGTACATGCTTGTACGTCGGTTAAATTTTCATGTGCTGAGTGACCTGAGTCTTGAATCGGATCTACGTTCGTATCGACATGTCAAACTAGTCACCCATTTCTTTTACAACCGGATAGCCGACGAAGTTTATGACTTTCGACGGTTCCACGGTGTCCTAGACAAAGCCCCGTTCCACGGTTCACCAGCTATTAGCTACAGATTACCAGAGCAGCAAGAAGAATTATCCATCCAGAAGAAGAGCTTATTTCGGAGCACGACCCGCCAGTGCGAGGACAAGTATCAGCGTTGTGAGTTTTAGCTTGGCCTGCTTTTTTAGGGTCGTATCTAGAAATCGATTCTCACTCGCAAGATGACGTCAACTGCGTCATCGACTCCTGAAAAAGGCAATCTACCACTTTCTCCAACTTCGTGTGTTCGTGTGCTAAGTACAGGTTGTTGCTGTCCATCCATGTACAGCGATGATAGGGATCGCGGAGACGCGGCGGATCGACGCCAGATTTCGCCTTCGAAGTCGTTTGTGTATCCCGTCAAGTCTCTCTTAGCCGGTATACAACCAGCCCAGGACCTCTCTGGCATCTCTCGAGCCGCAGTTAGCAGCGTAGGCGCGCCGCCATCTCCGGAACTTTCGAAATGGATTGCAGAGGAAGTTGAAAGAGCGCGTGCGTAATTTTATTGGCTTCATTGGCTCCGATATTTATTCTCCTATCTGGCAGACGGAACGACGACTAATCCTGACACGCCAGCTTACGACCCTAATGAAATATCATTCCCTTCACATGCTAAGCCACGCCGCTCTCATAGTATAGCAACTGCTGCTCCATTTCACCTTGCGTCTGCTAGGCGACGTAGTGCGAAGAAAAACCAGTCAATCTCCGACACTTCACCGCATTTCCCAGCGGAAAGCGCACTACCTTCTCCAGCGAATTTTCTATCCCAACATCCTTCTAGCTCTCGGTCAGCTGGTGCTAAACCTTCGTTATCATTACCCTCGTTGACCCCAAGCGATTTCGCCGACTTCAATATGTGTCATCCTCCTACCATTCCTGTTGCTCAGGATACTTTTGATTCAACAAGCACTTCCTCAGTACCCGAGGCTGTTCCTATTCCATTCAATCCCTCTGAACTTGGTTTGGTTCATCTAGGACCAATCTCTACGTCTTCTCACACTAGCACATCAGGTTCTCTACATTCTTTCAATGGTGGTGCTGGACAAATCTCTGGTTGCACCTCTGATACATCGGAGCGTTCTATTAGCTCATATTTGTCAGCCACGGGAGATAATAACGCCTCGAATGCCTCTCCGGAAGATAGCGCGGGTTCACAACTGTCTTCGACCTCGGAGGAACCTCTTTTCACAGTTCGCTTCCAAGCCACGCAAGATGAACACGGTCATCACGTTGTACTTGGAAGAGAAGGAAAGCTGACGCGCTGTGAGGATGAGGCACGTTTAATCCATATTCGTTTTTCCTTAACAACTGAACAATTTACAGCCCATTCGAACTCCCGGTGCAGTTCAAGGTTTTGGGGTGCTTATCGCTGTGGATGAACAAGATGACGTTTTAGTTGTCCGTCAAGTTTCTGAGGTAGCTACTTTCTCGTTTGATAATTTGCCAAGACTTAGGGAAGAATTGTTAGAACTCTACTGAATTGCTGGGTCTGTCCCCGCGGTATCTGTTCTCCCTCGATTGTTTCACGGATACGCTACCGGAATCGCAAGCCGATTTACTCTGGAATAATGTTCAGTTCTTATCAGAACTAGATTCACAACCGCCAGACGGCGGGCATGACCCACCACACATCTTTCGCATATCAGGTTGGGGAGCCCCTGGAACGGCAACAGTTTCTCCGGATACAAGTGGTTCTGATGGTGAAGATCGACGTTTCTGGACATGTTGGTGTGCAATCCATAGGCCGCCAAGCGCAACGGGGTCAAATTCCAAACTATTCGTCATGGAATTCGAGTTAGAAGTGGATGTGTTAAATCCACTATATCCACCTATTTCTATGCCCAAGACCATGAATCCAGCTTCGCTAGGACATAATGCCTCCGGTTCGGTTTCCGAGAGTATAACTGCCAGTGGGGCTTCGAACGACGGCTCGGGCAGAACTTCACTGGGCGCTGGTGACACAATTAGCTCTCTGCCGAGCTCCCGCGGTACCTCAGACGACCGAAGTTCTGAGCTACACACCTGCCTTCAACCATCTCCCTCTAGTCCACCTGCTACAGATACTAATTCCATCCACGCACCAACTACAGTGGCCTTACCTACAGGCCTCGACGGCGATGAGACCTGGATCCCGAGTGCTGCGGATATCATTGAAAGTACGACTTCGTTGTCCAAGCCGCTTCCTGCTCTGGAGCGCCTGCGTCGTCTAACACGCACTGCTCCCTCAGAACCGACTTCCATGAAGGCGAAGTCGCGACGCGGAAGAAAAGCAATGATCCCAGGAGGTAGTGAGATGATGGATGTTTTGGCAATCATGGCTCAGATAAATGAACAGCTTGGTGATCCGCCGGATTTGGAAACCTTTTTGAAGGTGGTAGTTGGAATTATCAAAGATTTGACACAGTTTCACAGGGTTCTCGTGTACCAGTTTGACGAACAGTGGAATGGTCAGGTCGTCGCCGAATTGGTCGATTGGAATATGACGCATGATCTTTACAAGGGCTTGCATTTTCCTGCTGGGGATATACCAGCACAGGTAAGCGGACATGGTTATTTGTTTGCGCCCACATCCATCATATCCTATAGGCTCGACAGTTATACACAACAAGTAGGCTGTTTTCATAACATCATCATACCGTATGCCGATGGAGGCTCACACAGTTGACAGACAAAGTCCGAATTCTTTATGATCGGGACCAGGCGACTGCTCGAATCGTAGTGCGGTCCAAAGAAGATCTCGAGCGACCTCTGGATATGACACATTGTCACCTGCGTGCTATGAGTCCTATTCATGTCAAATGTATGTCTTTCGTATGTCTAATCATCAGTACTAATTAGTCCACAGATCTTGGCAACATGGGTGTTCGTGCTTCGATGTCTATCGTACGTCGGTTGCTTGGAGAGACGATCGCTAAATTTGACTTCCCGCTAGTCTATCATGGCGTTCGGGGCTCTGTGGGGTTTAGTGACATGTCATTCATATGGTCCGCATGGGATGCGTGTATCACTACCCACTCGGGAGATGCTCAAACTTCTCAGCCAGTCCATTTCCAGAAACATTGAACGACTCAGCTACGCTCAACGATTACATACCAGGAAACTTGTGTGTCTCTATCAATCCTAGCGAGGCGTCTGCCTGACTTTTGACCTCCCTCACCCCAGATAAACACGATGACTTCAGAAAACCATCCCGTACTGCCGCTCTTTATATCTTTGCCCATTATAAGTTGCTGAACAGAACTCTAGACTGGTTATATTGTATCGGATTTCGACAGTTTGCTCAACTTGTTCGATGCCGACTTCGGCGTCTTGGTCATCGGTGACGGAGCGAAGATCCTAGGTCCCAATGAACATGGACAAGAGATTTTGATCATGGCGGAATACCTCAGACTGAAGCAATTTGGGTGGGCTAAGTCTCTCTCCAGGGGATGACTACCTCCTCACCTATATCTGCAGGACCATTCAAGTATCACAAGCAGGTTACTTCTGACTATCCGGACCTTAAAATTTCTACGGGTAAATGCCTTTCACGTATGGGAGGTGCATCGAGGTTAAAACAATCAACGCAGGTCTCGATGTAGTTGCGGGCCTGATGTATGTTCCTCTATCGAGTGGAGGCAAGGATTTTATTGCGTTCCTACGAAAAGGACAACCGCGGGATGTCCATTGGGCCGGGAAGCCGTTCAAAGGCGATGGGTCAAATGCAGTATTAGAGCCAAGAAAATCATTTAAGATCTGGTCAGAAACTGTTGCTGGAAGATGTAGAGCTTGGACGGACGAGCAGCTGGAGACTGCGGGTGTGCTGGCCTTGGTTTATGGAAAGGTTTGTGAAATATGTTATTTTTATCACGGTTGAGCTGAATATCCTTCGTTCCAGTTCATCGAAGTTTGGAGGCAGAAGGAGAACGCGTTGCAGACGACTAAACTGACCAACTTGTTGCTATCGAATGCTTCACACGAAGGTAAGTGAGCGATATTTCAGGGTAATTGCTCATATAAACCACAAGTCAGTGCGGACCCCTCTAAATCATATTATCAAGTGGGTTTTTTCCTCGCGATTCCGGAATTCCGGCCTAATGTTTGTATAGCTACCTGGAAATGGCGCTGAATGGGCCACTCGATAGTGAAACACGCGATAACTTGAGTCAATCACACTCTGCTTCAAAGGCATGACATTCCTCACATCATTGAGCAAGAGTCATTCTGATGGCGTCCTCCAGAATCTACTCTTCACTATCAATGATTTGCTGGTTCGTGTCTATGTCCTTTATAGTATTTGTATCTGATTATCTCCATCTAGGACCTCACGAAACTAGAAAGTGGGAACGAGACATCTTTTAATCAACTCTTCAATCTACCTGCAGCTATCGAGGAGGCGATTAGCCCGTATAGAAGCGAAGCCCAACGACAGACTATCGATTTTATTCTAGATATATCTGAAAGTCCCAAAGAAGTTATTGGTGACGTTAGGAAGATTCAAACTGTGGTCCAGAACCTCACGGCAAACGCTTGTACGTGTCGGTTGTCCTGGTTTTCTCAAGTTTCGCTTACCTTAATGCTATAGTAAAGTACACGGCGCAAGGGTCCATCACAGTGTGCTGTGTACCAACACAAGAATCCGTTAGCCTGCACGCCTCCCAGCAGACGGCGGTGGAAATCGTAGTGGCCGATACCGGATGCGGCATGCAACAAGAAAAGCTTCAAAACATATTTCGAGAATTCGAACAGGTGGAATCATCAGAGCCTAAAACTAGTGCGGATGCTGGTGTCGGTGAATACTGACCAATTTTTGGATTTATTTCAACTCTTAATGTCTCCTGTAGGACTGGGCCTCGCAGTAGTTGCCCGTATTGTTGAACAGCTAGGCGGACAGCTTCGAGTTGATTCTAAAGTTGAACAGGGTAGCCGTTTTTCCTTCCTCATTCCACTCTCCTTTTATGCAGGAGGTCCGAATTCCCTGTCGAGCTCCTCTCGAGCATCGTCTTCAGATTCGCTTCGTATTCGTTCTCGTCCTCCCAGCATCAACTCTGGCAAGGAGATCGATTCATTAGTCGAAGCCATATCATCGAGTCATATGGGACCCAAATCTTCTTCGCAGAAGTCATCGCCCTCATTGGAGGACCAGCGAAATATCGACGGTTTCCCAAAAATTTCCTCGAGGAAACGTAGTGAGGGAACATTCGAGGTTGTTGGGTCCCAAGTCCCTGTTCGACCAATCAAAATGGACGAGAATATAAATACACCCAGCGCTAATCTTCGTCCAGCCTCCTCTGTAGCTAGATCTTCTCATGGGAATCGTGCTGCAGCCTCTGCGGAGCCCCCGGGCCCTTCGCAGAAACATTCATCCCAATTACGGGTTTTGATTGTAGAGGTACGACGTCTCGTCATGTTCAGTGGACCACATACTCACATTCATTTAGGACAATATTCTCAATCAAAAACTACTCGCAAAGCGACTCAGACTCGATGGTCATACTGTCGTCAACACTATGAATGGACAGGAAGGTCTTGACGCCGTGAAGGCCGATCGCGACTTCGATTGCGTGTTGATGGACCTCAGCATGCCTATTCTCAATGGTTTCGAAGCGACGGAGAAAATACGGGGAGTTGAAGCAGAATCACCGGCATCAACTCTTCGGCTTTCGCATCAGTTGAATGGGCGGATTCCTATATTCGCTGTATCTGCGTCGCTGTTTGAACAGCAGCGGGACAAGCTGTCGAAATGTGGTATGGACGGATGGATACTGAAGCCCATCGACTTCAAGAGACTAGGCGTGATTCTATCTGGGGTGACTGATGTAGGGCAGCGTCAACGGGACGTGTATAGGCCTGGTTGTAATTGGGAGAGCGGCGGGTGGCTCCAGGAGTATCTGCCCTCAGACAACCTGGCATTTAGCAGTCAGAGTTCATGATGCGGAGCGTTTTGAATCACTATTGTACCACACGTTTCTTTTTATCATTATTTCCTTTAGATTTGTGGGTGGATAGGTCATATTCACGTGCGAGGCCTGTATCTCTAGCGTATTTACATTTATCATCCATCGGGTCCTTATATTGTTTGCATAGAACTACAATATACGCAGATGGTATCGTTATCTGGTATAGCAAATAGAATCTATCTGTGTTATCACCCTCGCCCGACGAATGGCGCATGTGTTGGCCTTGTTGTGCATTAGTAGTTTATAATGCTAAGACTAAGGAGATTTTGCTTACATGACGTTCATGTCGAGGACAGTCACGTCGTTGGGTAGACTAGCGATGTGAACAATGATATCGGCGATATGTTGGACGTCAATCATGGCCTCTGGTATTACTCTACCATCGGGCTGGAGAGCTCCCTTGGAAAGCCTTGCGGCCATATCCGTTTGAGCATTGCCTGCAAATGCTTATGAGCAAATAGAAGTAAGTAGTATAGTAAGACGCACCAATGTCAATTTGTGTGCATGATATATTGAAGGGGCGACCGTCGAGAGATGTGCACTTTGTGAGACCGGTAATGGCATGCTTCGAGGCCGTGTACGGGAAGGAGAAAGGCCTGGGCACATGGGCTGAGAGGGAACCGTTGTTGATGATACGGCCTACAAACGGTGTGAGTCTGGGTACATATGTATTTGATAAAATGCCATTGACTTGCCGCCGGGAGGGGTCTGGCTCTTGAAAATCTTGAATGCTTCGCGGGTACAAAGGAATGGACCAGTTAGGTTGACGTTTATCACTCGTTGAAATGTGTCTAGGGATAATTCTTCGATTGGGACTTGGAGGGCGTTTGTCCCAGCATTCTATACTAAAATGTTGAGTCTTCCAAAGGAGACTCGGTATATACTGACATTAAAAAGCAGATCCAATCGACCTACATCGACGTCGATCAATGATGACTCTGACTCGGAACACGACTCACCAAATCTCTCCACTGCTTTGGCGAAGAGTTCCTTGACGAAATCTTCATTGGTGACGTCTCCCGCAAGGACAAGACTGTTCTCGGGATGGACGCATAAGTTTACTGATTCCTGGAGAGCCTCCTCGCGTCTAGCCGTCAGGACGACGTTCCAGCCAGCCTTGGACAAGGAAATTGCGGATTGTCGTCCGATACCTGAGGAAGCCCCGGTTACGATTACTGTTTTACACATTGAGTAATAGTTAATTGGTACTCGACGTCGGGCACCGAGTCGGACTACTAACGCCCGCTGACATCTGCTGACCCGGCGCGGACCGACTAACCGAGGATCGATCGTCTGACGTCATGATCGGGTAGAAGTGCTTATAATACAGCACCAAGTGAGTAATCCACATCCGTCACTACTCTCATGTCTTCCTCACGCTCGTCCCGCTTTGCGTCTGTCTCCCGGGTAGTCTCCGTTCTGCTGAACACACCCTTGGTCGAGCGTCACGTCGAGACTGACCATGAAGGCGTCCACCAAACAAAAGATACCATTGCGATTGCAATGAGGGACCTAAGTCCTGTAGTATCGATCGATTCCTTCTCTGAATCAGTGAGTAGTGATTTCATGTATATCTGTGGTCAATGTCTAACCTGGGTACTAGCCATTACGACGGAGCTCAGCATATCTATCGGATCTGAGTCGTACGACGCAAAGCCTTCAAAATTCACGAATTTACGCATGGTACGTTTTATTGTTTCATGTTGCAGCTTGAGGGCTGATGGCAATCTCAGATTATTCCCTTCCTTCTCTTCACTACGTACATGACATGATACCCTATGCATATTACCGGAATAATTCGTATCGATAAGTAACTTAATAACTAATATACAGCTATAATACCTACCCTAGTTTTGCGTGTTACGACATCACATAATTCCAGAGTGGTCTGATTTCATGTCATGGATCTAGAAGTGCACCGCAGGATCCAGCCGCTGTTCACGCTTAGACACGGGTACTTCATCTCGGATGCAATCCATAGTCGTGCCGAGAAAGGTGCCGAGGACAAGCAGTCCAATTCTGGAATATCGTTCCCACGGACTATTTCTCCTTCAGACCATCATGGCTTTATCAATTCCCCGCTTTTCGAATCCACATCTCCTAGTATCATCAACGAAGAGCATTGCACGCAAAGACCTTGACCTTGACTCAGATGTCGACAGTAGCGAAGAATCTGATAACGCCCTGGTTACGTCTCTGAATGAAAGGATACGGAAAATGATGGATATCGAAAACGATGCCACAAGTAGGAAACGAAGAAAAACCTCAAATTCGGTCGAAGAGAAAGGGAATGAACCACTGCGTGCGTCTATCCTGAATGCATTTTCTATCTATTTATCTATACCCATTTCTGTCAAGTATTTAGGTTGTGGTCGACGTCCAGCCAGCCGCAACACGTCGAGTTATACCCAGAACAGAGTACGCAAACGTTCATGTGAGCTCCTACTTGTTTTTACCATGCATGCACTTGAGAAACGGCAGAAATCCTCCTCGACAACATGAAGACTCTGAGCGGCAAAGTAGCCAAAGATGGAAACGGGCTGAAGCTATCGCGGTAGACGTTAGTTGGATACACGCAGAATCCAGGAAACCAGTCATGGTATGACCCTCATTGTATTTTTGACTGCATCTGATACCTTGATATTCGCAGCCTTTCCCTTCGAGAACCAAGAAACACATTCATGCAAAAGCTCCGTCTCTCACGTATGCACCTTGTTTGATGGTAGCCCAAGTCTTGCAACCCGCCCGGAAAACACATCCTCCAGTGCCTTCTTCTGCTTTGATATATCACCCATACGCTGCGAATGCACCACTACCTCCCAGCCAGAGCGATCGGGGATTCGTCGATATAGAACTGTCACCGGAGAATCTTGTGATAAGAACGAAGCGAACTCGTCATAGTCGAAATCGCCGTCCTATCGTGTAATTGATTCGTAGCATCCTCGGAGGTATCGTGCTATAATTGGATAGGTCAAGAGCAAGTGCTAATGCAGGCTTCTTGTAGACTCTGCTGACATTCACGTCTTTAGGGACGTTGTAGTGTCGGTTGCGTGGGGTTCTATCCCCAGCTTCGTGATCTATTCATAAAAATTTAAAGTTCTTCCGCTCCCGGCACTGTCTTCCACATTGGTGAATCATACATGTGCCATTACAACCTCTTAGCCAGAGCGATCGGAGGTTCATCGATATGGAGCTGCCACCAGAGAATTTTGCGATGAGAATCAAACGAACTCGTCATAGTGAATCGCCGTACTCTCATGTAAGTTCATTCATGTCACAATCGGAGGTAAAGTGTTACGGTCGAATGGGTCACTGAAGGTGACGTACCAGGAGCGTCAGTCGTACAATTTGGCAAGATAGCCGACTAGTTGACGAAAAGAAATGTGATAGTAAATAATGAGTGTCAGAGATATATCCTGGGATCCAAAGCTGGATGCATAAATGAAGCTAGAAAGCATACCAAGGCCATGTTGAACATGTTCACTCTCATTGAAATCATGTAGCCAAAACTTCTACCATCGTAGTAGCAATCGAGCCGCGGTGCCCACAAATATCTAGAATCCTCGAATATTGAAGTACCGCGTTCACCATATGGTAAGGACTATGTTATGCGCTCTTGTTGGGCGTCGACGAACCACCGAACGACTGCGGCGGCCCGGGCTACGTTCGGACCGGACGCATATCCTTTCCATTCCGATCCGAGAATTTGCCATGGACACTTTAAACTTTCTCCATCTTTGTACAGTCACCAGGCTGTATACATGCCACCGTCCTCTTTGAAACCTGCCTCAATTCTACCCTTGAGACTTTTCGTTTCTTGGTCTCTTAAACGACTCGGACACGGACAATTCTTGCGATTAATGGTGGGTGCTCACGTAGACGCTCAACCGCTGGCTTGTGAGTCGAAAGTGCGATAGAGGACACCGCCTTTCGATGTTTCTGGAGTTCAAGGTGATTTCGCATTTTCAAAGCTACCGTGACTAGAGCCTTCACTTTCCTTTGCTCCTTACATTCGTGGAGGTCTTTGAATCAGGACGACCTTCCCTCCATTGTGGGGGCCCGACCGATTTCAAGAGCTCCCCTTGTATATTTTTCAGTCCTTGCTTTGGAGGTATCTGGAGTAGGCCAGGAGAATCAGGAATTGGCACGGGCAGTGGTATGATCCCGGTCTCAGAATGTAATATAATCATTGATCTCTTTCCTAGGTGGAGGATAAGTCACCGTAAACGCTTCTGGACATCGGTTAAGAGGTTAGATGACATCACTACATCTGCCATTATCTCGCAGTCATAAGTCAGGTAGCCATCGATACGTGCGTTGAAAAGCAGCTCCACCTGGGTGGGCGTCAGCCGCCCTGTCTTGTTTCGAAGGCCCATGATACAGTGATCACTGTCTCGAGCTGTCTGTGCTGTCGCCTTGTAGTGATTGTTTAACGAGGCGGCATTCTGCACTTGAGGTGTTGCGCCAAAGGATTTCTCTGATGTCAACAACCCGATTGCAGCAGCATCGAATATAAATTTAGGGCCTATAACTGACGGTGAGAGTCCATATACCATGACCACAGTTTCCGGACGATAAAGTGGGTCAAGTGCCACATTGACAGAGCATCAAGTTTTCGTTACAGACCTCGAGCAAGAAAATGTCGTCAGCCTGTGCTAGCATGTCGGCTAGTCCATCAAGATAACATCATCCTTATCTAAGGGCATCTCCAGACCCAACATAAATAGGCTCCGCAGAGTCCGGGGCCAGATTCATCTGTCAGGAGGTCAATCAGAAACTTGAACTCCTACAACATCACGTTCTCATGTCGTACTCACTGCACGGACCTTGGCCAGTCAAGCAGGAACCCCCATTGCTAGCTCTATTAAACGGTGATACGACCTATCTTGGTTCGTTGATGGGAATGCATCTGTAGCGTCAAATAACGTCGCAAACAAAGGTTTGTGGTGAGTTTTTACCCAGTCTATGGCACGTCGTGATCTGAATGCATTATTCAGTGTAAGGTAGCCTGCACGGAACTTATTCTTCCATTCTGGTATGGTTCTGTTGTCCGCGACCCAGGTAGACATGCGGTAGTGGATAATTATTGTAAGGACTAGTAAGGACCTTCAGTAAGCAGCTTTCCGAACATACCGCACGATAACCATCTAGTTCTTCTGCAGATCTGTTCTTTAGAATACCCACGATATCGATCGAAGCCGCAAAGACGAGGCGTCACAATGTTTCGCGTATTCGTTGCACGACATCCCGCGTTCGGTACATTGTTGGAATGGGACTCGAATCTGTGTGACAAGGCACATGAAGCTCTGTTTAAGTTTTTCATGAATCTAGCAGCCCAAGTCACCAAGTCGGATATTACTATCGATAAGGTCCTTCAAGAACGTCCTTGCTTGTCTTGAAAGCAATGACGAGGAAATGATATCGATTATGTGTTTCGACTCAGAGCCTGGCTATTCATTCGCTGATGTTGACAATAGTATATTGGCGAAGTTTAGTACTTTCGACGGTTCCGCAGTTCGAAACACCTCTTGCACGTCCTTATGCAAGAGCTTTTGGCCTCGTTACACCAGTCGACGCTTCTGGAATAGAGAAGAACTATTCAGCCAGTCGAACAAAGGCAGAAGGGCAGTCCATCAGTGAACATCTGAAGAATTGTAAAGTTGAAGTCTGCATGTCTGCACTGAATTGAGCATTTCTTCAGATTAAATTTTTTTCCCAGGAAAAATGACTCACGCAGGATGACATTGTCTTTGGTTCCCGAAATAGGCAACTTGGGGCTTGGGGTTCGCCTAAGTTACGGAAGGGAATCCTTGCGAAAGTGATGTTCCCACAGTCGTGCATCGCAGAACTCGCTGCAGTCTATCTATGTCCAGAGACGGCAGGGACAGTGGCTCAGCGAATCCTTCAAAGGAGCAAGTCTTACCTTCAAGATCGTTCATTTATCCTGTCAAATCTCTGCTGACTGGTATACGACCGGCACAAGGTCTTCCCGTTATCTCCCATACCGCCGCGAGCGGCGTAGGTGCGCCACCGTCTGAGGAACTTTCCAGATGGAATACAGAGGAAGTTGAAAGGGCCCGTGCGTTATTTTCCCGGTATTAGTGGACCCAGTGTTTATTCTGCCTATGCAGATGATACTACGACTAATCCCACCACGCTAGCTTACGACCCTAACGAAACTATATTCCCTTCAAATACCCGCCCACGCCGTTCTGAGAAGAAATTCCAGTTAATTTCCCACACTTCACCTAATTTTCGGCATTTTCCAGCGGAAAACGTTGTTCTACCTTCAAGTTCTCCAACGAAATTCTTTCACTATCCTTTTGGTTCTTCGTCGGTTGGCACTGGACCTTCGTCCCCATTCCATTCGGCGACTTCAAACGATCCCGCAGAGTTATATCCTCATCGCCCTCCTGCATTTCCCGCCATTGCTCGTGATATTTTTGCGTCGACAAGTACTTCCTTAATACCCAACTCCGCCTCCATTCCATTCAATCCCTCCGAACTTGGTCTGCTCCACCTAGGTCCAATCTCATCCTCGTCCTCCCACTCTGGCACACCAGGCTCTCTACATTTTTCTAGTGTCCAGGTTGAATTATCCTCTGATCGCATGCCGGATATGTCAGAGCGTCCCAATACCTCAACACTAGAGAACGTCAATGATCCGAAAGCCTCTGTGGACGATGGTGGATCTCACTCTGGCCCACAAATCTCACTGGTCGCGGAGGAGCCTTCTTTCACAGTTCGCTTTCAGGCCATGCAAGATGAACATGGCCATCACGTTGTACTCGGAAGAGAAGGGACACTGACGCGCTGTGAGGATGAGGCGCGTTCATCCTATATTCTCACTTTCTTGTAAACTAAGCCATATACAGCCCATTCGAACTCCCGGTGCTGTCCAAGGCTTTGGCGTACTCATTGTTGTGGATGAACAAGATGACACCTTAATTGTCCGTCAAGCGTCTGAGGTAGTTGCTTTCTCGTTTGATAATTTGCCGAGGCTTAGGGCAGATTTGTTAGAACTCTACTGAACTGTTGGGTCTGTCTCCACAGTATCTCTTCTCCCTGGATTGTTTCACAGATACACTACCGGAATCGCAAGCTGGTTTGCTTTGGAACAACGTTCAATACCTTTCTGAACCAGATTCACAACCATCGGATGACGGGCACAGTCCACCGCATATCTTTCGTATATCAGGCTGGGGAGCCCCTGGCACAAAAACCACCCCTTCGGACGTAGCTGATTCTGATTCGGCGTCAAATGAAGACCGACATTTCTGGACATGTTGGTGTGCAATGCATAGGCCGCTAAGCACAACGGGGTCGAATTCCAAATTGTTCGTGATGGAATTCGAGTTGGAGGTGGATGTGTTAAACCCTCTGTATCCACTTGTGCCTCTTCCGGAAGCTGTGGAGCTGGTCTCGCCGACGGGCAATGACCCTGGCTTGGGATTTGACAGCTTTATGCCTACGGGAGAGACTTCGAACGAGAGTTCCAGAAGAACTTTGCTGGTCAGTGACGATACCACTGGCACTCTGCCAAGCCTGGGCGGTGATCTAGACGGCCGAACTCCGGGGCCGCGTGCTTCCATTCCGCCATTTCCTCTCAGCCCATTTATTGTAGAAACCAATTCCCTTGATGCATTGGTTACTCAATCCTCGCCTACAGGTCTTGAAGGTGACGACACCTGGATCCCGAACACCGAAGATATTGTGGAAAGTACGACCTCACGATCCAAGCCGCTTCCTGCCCTAGAGCGCCTACGTCGCTTAACACGGACAGCTCCCTCAGGACTGACTTCCGCGAAGGCGAAGTCGCGGCGTGGTAGAATCGTAATTATACCAGGAGATAGTGATATGATGGATGTTTTGGCGATCATGGCTCAGATTAACGAGCAGCTTAGTAAACCATCAGATTTGGAAACATTTTTGAAGGTGGTGGTTGGTATTGTCAAGGACTTGACGCAATTTCATAGGGTTATTGTGTACCAGTTCGATGAGCGGTGGAATGGGCAAGTTGTTGCAGAACTTGTCGATTGGAGCATGACGCACGATCTTTATAAGGGCTTGCATTTTCCCGCTGCTGATATACCTGCACAAGTAAGCGAATATAGTATTTTGTCTGAGCCTGTATTTACTGTGCTCCATAGGCCAGACAGTTGTATGCAACAAGTAAGTTGTTTTTGTTACATCATCTTGACGGACGTTCACGCAGTGTACAGACAAAGTCCGGATTCTTTATAATCGGGACCAGGCAACAGCTCGGATCGTAGTACGATCCAAAGCAGATCTCGAGCAACCTCTGGATATGACACATTGCCACTTGCGCGCTATGAGCCCTATTCATATCAAATGTAGCTCTCTTCAGATGTCCTGTATAACGCGGCATACTAATTAGTCAATAGATCTCGGTAACATGGGCGTTCGTGCTTCGATGTCTATTGTACGTCCATAATTTAGAGAGACGGTCATTGAATCTGACTCCGATGTAGTCTATCATGGCGTTTGGCACTCTGTGGGGTTTAGTAGCATGTCATTCATACGGGCCTCGTGGAATGCGGGTATCACTTCCTACTCGAGAGATGCTCAAACTTCTCAGCCAGTCCATATCTAGAAACATTGAACGGCTCAGCTACGCTCGACGACTGCGTACCCGGAAACTTGTGCGTGCCTAGTCACCCGTAAAGAGAGCCTTATCTTACTATTTTGACTTACTCACTCTCAGGTCAATACAAGGGCTTCGGAGAACCATCCCGTAAAACTCTTCATGCCTTTACCCTTCATAAGTCGCTGAATTGAATTCTAGACCGGATACATCATATCAGACTTTGATAGTTTGCTCGGTTTGTTTGATGCCGATTTTGGCATCTTGGTTATTGGTGATGGTGCGAAGATCCTAGGCCCTAATGAACACGGACAAGAGATCTTGATCGTGGCAGAGTACCTCAGACTGAAGCAATTCGGGTAATCCAAACTTTCCTTCAAGATGACCGCCTCTTCATATGTCTCTGCAGGACCATTCAAGTATCACAAGCAGTGACTTCCGACTATCCTGACCTTAAAATCTCTACTGGTGAGTCACTTATACAAGACTGCAGCTGCATCGAGGTCAACACAGTCAACACAGATCCCAATGTAGTTGCGGGCCTGATGTACGTTCCTCTATCGAGTGGAGGCAAGGATTTCATTGCCTTCCTACGGAAAGGACAACCGTGTGATGTTCACTGGGCCGGGAAGCCGTTCAAAGGAGATGGATCGAAAGTAGTGTTGGAGCCCAGAAAATCGTTTAAGATTTGGACGGAAACTGTCACCGGAAGAAGTAGAGCATGGACGGATGAACAACTAGAAACCGCGGGTGTGCTGGCTTTGGTGTATGGAAAGGTTTGTAAAATATGTTATTTTTATCACGGTTGAGCTGATCATCCTTCTTTCTAGTTTATTGAGGTCTGGAGGCAGAAGGAGAGCCCCTTGCAGACGAATAATATGACCAACTTGTTGTTATCGAATGCTTCACACGAAGGTGAGTAAGCAACATTCTCGGACGAACACGTATATAAAGCATGATACAGTGCGGACCCCTCTAAACCATATCATTAAGTGAGCTTCCTCTCCTTACTTTCGAGACCGTCGCCTTATTCTTGATCAGCTATCTCGAAATGGCGCTGAACGGACCGTTGGACAGAGAAACGCGCGATAATTTGAGTCAGTCGCACTGTGCTTCGAAGGCATGTTTCTCGTTCCTCCATCAACCAGAGGCTAT
The DNA here is from genome assembly GCF_030435595.1 of Desarmillaria tabescens. Taxonomy (NCBI): domain Eukaryota; kingdom Fungi; phylum Basidiomycota; class Agaricomycetes; order Agaricales; family Physalacriaceae; genus Desarmillaria; species Desarmillaria tabescens. The sequence goes on from NW_026848305.1 coordinate 1,396,646, forward strand.
TCTGATCCCCTCGTCCAGAATTTACTCTTCACTATCAATGACTTGTTGGTTCGTAGTATCTGTCAAGTTCTCAATAATATTTGTGTCTGATTATCAGTATAGGATCTCACGAGACTAGAAAGTGGGAACGAGACATCTTTCAATGAACCCTTCAACCTACCTGCAGCCATCGAGGAGGCGATCAATCCATATAGAAGCGAGGCCCAACGACGATCTATCGATTTCATTCTAGAAATATCTGAAAGTCCCAAAGAAGTTGTCGGTGACGCTAGGAAGATTCGAACTGTAGTCGAGAACCTAACGGCGAACGCCTGTGCGTCTTAGTTGTCATGCCTTTCTCGCATTTCTCTTATCTTGGTGCTATAGTAAAATACACTACGGAAGGGTCCATCACAGTGTGCTGTGTACCGACACAAGGACCTGTTGGTCTCCACGATTACCAACAGACGGCGGTGGAAATCGTGGTGGCGGATACAGGATGCGGTATACAGCAGGACAAGATGGAAAGTATATTTCGAGAGTTCGAGCAAGCGGAATCACTGGAGCCCAAAACTAGAACGGAAGCTGTTGGTAAGTACCATCGATTTTTAAATTTTGTTTGGTGGTTCAATATCTATGTGTAGGGCTGGGCCTGGCTGTAGTTGCTCGTATCGTTAAACAGCTGAGTGGGCAGCTTCGAGTTGATTCTAAAGTTGGGCAGGGCAGCTGTTTCTCCTTCCTTATTCTACTTGCCTCGCATGCGGGAGGAGTAAACCCCGTGTCGGGTCCCTCTCAAGCCTCCCCTTCAGGCTCGCTTCGTCTTCTTTCTCGCCCTCCTAGCATCAACTCTGGCAACGAAATTGATTCACTGATTGAAACCATATCATCGAATCATGTAGAGCCGAAATCTTTGTCGCCGAAGTCACCCCCCTCATTGGAGGACCAACGAAATCTTGAGGGCTCCTTCAATGATTCCTCGAGCAAACAGAGTGGGGAAACTCTCGAAGTTGTTGGGTCCCAAGTCCCTGTTCGACCAATCAAAATGGACGAAAATATAAACTCATCCAGCGTTAATGCCAGACCCACGGCCACGGCCTCCGCGGAGCTAGACCTTTCGCAGAAACGTACTCCATCCAAATTGCGGGTTTTGATTGTAGAGGTGCGGCATCTCGTTATGTTCGATGAACCACACACTGACATTCCTCCAGGACAATATTCTCAATCAGAAACTACTTGCAAAGCGACTCAGACTTGATGGTCATACTGTCGTCAATACCATGAATGGACAGGAAAGTCTTGACGCCGTGAAGGTCGATCGCGACTTTGATTGTATATTGATGGATCTCGACATGCCAATCCTCGACGGCTTCGAAGCGACGGAGAAAATACGGGAAGTTGAAGCAGAATCACCAGCATCAACTCTTCGGCTTTCGCATCGGTTGAATGGGCGGATTCCTATATTCGCTGTATCCGCGTCACTGTTCGAACAGCAGCGAGATAAGCTGTCGAAATGTGGTATGGACGGATGGATACTGAAGCCTATCAACTTCAAGAGGTTGGGGGTGATTCTGTCTGGGGTGACTGATGTAGGGCAGCGTCAGCGGGATGTGTATAGGCCTGGTTGTAATTGGGAGAGTGGTGGGTGGCTCCGGGAGCATCTGCCCTTGGACAATCTAGCATCTACTTAGCGGTCAGAGTTCATGATGCAGAGTGCTGTCTTGTTATCGTTTTAGAACTACTCGCCTCTTTTCATTATCATACCTTTTGGATTTACGGAGGACGGAAGACATGTATTTCTTAGCATATTTCCATTTGCCATCTACATTTTACATAGAGCGCCAAGTAGTATCAACATCTGTATAGTATTTATGTAAACTTTGTCGGTGGTATTATCTTCGCCCGGTGAAGGACGCGTTGGCGGTTAGGAGCTCGAGTCTCGTAGTTGCGGAGAAGACGTTCCTAATGTTCATCTCGAGAGGAAATATACAGATTAATCAAAGCACAGCCGGAATGTTGTGCGTGGGTTCATATCGCAAAGACGTTTACAGTGAAAATAACATCTTCCAATGCCTAGTATGGAACGACAGGGGATATTTGTCCAAACATTTCGAGTCTAAAGTTGTGACTGCAAGGTATCTCATCATCATTTTCTCACCGTCATACAGATTAGGCTCGACTATAGCAGAATACAAAGCCCTACAGCGAGAGAATCAGACTGCGAAGAAGAGAGAGGTGTACATAGAATTCAAAGCCATGAATCCCCAACCACTGCCTTATACCAGCCAATTCGCGCTTTTCGTCTGCCCGAATCCTCTACGCGGGAAACCCTCATATACTCATACAGTAGCTCCGAGTTGGACAGGTAACAGCGGAGCAGCATTTGGGTGTCTTCAAGCGCCCTGTCTGGAATCACGTCGCCGAGCAGGATGATCCTCATGGAGGGACGATAAAGGCGGAATTTTGTAAGGGGGTAAAGTGCGGAGCGGGAATCGGTGGTAGTGGGTCGAGATGATCTGGCCGGGAAGGAGACCTCCACGAGTCGTGTTTTTGCATGAGGGATGGCGCGTTTGCAAGTCACGAGGCAGTTGTATCGATCGCGTATGTAGACCAGAGTATCGGCGGGGGTGCTTCGTTGGGGAGCAAAGCTGAGGCTGCTAGTTATGCCGCTGGATGCGTCTTTTCTAAAGAGCATCTGTCTGCACGATGACGGGATCACACTTAGGGACACGAGTTTTCGCATGCAGTACAGCAGCCGGTGAGATGGCTTTAAGCGATTCCAATATCGCCACCAGTTTCGGTATTGCGAGTTGGGTAGGATTCGGAGACGTTTGGGAGTGTAAGGCGTGGTAGGTAGCGAAATCGTCGACAATGATGACCTTGGTAGTTGTATCGGAGCAGGCTACTTGTTGGCTGGTGCACGAGATTATGGCCAAGTTAAATAGTGCATTCCAACACATTCAAGGAAGACTGACACCTGATATATGGACCACAGCAAGAATTCGTGTGTATGCAAGGTACTGGCATGAATCATGATTCAAGTCTGGGTGACGCTCTGTACCCCCACGTGACTGATCAATGGACCCCGGTATGCGGCTGTCACTTGCTGACTCGTGGAGGTCTCCCTATTCCGTCAGATCATTGACACTGCTTCCGACCCACTGCAATTGACTCCCGCTTTACGAAATGGCTCGTCCTACCTCGCTACGAAATCCCGCACTTGCCACACTGGACATCCCTCTATTGGCACTGTGCTGGGATCTGCAACGGGCGCCGCCAGGATCATCCTCATGGGCCATGCAGCCTCACTTGATTCTGGACAGGGCGCATCAATGGCCTTCGAAGATGCCCAAATGCTCGGCCTGCTGCTCCACCATTACCTGCCCCACTGCTCAAAGTTAGATGTGAATCCCCGGGGGCGGAATTTGAACCGGTGCTTCACTTTGACCACCTGATAAGCGCCTGTGCATTACATTGCACATACGACCATGATACTCAACGACGAGGGCACTACATTCGTTGCCAGCAGCGCACTTCTCCCGATAGATCTGTCCTGGGAGCAAATCAATCACGACGAAGAAGAATCCGCTGTACGAGCTCAGATTCAGACTCTAATTCGCGATGTTCCTTATCCTTGGAGATCCGTGGAGTTGATATCACCATCGGTGGAAATGATAGTTATGGATGTACTGCAGCGGGTATGTTTGTTGTAGAGTTATCAACAGCAATGAAGGATCTAATGAATTATCAGGGGCTGAATGATGCATCTTACCCCAATGGATATCGTACGACCTACATAAAATGTCTTCTAGCCCTGAGCAAGGCCCGGAATATTGTACCCTCATCCTTTTTTTCTCGAGATGTGACTAGAGAAGGAACAAACCCCGTCGGTGGCGGCGGCTATGCAGTAAGCGTTCATTCTATTCTTGGTTAATGATTCTGGTCTATGCACAGTCTTCCTGGTAGGACATTTGGAAAGGGCATCTTCATGATACTCAAGTCTGCTTGAAGGCCCTTCGGGTAAACCTCCCCGAAAAGACTCGGGCGAAGCTTCTCCGAGTGAGTCGTGGAGATACTAAGCTAAACTATGTCTTGACTGCTTCAGGACTTTTGCCTGGAAGCTCTTGTATGGAGGCAACTCCGCCATCCTAATATCCTTCCCTTCTTAGGAGTCAGCAAAGACCTTTTCGCTCCCAGTTATTGCCTGATATCTCCCTGGATGGTCAATGGAAATATCATGTTTTACCTCGAAGCCCATCCTGATCATGATCGCCTTACATCGGTAAGCCAGACGTTGTGTGTGAATTGGTGAGAGCTGAGGTTGTCTTTCCCTAGCTAATTCAGGTTGCCGAAGGGATGAAATATCTACATAATCATGATCCTCCTATAGTGCACGCCGACATTCGTGGGGTGCGTTTGGTCTATTTTCGCCGTGCCCCCTCAGTGACACGGACTTCTTTTAGGCAAATATTCTTGTCACGGATGATCGGTGTTGTTGTCTGGCTGATTTTGACCTTTCACTGTTCGTGGAATCACAGGCTCTCGATAACTCTTCTAGGATAAGCAACGGAAGTATCCGCTGGCTAGCTCCCGAGTATATGGATTCAACACTATTTGACCAATCATACCTCACCGCTAGGGATATCTATGCCTATGGATGCACTGTTATTGAGGTAAGGCCAGCAGCTCACCATCGCCACACTCTTGACATTATTTCCAAGATATTTACCGGCAAGCCACCTTTTAGTGACATCAAGAATGAAGCTGGTGTTGTACACGAGGTCGTGACGAAGCGAAGTCATCCACCATGACCACCCTTAAATGTTTTTCCAGACGATAAACTATGGTCACTTGTCACGGCGTGTCTCACAAGTATTTCAAGTCGGCGTCCGGACGCGAAACAAGTTTTAGCAACCCTGTTACAAACAAACGACGAATCCGATGAATTGAAATCAGTTATCATCGCTGATTTTTTGGAAATGGAGTCACGCATCCGCTTAGGTAACTGGACCAGGATGAATGCTGATAATCCCATCCTCATCGAGGAATCATCCTGCCGCCCCTGGAAAATTGCCGATGATTTGGAGTTACACCGCCACCGCTGGATAAATCCCGATGCTCCCATCCTCATTGAGAAAGGATCCCTCCGCCGCCGCCGTGGGAAAATTGCCAATAATTCGAAACCATCCCGCCGCCGCCGAAACGCGTCGCCCTCATCTAGCAGTGATAATAATGAACTGTGAGATTCTCATGATATCCCTCCTTCATGATTCCCTTCTCACCTATGCCCCAGGCCGTCTTCCAGCTCATCTCTCTTAACAGAGCCTTCGGGACCCAACGATGACGCGTTCTTTATCCCCTGGCCGGACTGGCAGAAAGAAGCCACTATGGCAGGGGTTTCGTATCAGGAAGCCTCTTTAGACGTCTGCGAAAATGTTCTTCATCAAGTCTCCCCCCCAGATCTTGTACAATGCGAAGGATCACCCTCTACACCCTCTACCTCAGACACCGAGGGCGAGGCCACCCCCACACCTCAAAACCTATCTACCCAGACCACACCTTCCAATGGCAAGTGCCGTCGATCATCGAGCCCACCCTCTCCTGGCAGTCACTCTACGAGCCCAACTGTCCACACAAAACCCGAAAGCATACGCCCCGACCCTTCGCAAACAAATGAAGGGACTGATATTCATCGTGCGAAACGCGTTCGAATGGGGGAACCTGCAGATGAGGACGTACTTACTTCACCGCCAGGCAAGATACCGACCCCTTGATTGAAGGCGTCATCCCTCGTCCCGGTGGCGATGCAGGAAGCGAATCGTATCAATATTGATGCAACGATTTCTCCTCCCTTTTTTCTCTCCCTGTGCTTTTCTATCAAGTCATTCTCGCCATCGCAATTCATTCCACTTGTTGTACCACCATATTTGGTGCTTGCTTTATTGTGTTTTCGTTTTGATCATCGTTACGCTTCCTTGCTTTACTACAAACAACTTACTGAAAGCTTGCTGTAGATTACATGATAATTGGTTTTGCCTATTGAGATGGGTTGTTCACTAAACATTTACTCCTGCTCAATAATTCCATCATGCAGATGTCTGGTATGAAGTCCCGGTAAGTCCGTTTGGAAGGTGTATCTCCGTACTACATCAATGCATTGGCACCAGCAAGAATACATATCAAGCAAAGGACTAGAGAGGAAGACTCTGAATATGCAGGCGCGCTCATGGGGCTCGAAACAGCAGGACATGGGGTTGGAATTGCTCTCAAACCAGTTCCTTCGCTACACTCACATCACTCGGTCATACCCACTCTTCCCAGGAACCATCCCCGCCTTTACCAAAAAACCTCCTCAAATTATCCGCCAACTCCGATGTGCCACAAAGTGACCTCCATGAGCGTGTTCGGATATGAACTTGAGGTTACCTATCGCTTGGTTCAAGCTACGCTTATCCTAACAGCCTCATACAGTCCAAAGGCCCATGCTGAGCATTTCAGATGTTCTGAGGTTGAGACCTTGAGGTACGAAGACAAGGGTGGAGGAATCGGAAGATCCCGACCACCATGGCCGTCAAAAACACCTCATTTTGGTCCAGGGAGGAAAAATTGCCGTCGAGGAAAGAACGAAAACGAGGAAGGAATACGCCCAAGTGACGAAGATGCTGGGGAATGGGCGGTGAGAGGTGCAGCACTTTGATGGGGGAGAAGCGACCAGCCCATAATGAGTGAAAAAGTCCGTCTCTTTCTTACCTCCCTCACCTTTCCCCCCGTTCTACCACACCATCCGCCGCATTGAACTCTCAAGCACGGAATGCGCTTGGCGTTGCTCCGTTTTGATTTCAGAAAACCTAGTAGGGGGGTGCGGTGAGATGGCTGTTGGGGGGGATTCCGATGCTGCTACAGATTTCGGTATTGGGTGTCCGTAGACTTTGATAGAGACGTTCGAGGGCAAATAGTGCAAGACATGGTAGGTAGCGAGACTAGTGATACCACCGCCAGCGAGGTGCGCAGGCTACTTATTGGCGCATGGAATTATGGTGGAGGTGATTAAAGAAGAGTGTGACGCTGAGCATTGAGCTATGTTTCGACGGACTGTCGTCTGTTATACGAGAGAGTTGGTCGGGTTTCGGGGAGCGATTCACCGTTGCTGTTCCTTGCAGTGGGGTCTTTGGCTAGAGGCTCTACCTATAGGGCTGCGGATATGCTTGGTGCTCTACGATGCGGACATAAGATAGGCGAGGAGGTGGCGGACGACGTGGTGCTCAGCAGGTTTGCAAGGTACAGTCTGCACCAGGGTGTATATCAATATGTGGTGGACATTTCAGAAAAAGTCTATCGTACGAGATAATGTTACAACACTCGCTCTAATCATTCATCAAGTCGTAGCTACGAGGTACTTAGCTACCTCCTTCTCGACATCGTATAAATGAGTCGGGTTCAGCCAGAGCAGAACACGAAGTGGGAGATGACCTGCATCGACAAAATTAGAACGGAAAAAGAAGAGCTAGGGGAGCGTACACATGATCCAAAGAAATAAATCTCTAACTGCCGCCTTGAACCGGCTAATCTCACGTTTCCCTTCTGCCTGGCGTCGTCCTATTCTAAGGATCCTGCCCACACGGGGAATTCGCATATCCTCGTAGGCCTTGGCGACTTTGGGAAGTGGATCGGAGTGAGGGAGGTAATGGCGGAGCAGCAGGCCGAGCATTTGGGCGTCTTCAAAGGCCATCGACGCGCCTTGTCCAGAATCAGGTGAGGCTGCATGGGCTGCATCGCCCATGAGGATGATCCTGGCAGCGCCTGTTGCAGGTCCTAGCAAGGTGCCGTGGAGGGAAGTCCAGTATGGTAAGTGCGGGATTTCGTAACGGGGTAGGACGAGCCATTTGGTGAAGCGAGAGTCGGTGGTAGTGGGTTGGGACGCGGCATCGATAATCTGACGGAATGCACCGGTGTAGGGAGACCTCCACGAATCGTGTTTTTGGATGAGGATGGCGCGTATGTCTTCTGAGGGCAAGTCACGGGACGGAGGCGTATCGATCTCGTATGTCGACCAGAACATCACTTGCTGTTGGTTGACTGGGGTGCTTGCAGGCAAGGAAAGAGCGTAACCAAAGAACCCGTTGCGACTGAATGTCATTGCTGCTTGGTCAGCCTTGATTCCGCGTTGAAGGGCAGGCGTGAGTGACGCGAAGGGTGCGAAGCCGCCGACACCAGTTAGACCGCTGAATGTATGGTTAGGAAAGTACAGGAAACGAAAAACAAAACGTACTCGTATCGTGCTTGGTAGGCCTCTTTGCCAATGAGCGCCTGTCTGCATACACTCTTGACGCCGTCAGCGCCAACGACGAGGTCGCATGTTTCTACCATGCCATCTTCAAAGACAACTTGAGCAGCGTCCGTCGTCTCCTTCACCTCCACCACCTTTCTCCCCCACTCTGCTACGCCATCCGGGATTTCCAACAGCAGACTCTCGTGTACCGATGCTCTGGGGAGCAGAATCCTATCATCTACACTTCTAAGCTGGCCTAGCGTGGTTCCGTTTTCGTTTCGGATGACAAAGTACGGACATACATTTCCGTGTGCTCTCAGGTAGAGTACGGATGCGGGTGAGATGGCGTTGAGTGCGCGGAGACCGTTGGGGACGATGCCGATACCGCCGCCGATGCCCGATGTTACTGTGTTCGGACTCGGGTAGGATTCGTAGACTTTGATGGTGGTGTTGGAAGGTAGGTATGTGTGCAGAGCGTGGTAGGTTGCGAGGCCGCCGATACCGCCGCCGACGATGATGACTTTCATGGTGAAAGGTAGACTCGCTAGCCAGTCGACGTTCACAAGCTTATACCTCTTAATGCAAATTCCTTATACGGTTGTTTGGTTATTTGGTGTAGCTTGACATGTTTTGACGTAGAGAGGTGAGCTTGTGAACGGACTGGGAAATACCCCAACGTTTTAGAGGGTCACGGTTTTTGTGACGCGGGACTTAGAAAAATTTCATGCCTTCTCCGTTGTATCTCGTCCCCAGTGACCACCACATACCTTCTGCTACTAAATTACATCGACAATGCTTAGTATACCTTGTCTTCTCATGTTATAATACTCTGGGGTGCAATAAATCGATCGTTACTGGGACTTCGAATCTGGCATACAGAGCCCCCGCCGCTAGCTCAAGGGAACAATGACATCATAGCTCTCTTAGTAGAGCAGTGCTTTCAAGGGAACTGGGATAATAAATTGGCAGTAGAGTGATTGCATCTTTATAAATAAAGTGAAATCTACTTGCTTGAAGTCAGGCCTAAAGGGAGGAGAAGGAGAAATGGCAGAAATGGCGGTGAGTAAGTAAATTTTTTCTAAGTCCCAAGTCACAAAAAGCGTGACCCTCTAAAACGTTGGGGTATTGCCCAGCCGCTTTCGCCCAAATGTGATAACGCAGCCACGTGGGCGAAACGCCGGCTGGTAAACGAGCCTAGGTGAAAGGTTATTTAGGCTCCCAGAAGCTCCCACCAAACTTTGTCCAGCAAAAATCCGAAAATCGGACCTCAAACGACTTTTGGGGCTCAAAATATGCTAACTCGGGCAAAGTCGCTTCTTCGGGCCTCCCGGGCCGGAGTCCCGTTCGGAACCGGCCGTCTGATTCTGCTATATCCGCCAGCACCGAGGTCCGTCTTTACCTATGACTACAAATTTTCATTGGAATTTTCCTGGAAAATATTGCGGAGAGGAGTCCGAAATCCAAATCGAGACTGATATCGGCTCAGATGTCAGGGCGATGGCGTCAGCGCCAGCCCAAAATATGCTAACATCCGGACAAAGTTCGACGTTGTTCGACGACGTTTGGACCCAAGATATGCTAACTGCGGACAAAGTTTTTGCATTTTTTGGGCCTAAAATATGCTAAAATCCGGACAAAGTTTGGCGGGAGCTTCTGGGGGCCTGGTTATTTCTGGTACGTAATATGTACAAAGCTGTGATACAATCTATTTGATATACTAGACAATGAATACTCCGTCCCCCAGCGACGTCTCGTCAGTCGGAACCTGTTCTTGCCCACAAAATGTGACATGTCCTGCCTTTCTAGCAAATAGTGGAGGGATACGAGGCTTTGGACCTTTCCCTGCGGGTCGCGAATCCGCTGTGGTAGAGGCATCCACAGGTGGTGCAGGTATTCGACGCGACGTTTTACAACGAGTGCAAGTGTACACCATGAGATGTCCACGAGACCGTGATTCTAGACGATATTCAGCAATGCACCACAGCAAAGATGGACATACGCGCACTCTTCACTCGTATCGAGACTGTAGATCCTGGCACGAGAACAGTATCGCATCCCTTACAGATCGTTCGCTTGACAGATGGATCCCTTCCTGCGCCGTTAGACCCAAAACATAAATTATCCTAGGAAGACGCACATATTAACAGTCGTCTTTTGGCCTACAATCTTCATGGAAGACACATAGCTGCGGGAGAGATCGCTGATGGTGACTCTCTTCTGCTTTTTCTTTTGTGGAGGTGAGACGCCATCAAGATATACGCTAGCTTGATACAGGAAATGGAGACGTTGGATGATGTCTCTGTTGGGCACGTTGTTGGGATTCGGCGCCTCGTCTTTTGACTTTTTGGCCATAGTGGTAAGTAGGGAAGGCCGGACCGAGGTGAATTCCAAGATATCACTAAATATCGATGATGGTGTTTGCTTGAAAGTCACGGACCTCAACCAACACCCAGCGTACACATTTAATTACAACAGAGTACTAATCAAACAACAAATTTCTTGAAAGCCTCGTAGCATTGCAGGATAACACGTCGATTAGCAAGGTGTCTCATGCCCTCGCTGAACCTGCGATTGGGACGTGGGATATCAGGGACATGCCCAGTGACGATGGTTGGAGCAAGTGGGGACCGTCCGAATTCAACACATACAGCCAGTTGTCGGGTGACTGGGATCTTGAAGAAAGTGGGAGATGTTCCGACCATGATTATACCGGGGATGACCTGAGTCTAAAATGAACAAAGGAGCGCTCACGATAGTTAGTGAAATACATACCCTGCTGTCCAATGTAGTAAGTCCCACCTCTCGCCTTTGAGCATTACCGACCTGAAACGCGGCTATGGCCCCGGCAACGAGTCGAGCATGCCCGTCGCCCTGGCCCAACTGTTTATCCTCTTGGACAAGGAGGATAACATCGTCCGTATCCCGATCAAGGATGCACACATCAAGTAAAGAATACTTGGACTCCCTGCAGATGAAGAACCGCAACTTTTTGCGTGTGCGAATGGCTCGAGGACGATGGATATATCTAAAGGAGTGGGAAAGCGCTACAAAAAAATCATCGACTGCCGAATCCTCCGGGTCGGAGGGTAGAATTGCGAGTTCGAGTTGTGCGAGGAGGTTGTAGGACGCATTGATCGGCGGTAGGCGCCGTGAGGATCTCTTGGTGAACGGAGGGTGCTGGTAAGGCTGTTTCGTCAAAGAATGTTAGAGCATCCTGGAAAGTGATGCTGATGTTATACGCATTCAGGTCGTTGCTTGTCCATTCGTTTCCGGCTTTGGATGAGCGAGTGATGTTGGCCATGATAAAATGCGTTGGGTTTTGGTGGTTGGTACTGGCACAAAGTCCCAATCAGTGGCGACTTTCAGGAACAGCCTGGTCCACAGCCCTGACATGATAAGCCATGCGTCGTGAAGCTTGAAGAGCTTGATTCCTTCACGAACTTCCAAAAGCATAAATGATAGTAAGCAAAGATTCGGAATGGGGATGTAATACAGGCAGGTATTAAAAGACACGGAGCACATCATAAGATGGTGGTCGTGAGTGGAGGTTTTTGTCGTGCTTACGACACAGCCACTGATGCTTGACATTCGCGTCCATGGAGGATCCAGCTCCGACCACCAACACCAACCACCTTAAATCATGGGACTCAGTCCTCAAAACCTTCTTCCAAGAAACAGGTCTCATCCAAGCTCTACGCGGTTTCGAACTCGACATGCTTGTCCTGAACCCTGCCTGGGAACGAGAAACCATGCCTGGTGCTCTGGAGAGGCTTATTGAGAATATCAAGGTAAGTACACCTATTTACTAGGGTTACTCGTTGTGTTCATACATGCAGCATTCACCTGAACCAGAACCAGATACACTGGACGACCGCAAGGCAACGTATACAGACGACCTACCACCGCCGAGCACCGTCACGAAATCCATCCCACAGTACCTGAGCCGCAACCGCGCTCGAAACGACGCATCTAATCGCGCAGAGTTTCTTTGTCCCACATCCGAAACGTCCTGTGCCAGGACAGATGCTAAAACGTTGGACCGTGACTCGCAGATGAAATACGATATAGCTAAAAACGATGACGGGCCGCTGCGGAGAACGACGAAGAAGGGGAAAGAGGAAAAGGGAAAGCAAAAGACTGACGAGGAGAGTCCGGCTATCTTTGAGCGAATTGCAAACGTTGAGTCTCATCTAGCGGTGCATTACGGTGTGTACCTAACCACACTTTCTCTGACCGCGTCTCTCAATGTCTAGCAGTACCTTCTCCTCCGGCAAACCTACTAGCAAGAATAAAATTTCTCGAGGAACACATCATTCGGCTGGAGAAGGAATACCCGCCATGGGCTGCCCTTCATTTCAATCAGCTAAGGCGAAACGTAGGTGTTTTCTCTCAGTCGCCTAATTGTATCTCTGAGTGTACGAGTCTAGTGGCCACCTCCACCGCCTTCCACGCCAATTATCGTACCACATCACTTGCGGACTCACGAACAAGGAGCATCTACCACGCCGCAGGCTGCAGGTGGGGCTAAAGGCAAGTCGAGTCTTACCCGAGCTGTTATGGAGAGACTCGAGGTGGAGAAAGCGATGAAGGATCTTGAAAGTAAGAAAGCAGGATAACATTAATAAGCTAGAATAATGATAATTCGGGAGCCTAGCAGGCTGTTAGTGTGAAATGGTAACAGACTCGGGGAAAGGGTCTCACCAAGCCTCTCGTCTCGAAAGCAAGCCAGTCTCCCGTCCCGGTAGGCAGCAGCCCCATTGATCGACACTTTCCACAGTCCCCACCGCCAGTGTCAACATATTGCATAACACGTATACGATCTTTTGCAGGGGAAGGGTCGTCAGTGATTTTGGTGGTGCCTGTCGATGGTGCGAATTGAACAAATGCTGCTGGGAGTCAGTAGCGTGTCCTGCACTATATGGCTATGGGAGACGCACCCTCGTTAATCCCAGCGATGTTCTTGAATGGTGTCCATAAGAGCATGGCGACGATGCCCATGCTGAATATCTGTACTCCCCCGCCGGACATGTAGAGCATGAAGGCTTGCATTGGGAGTGACTTTGCGGGAGCGATGGCCATGTCCCATGCTCGGCGCTCTTTGAGCTGGTCGTAGGCTGCTGTCGAGGCGATAGATGACTTGGATGGGCCTTTGGACTGTATGAGGCTGTTAGGATAAGCTTGACTTGAGGGCGGGTAGACGTACAGTGGTAAGGGATCTGGAGAAACCGGGAGGAGAGGGCAGTTGGCGATATTTGGAAGAACCTTCCAAGGACGCGAAATCGAGTGTTTTCGACGGCATGATAGTGGTCGAGGTGGAGGTGTCCGGCCCGAGTTCCGATGGTTACTTTGTAACTTCAACCTCGGAAATTCTCAGAGATCGTCATCTTGGCGCCAGATGCGGGCCATTATTCTTCCTTGGTGCTTCATCGTGAGTAAAGGAATATCTACAATGTGATACGTTTCTTACAAAATACAATAGACCATATGACTGCTTCTTTATAACATAACCAACCCTGTCGACCCTTCTAAATTCTCTCTCATCGTACCACCATGCCTCCCCAAGACGCCGTACCCTTCAAGATCGCAGTCCCAGACGGGAAAATCCAACTCCTCCGTCAGAAGCTCGACTTGGTCAACTTCCCCGACGAGCTCGATGATTCGGGCTTGAAGTACGGCGCGCCGCTAGCTGATATCCGCCGTCTCGTCGCTCGGTGGAAGGAGGGCTATGATTGGCGGACTCACGAGGCCGCTCTGAATGCTGAACTGCCCCAGTTCACGCTTGATATCCCTGTTGAAGGGTTTGGAACGCTTAATATTCATTTTGTGCATCAGAGGAGCAAGGTGGGGGGTGCGATTCCCTTGTTGTTCGTTCATGGGTGTAAGTTCCGTGCCTTGTCGTATTCATTTTTCTGAGAGCTTTTCAAAACAGGGCCAGGAAGTTTCATTGAAGTGCAGAAGCTACTTCCGCTCTTGACTGAGCCCTCCTCTGCTGAACATCCGAGTTTTCATGTAGTGGCTCTCAGTCTGCCTGGGTATGGGTTCTCGCAAGCGCCGACTAAGCAGGGATTTGCAAGCGCACAGTACGCGGAGGTAGGCTCGAACCTCTGGATTTCCAAATTGGAGAATATTCATCCCGCTCAAAGGTCGGGCATAAGCTCATGCTCGCTCTCGGATACGATGCCTACGGTAACTTCGTCTGTTGTGCTTGAAGCTACGACTCTAATATTATCATTCAGTCATGCAAGGAGGCGACTGGGGAGCACGCGTTAGTAATAGACTTCGCCATATCAACGTTATCACTAACCTGTAACCCAGATCACTCGTGTAATAGCCGTCAAATATGGTGGAACCCACGCAAAGGCATGGCATACCAATTTACCTCTGTATGTATCCTTCCTATTCTTTTTTACGAGAAAGTACTAACTACTGGTTCGAATCAGCGGAGCCAAGCCCCCGATATCGCGTCCCTTACTCTGGCTCAAGGACCGCCTGATGCCTTTGACTGCGGTTGAGAAAGAAGGCATGCAGCGTTCCAAGGTGTTTGATGCTACAGGTCGCGGATACTTCCAGGAGCAGGCTACTCAGCCTCAGACTATTGGGTATTCGTTGGCTGATTCTCCCGTCGGTGTGAGTGGTCCCCACGATATAGAATTATGCTACTGCTAATCGATCCTACTACAAGCTTCTTGCTTGGATTTATGAGAAACTGGTCAACTGGACGGATGGATACCCATGGGGAGACGATGAAGGTAGGCGCTATTTTGTCGATCCGATTTTTCACTCAACGACGTGTCACGCAATAGTATTAACCTGGGTATCGATATACCTGTTCTCCCGCGCAGGCCCAACGGCATCTGTGCGAATCTACTACGAGACAAGGCAGGAAGACGCTGCCAACGCACCCAAGTCAAAGCCATCGAGCTTTGCTTCCCCCAAGATGCCCATACCAAAGATCAAACCATCCACCATCCCCATGGGCGCTTCGTATTTCGCGAAAGAAATCCGGCGGACACCCAAGACGTTCGTGGACATTAGTTTCTCCTCGTCCGGCTTATGTATCTGACTAGTTTGCTCGTAGGTGGACTCAAGCGATAGGTAACCTCAAGTTCGTATCCGAACACGCTCATGGAGGTCACTTTGCGGCGCATGAGAAGCCATCGGAGTTGGCGGATGATTTGAGGAAGTTTTTTGGCAGAGGCGGGGCTGCAGCGGGGGTGGTTCCTGGGAAGAGTGGGTATAACTGAAGTATGTGAGTGAGTGATAGGATTGATTCGAATGAAAAGACACTCCGACACAGGATACTTCCGTTCTGAGCTTCGTGTACACGCATCTTGGAGTGAAGCAACGAGAGGGGTCGGCAGTAGAAGTATCGCTACTCTTATTTTCCTCCTGAGCATCATCCAGCATAATAAGGGCTTCTTGGGCAACCTGCGATACAAGGAAGGAAAGATGCACGACGAAATCAAAATCACTGCAAAGATAGTGTAGCGAGTAAGTATTGGGGAAAGTGCATAAAACTCGAGGTAAGATCTCATCTCATCTCATCATTACATTTACACGGCACGGTACCTTCAGGCATACCGGACGCAAGGATACAGGTGA
This sequence comes from Desarmillaria tabescens, assembly GCF_030435595.1. NCBI lineage: Eukaryota > Fungi > Basidiomycota > Agaricomycetes > Agaricales > Physalacriaceae > Desarmillaria > Desarmillaria tabescens. The sequence goes on from NW_026848305.1 coordinate 1,412,493, forward strand.
CTGCACTACGAAACCCAAATCCTCACTACCCTCTAGTCAACCCTCAAGCCGAGCTCACAATCGAGCAACCCACATGGAGCAACCTAAGCCGTTGTAGAACTTGAAGACCCATAGAAGGGAAACTCAAAATCAATAATCCCCCTACACTAACCACTACTATAGACCGGAACAGAATCACAGCGTGCACCAGGTGTCTTTCCTGAAGTGTCTGTATACTTCTGGACCTTGGTCCGTCGTCGCAGGACTACGAGCGATATTCAGTTGCACACAAGAGTACCATATGCACGAAAACGTACTATTTCCCAAGTTTCGGGTCCATCCATGTCCAATCAAGGCAGTCAAGAGCCCAGCTCGGGATCAAACACACAGGCACCAGGAAGGAAACGATCTCGCCGCAAATGCCAAAAATGTGGAATGGGTGAAGGGTGTAGGGGAAATACTGGTATCGCCAACTGCAGAAATCGATGCCAGGATTGTGGGCAGACAGGTTGTACTGGGAGGGATAACCGTAATCCAAAAAGGAAGTGTGCAACGTTGGCAGGCCCTAAGCACTAAGGAGGCAGTCGTTCGTGAGAAGAGGGGATATATGGGTGGGATTGGCAGAGGACAGAGATAAATATCTTCAATTTCCGATAATAAACTTATATATTCAAGCTATAGATACTAGTGCATAGGATGCGGGTATAGGGAATCAACTGCTACGGGAAGAGAAGCGCGACGGGCACCCATGGAAGACGGGACAGGGGCTGTGGTGGTCGGTCTCGGTGAAGGCCGCGCCGGCGTCAGTATACGACGACGGGCATTGATCACCCAGTTGGATACTTGGCTCATTGACAAGCCAGTAGCATCGCACAGCAGCCTCTCCTCTTTTTTAGTCGGATAAGGATGATCCGAGTGACGATGGAGCCAAGCTTTGAGGAAATCTGTCGTCTCCTTTGGCAGTTTGCCGCGTTTTCGTTGGGGTCGCTCAACGGGTAGAGCGCCATCTGGACCCACAGACTGGTACGCTGAGTCGGCAAGGGGCAATGCCGGGAGGGTTGGTGGGGGGGTTGGTGGGAGGGAATGAGAGGGATACGAGCGTTGCTGGCCTGATATACGCAACATGGGCGTTGGGTATGACGGACGAACAATGCCAGGCAAGTTGTTGTTCCAATAGTCACTGTTGGCGGCGTACGTCGTGGCAGTCACCTCACTCGTTGGTGGGAAAGTGTAGCTGGCGGGGTTACTAGACGTGTATGAGGGCCGTGGATAGGGCGCGTGCCGCCTACTCTCTAAGTGGAGCGTCGAGAGCGACGAACGACGGAATTCACGGGTATCGTCGTTGAAGCCGGTGAAGATGCTGTGGAACTGGATGCGGTCATCGTCGAGGGTGGGGAGGTCTGGCATGGAGCTGGACGACGTGAGCAACGATGAAAGCCGTAAATGGGGCAAGTACCGCCTCCCCAGATTGTTGGTGTTTGCTGGAGAATACGGGTGCGTTCGGGACCTCCCAAGACCTGGCCAGGAGGCAGTCAGTGATTGTACCAAGAGCGGCATAGAACCACCATGTGCTGTTTTTGTAAGATGCAAACTCTCTAAAATCTGTTCCGCATTAGGTCGCTGACTTGACACAGTTGCGAGACACGCCGTAACGAGTAACCATAGTTCGTCGTATGGGAAAAGATTTAAAGGTGGCCTTGGTGGACGACCTTGCTTCGTCAGGACCTCGTATATAACACCAGCGTCATTCTTGATATTACTAAAAGGCGGCTTGCCAGTAAATATCTTGGAAAGAAAGTCAGAAGAATGTGATGACGGTGCGTTGCTAGCCTACCTCGAGAACAGTACATCCGTAGGCGTAAATATCCCTAGCGGTGAGATATGATTGGTCAAGTAGTGTCGAATTAATATACTCGAGAGCTAGCCAGCGGATGCTTCCTCTGCTCATCCTAGAAGAGCTGTCGAAAGCCTGTGATTCCGCGAACAGGGAAAGACCAAAATCAGCAAGACAGCAACATAGATCATCCATTACAAGAATATTTGCCTGAGACAAGTCCATGTCAGGGTAGCACTAGGAACTTGATAAACCAAGTAAACGCACCCCACGGATGTCTGAATGTACCACTGGAGGATCGAGATTGTGCAAATACTTCATCCCTTCGGCAACCTGAATCAGCTGGGGAATATAAATCCAGCTCTCGTCAATCTCACACAATGTCTAGCGTACCGTTGTAAGGCGATTGTGGTCAGGATGGGCTTCAAGGTAAGACATGATATTTCCATTGACCATCCACGGAGATATCAGGCAATAACTGGGAGTGAAAAGGTCTTCGTTGACTCCCAAGAAGGGAAGGATATTAGGATGGCGGAGTTGCCTCCATACGAGAGCTTCCTTGCAAAAGTCCTGCAGCCAGTCAAGATGTAGTTTAGCTTGTAGTACGTCTATGACTCACTCGGAGAATCTTTGTCCGAGCTTGTTCGGGGACGAAAATCCGAAGAACCTTCAAGCAGACTTGAGTATCATGAAGACGCCCCTTCCATATGTCCTGCCAAGCAGCCCGTATATAGACCCCCATTCGTTAACCAAGAGTAGATGGGCGCTTACTGCAAATCCGCCGCCGCAGACGGGATTTGTTCCTTCTCTGGTCGCATTTCGAGAGAAAAAGGAAGAGGGCATGATATTGCGGGCCTTGCTCAGCTCTCGCAGACATTTCAAACAGGCTGTACGATATCCATCTAGACACGAGGCATCATCCAGCTCCTGATAATTTATTAGATACTCCATTGTTGGACAGTAAACGAACCTGTTGCAGTATATCCATAACCATAGTTTCCACCGATGGTGATATCAACTCCACGGTTCTCCAAGGATGAGCCTTATTACGAATTATACCCTGAATCCAAGCTCGTACATCGGTTTCTTCGTCGTTGAGGTTGATTTGATCCCAGCTGAGCAGACTCGGAAACCACAGACCTGGCGGAGGAGTGACACTTTCTCTGCGTATAGTAACATCGCTGCCAGGTATCGTCATGGTCGGAGGTGTAACAAATGTGAGGAACTGGCGCTTATCAGGCGATGCCAGGCGATGCTGCACTTCTGCCGGGGACGCTGGAGGGTCCGAATAAAGTGCCGATGAAAAATTTGGCCGGAATATATATAATATGGACAGTGGGAGACCCACAAGAGCAAGCGTTAGCGTCTTGTATGACACATTGAGAGGCGCGTGTCGGCCCCGCATGTCATGTTATTGTAATACAGTAGCAGAAACAGAAAAGAACACGCTAGCAGTGAGTGATAAACTTGACAACGTCTATCGAAACACGGCTCAACACTAGATACAGGCCCTCGCCACCAGAATCTCGTGCTAATAAGAATTCCATAAAGAACTGAAGAAGAGACGAGCAAAAAGGACGGACTAGTGTGTTTCAAGTTCATGCTTGGCGAATGAATTTCGCTGGGCTTCAAGTTCGTGCATAGTCAACGTATGCGAGCGTTAGATCAATACATTGGCAATGTACCAAGCAAGAAAGGAAGCAAGATGATGAGAGGTGCAAAAAACGGGAAGTTTTGACAAGGGGTTTGCAATCTCGCGGGAACAGTTTAATTAATACCGATTTTTTAGCCCTACCTTACTTGCTGTTCGTGCAAGCATCTGATGGATCTCCACGCACGTTGAAGCCAGATTCGCCATTTCTTTGACCTGGTTGCATCTCAATGGTCGGCTAAATTCGAGGGAGATGTGTTTGCCCAGATCGTGGAGTGCCAGTGGAAAGTGTGCCCAATGAGCTTTGTTGGTCGTAGAAGGAACTCGAATGTGAATTGGTGGTGAAATCTTTCGAGTTGATATCCTAGACGTCTCGCAAAACAGTTACATCGTATAAATCACTTTTGCCGTAGAATTCGGAATTTGAATCCGACACATTCGAACCGAATGAAGGGTGAATCCACGAGTTTCGTAAGAAAGGTCGCGATTTTGGGAACCTTGGTCTTGGACCATATCGGTGACCACAGCTCGTGGCTCGCCACCACTGCGTTAAAGATATATGTGAGCCGGAGAGGCAAATCAACTTTCACCAAAGCATCGATGTTGGAGAAACCGGCAGACATATATTGGTGCTTCTGGAAGCATTTGCACGAGCCCGAATACCAAATGGTGTACTGGATCATGATGAGTTGGATGCGTGGACGTATTCCTTGCCAGAGGGTTGCGCCTGGTACATGAGGGGTATAAAACTTGAAGAGCGTTGTTGTGAAGTTCATGACCAGGAGCCTTGAAGGCGAAGAGGTTTCGAACGTTGGAAATACTGGCACTCTGGAAGCAACAGTCAGAAATGAGTATTACATAAATGGGGGAACGGAGGAAACCCAATCAGGTCTGGTAATTATTATGGGCAAGAACAGGTTCCGACTGACGGGACGTCGCTGGGGAATGGAGTATTCATTGTCTAGTATATCAAATAAATTGTATTACATTACATACCAGAAATAACCTTTCATCATGAAAGTCATCATCGTCGCGGTGGTATCGGCGGCCTCGCAACCTACCACGCTCTGCACACATACCTACCTTCCAACACCACCATCAAAGTCTACGAATCCTACCCAAGCCCTAATACAGTAACATCGGGCATCGGGGGTGGTATTGGCATCGTCCCCAACGGTCTCCGCGCGCTCAACGCCATCTCACCACCATCCGTACTCTACCTGAGAACGCACGGGAACGTATGCCCCTACTTTGTCATTCGAAACGAAAACGGAACCACGCTAGGACGACTGGGAGGTCTAGATGATAGGATTCTGCTCCCCAGGGCATCGGTACACGAGAGTTTGCTGTTGGGAATCCCGGATGGCGTAGCAGAGTGGGGACGAAAGGTGGTGGAGGTGAAGGAGACGGCGGACGCTGCTCAAGTTGTCTTTGAAGATGGCATGGTAGAAACATGCGACCTCGTCGTTGGCGCTGACGGCGTCAAGAGTGTATGCAGACAGGCGCTCATTGGCAAAGAGGCCTACCAAGCACGATACGAGTACGTCTCTTCTCTGTTTCCTATATTTTCCTAACCATACATTCAGCGGCCTAACTGGTGTCGGCGGCTTTGCACCGTTCGCGTCCCTCACACCCGCCCTCCAACGTGGAATAAAGGCTGACCAAGCAGCGATGACATTCAGCCGCAACGGGTTCTTTGGTTACGCTCTTTCTTTGCCTGCAAACACCCCCGTTAGCGAACAGCAAGTCATGTTCTGGTCGACATACGAGACCGACACACCTCCGTCCCGTGATTTGCCCTCAGAAGACATACGCAACATCTTCATCCAAAAACACGACTCATGGAGATCTCCCTACACAGGCGCATTCCGTCAGATCATCGATGCTGCGTCCCGACCCACTACTACCGACTCCCGCTTCACCAAATGGCTTGTCCTACCTCGCTACGAAATCCCGCACTTGCCATACTGGACATCCCTCCACGGGACCGTGCTAGGACCAGCAATAGGCGCTGCAAGGATCATCCTCATGGGTGATGCAGCCCATGCTGCCTCACCTGATTCCGGACAAGGCGCGTCGATGGCCTTTGAAGACGCCCAAATGCTCGGCCTACTACTCCGCCATTACCTGTCCCACTCCGATCTACTTCCCAAAGTCGCCAAGGCATACGAGGATATGCGGATACCCCGTGTGGGCAGGACCCTTAGACTGGGGAGACGCCAGGCGGATGGCAAGCGCGAGATCAGTCGGTTCAAGGCCGCAGTCAGGGATTTAATACTTTGGAATATGTGTACGCTCTTCTCGCTCTTCTATTTTCATCTTATCTTACCGCTTCAGGTCACCTTCTACTTCGTGTCCTGCTGTGGCTGAACCCGACTCATTTATACAATGTCGAGAAAGAGGTAGCTGAATACAGCTACGACTTGATGAATGCTTAGAGCGAGTGTTGTAACATTATTTTGTATGATAAACCCTTTCTGAAATATTCACACATTGACATACGCCAGGCTAGACTACCTTGCATACACACGAATTCTTTGTGTCATTCGTGAGCACCGTTCTCGTGTATATTCAGCGACAGTCTATTCAAATATGGATCAGACGTCAGTCTTCCTTGAACGTATTAGAACGCACTACTCGACTCCGCCATGATTCCATGCGCCAATAAGTAGCCTGCACACCCCTCCTTTGATACGACTATGAAGGACATCATCGTTGGCGAGGACATCGGTGATCTTGCTACCTACTTCGCCTTACACACCCACCTACCCTCGAACGTCTCCGAATCCTATCCGACCCCCCAATACCGAAATTTACGACAGCACTGGAATCGTTCTCAACGGCTATCTCATCGCCTAGCAAATTCATCCCTATAATAGGTTTTCCGAAATCAGAACGGAACAACGCTAGGTGGTGATAGAATCATACATCCGTGGTTGAGAGTTCAATGCTGCGAATGGTGTGGTAGAAGGTGAGGGAGGTAAGAGAGAGACGGACTTTTTACGTCATTATGGGCTAGCCGCTTCTTCTCCCCATCAAAGCACTGCACTTCTAACCGCCCATTCCCCAGCATCTTCGTCACTTGGGTTTATTCCTGTCTGTCGTCGTCGTCGTTTTCGTTCTGTCCTCGACGACGATTTTTCCTCCCTGGACCAAAATGAGGTGTTTTTGACGGCCGTGGTGGTTGGGATGAGGGTCAACTTCCGATTCCTTCACCCTTGTCTTCATACTTCAAGGTCTCGACCTCAGACTCAATTCTCAACCGTCATATATCGCTGAAATGCTCAGCATGTGGCCATTATTCCCGTGAGTAAAGGAATACTCACAATGTTCATATGTTTCTTACAAAACATAATAGACGATATGAGTTGGAAGCGGATTCGAGGAAGGAAGGCTTGGTATGAAGTTCCGCATGGATTCAGAAGTGATCGAAATTTCTCTTGTACCTGTACCGCCAGCCGTAGACGCTCAGACGAGGAGCTCCAAAGTCGGAACGTCGACGCTCTCCTCACACCTTTGTTGAAATCAAAGACTCTGTTTCCTGACACTACTCAAACGATTTCCTTCCGAAATCCCATCGTACTCCAAGGACAACGAGTCAAGGAACAGCACTTGCTGAGCTCCGTCGAAGCAAACGCATTAGCAGACCGAATGGCGACGAACTGGGCCCTCTTTAGAAGCACTCACGGGTCAGCGGAAAAGAGGAAGGACAAGCGGAGGGCTCTGGAGGGAAGTGCCGCAGAAGAAGCGGATGAGTTGATTCGCCAACACTTACAAGTCCCCAGAGCCTACCGCGCCTTGACGTCGGCGCATCATCTCCCCTTCCAAACGACGTGTCTTCAGCAGTGCAAGAGGCGTCGTCGAAGCAAGCGCACCAACCTTCCTTCCCCAGATGCGGAGAAGAGAAGACGCAAAGGTGTCGTGGAGGAGTTCGAAGTCAGTGGAGCCAAGCATCCGATATCGCGTCCCTTAGTCTGGCTAAAGGACCACCTTCTGCCTTTGAACGCTGTTGAGAAAGTTTTCATCCTCCCAAGGCGTTTGATGCAGCCGGTCGCAGATACTTGCAAGAGCAAGCTACCCAGCCTCAAACTATCGGGTATTCCTTGGCTGATTCTCTCACCGGTGTGAGTGGTCCTCCATGATACCTTCTGCGTGGCTGTTAACTGATCCTATAAGCTTCTTGCTTGGATTTACGAGAAACTGCTTGACTGGACAGATGAATACCCACGGGGAGACGATGAAGGTGAATACTTCTTCTGTCGACTTGAGTTTTCACTCAACAACGCGATAGTATTAACTTGGGTCTCGATATACTTTTCCTTCCGCACAGGCCCTACGGCATCCCTACGAATCTGCTATGAAACAAGGCAGGAAGACGCTGTTGTTGCGCCCAAGTCAAAACTACCGAGCTCTTCTGCGCTCAACATGTCGAAGAAGCCCACACCAAAGGTTAAACCATCCACTATCCCCATGGGCGCTTCGCATCTCGCGAAAGAAACCCAGCGGACACCCAAGACGTTAGTTAGTTTCACCTCGGACCGCTTGCGCAGCTGACTGGTTTGCTCTTAGATGACCCAAGCTGATAGATAACCTCATGTTCGTATCTGAACATGCCCATGGAGGTCACTTTGCGGCGCATGAGAAGCCGTCGGAGTTGGCGGATGATCTGAGGAGATTTTTTTAGTAGAGACGGCGCTGCAGCGGGATTGGTCCCTGGGAAGAGTGGGTATGACTGGCATACATCGATGTAGTACGGAGGTGTACACAACGGGCCAGGTTCTCTGGGACTTCATACCAAACCTCCACGTCACTCGGGTCGTCCCAGGCAATGAGAGGATTGGTGAATGAATGCACAGTTGTGATTGAACGGGAACAAGATTTTTCTAGTTTCGCTAGTAGAACATTATATCGTGGTGAATAGAAGTATACTACTGAGCAGGAGTAAAACCAAGTATCATGTAATCTACAGCAAGGTTTCAGTGAGTTGTTTGTAGTAAAGCAAAGCATAACGATAATCAAAACGAAAAAGGGAGGAGAAAATCGGTGCAGCAATATTGGTACGATTCGCTTTCTGCATCGCCATCGGGACGACTAGAGTTGAGGGATGGCGCCTCCAATCAGAGAGCCAACATCTTGGCTGGCGGTGAAGTAAGGACATTCCCATCTCCGGGTTCTCCCATTCGAACACGTTTTGCATGGTAAATATCAGTCCCCCAAATTGCTTGTGAAGGTTCGAGGTGTATTCTTTCTGGTTTCGTGCAGACCGCTGATCTTGCAGAGCGAGAGATTTTTCTGGGCTCGATGATCGACGACGCCTTTCCACTGGAAGGTGCGGTCTGGGTAGATAGGGTTTGGCAAGTGGGGGTGACAACTGTGTAATATCACAGTGGCAAGAGGCGTAGAAAATTCGAGGGCACGAGACCTATAGAGCCATCCATCTTTCTCGCTGTCCCACCAATCTTCAGATGTCCTTTCAACGTCCAAAATCTCACCGGCGGTGAAGCTGAGCTCGTTAGGATCAGCAGGCGAAGCTTCATACGGGTAAAGCGCCTGGGTGCGGTTTGAATACTCTGGTGGCAAGAGGCGTAGATAATTCGATGGCACGATCCCTGTAGATCCATCTAGCTTTCTCGCTTCCCACCAACCGTTAGATGTTATTTTCACGTGAAGAATCTCACCGGCGGTGAAGCTGAGCTCGTTAGGATCAGTAGGCGAAGCTTCATACGAGTAATGCGCCCGGGCACGGTGTGGATGCTTTAGTGGCAAGAGGCGTAGAAAATTCGAGGGCACGACACCTATAGATCCATCCTTCTTTCTCGCTGCCCACCAATCTTCAGATGTCCTTTCAACGTCCAAAATCTCACCGGCGGTGAAGCTGAGCTCGTTAGGATCAGCAGGCGAAGCTTCATACGGGTAAAGCGCCTGGGCGCGGTTTGAAAACTTCTCCAGTGGCACGAGGCGTAGAAAATTCGAGGGCACAGTCCCGATAGATCCATCTATTTTTCTTGCTTCCCACCAATCTTGAGATGTTCTTTTAACGTAAAGAATCTCACCGGCGGTGAAGCTGAGATCGTCGGGAACAGTCGGTGAAGCTTCATACGGGTAAAGCGCCTGGGCGCGGTTTGGATACTCCGGAACAATGCTTGGAGTTGTGGTCGTGCTACCATTAACATTCTCCGGAGCAGTCAACAGCGGTGAAGGATTTTTACGATTGCTGAACGGGCTGATTGGGGAATAAGAGTCAAGAATGTCAAGATCCGGCTCGGAGGTTGTTTGAAGTTGGATCAAGAATTCTAAAATCCCTTCCACATTTGGCCGCCGGCTCGATAGAGTTTTGAGACATGCCATGACGAGTGACCATAGTCCCTCATCCGGGAAAATATTTGAAGGTGGTCTCAGTGGACAATTTTGTTTTGTCAGGACCTCATGTATAACACCAGCTTCGCTCTTGATCTCGCTAAATGGTGGCTTTCCGGTAAATATCTTGGAAAGAAAGTTATAAGGGTGTGATGACAGTGTGCCGCTGGCCCTACCTCGACAATAGTACAACCATAGGCGTAAATATCCCTAGCAGTGCGATATGATTGGACAAATAATGTCGAATCCATGTACTCGGGAGCTAGCCAGCGCACGCTTCCTCTGCTCATCCTAGATGTGCTGTCAAGAGCCTGCGACTCCGCGAACAGGGAAAGGCCAAAATCAGCCAGACAGCAACATAGATCATCCTTGACAAGAATATTTGCCTAAGAGAAGCCCATGTAAGAGGTGATGCGAGGATAGTAAGCAGGGTACCTGAACGCACCCCACGGATATCGGAATGTACCACTGGAGGATCGAGACTGTGCAAATACTTCATCCCTTCGGCAACCTGAACCAGCTGGGGAATGTAAATCCAGCTCTCGTCAATCTCACACAATGTCTAGCGTACCGTTGTAAGGCGATCGTGGTCAGGATGGGCTTCAAGGTAAGACATGATATTTCCATTGACCATCCAGGGAGATATCAAGCAATAACTAGGAGCGAAAAGGTCTTTGTTGACTCCCAAGAAGGGAAGGATATTGGGATGGCGGAGTTGCCTCCATACGAGAGCTTCCCTGCAAAAATCCTGCAGCGCGTCAAGACGTAGTAGTTTAGCTTAGTACAGTGCGTGACTTACTCGGAGAAGCTTCTCCCGAGCCTTTTCAGGGATGAATATCCGAAGGACCTTCAAGCATACTTGCGTATCATGGAGACGCCCTTTATAAATGTCCTAACAGGGAGACCGTGCATAAAAACAAAATCGTCAACAAGGAGCAGATGGACACTTACTGCAAAGCCGCCGCCGCCGATAGGGTATGGCCCTTCTCTAGTTACATCTCGAGAAGAAAGGGAAGAGGGCACGATATTGCGGGCCTTGCTCAAGGCTAGAAGACATTTCATACATGCTGTACGATATCCATCGGTGCAAGACGTGTCATCTAGTTCCTGACGACTTCATTAGATCTTTCAGTACCGCCGATTAGGCTCTACAGCAAACATACCTGCTGCAGTACATCTATAACCATCATTTCTAGCGATAGTGGTATCGACTCCATGGATCTCCAAGGACTAGAAATATTATGTATGAGACTCTGAATCTGAGTTCGTACATCGGTTCCTTGGTCATCGAGGTTGATTTGATCCCAGCCGTGCAGAATCGGACGCGACAGGTCTGTCGGGAGAGCGGGGCTGTCGACGAGTGCAGCGCTCTCGTTGTCAGGTATCGGCATAGTCGTATGTGCAACGTGCCTAGGCGCTTATCTGCATTCTACCGGTGAGACGGTCCGAGTAAAGTGCCAATGAAAAATTCGTCCGGAATATACATATCATGATATCAATACATTGGTAATGTGCCACAAGAAAAGAAGCAAGATGATGAACAGTGCCAAACAAAAACTCAAACTTGTGACAAGAGGTTTGCAATACGCAAATTCGCGGGGACGGTAGGTGCTAACCAGCCACAAGTTCAGGGAGCGTTCCTTCATACATTGGCACCAATGGAAGCTCACTGGACAAGAAGCTAGACGAGGCTATGGGCTAGTCCTGGACAATTGGCTATGCTTGACACTGGAACGGCGCTTAGAAGATCTTGTACTTAACGGCAGAGAAGACGCCAATTTTCAATATACCAAATATGTCAGAGCGAGGGACCTCACACAAGACGCACGAACTTGACGAATACCGAGTCCACGAGTGTGTGCGCATCCAAGTTCAAAGGTTCAACGGCGCAGCTTCGTCAATCATCTAATAAAACTCTACCAAGCGATTTCATGGCATTTCGGCGTCTCATTGTTGGACAGCGGATAGTTATGTATGTGTGTTTCAAGGTATCAGACGTATATTGGATGATAGCCCGTAGGGTAGATTTGGTCGTGAATATCCTCTATTGAGTAAAGTACAGACAGAAATGCAGAGTACACTGAACTTGAAGTCAGCTACGAAAAACAGGCCGGAAGAAAGGCACGCACGTCATGAATGCAACACCTAGATATCGTCGATGTCGACTTCACCCTCATCTCCAAACTCGAAGGTACACTCTCCATCTTCTTCGCCAAACGTATCCGTCTCGTTGATTTTCGCGTTCTCCGGCAGCTCACCGTACGCTTTGACTGCAAGCAAAGCATATCAGCGACGGGGCACTAAGAGACTTGGGGAAAGACGCACGATTTCTTGCCTCGTCAGCAGTATACTTGACAATCACGTCAGCTTTGTCGTCTTGGAAATCCCGGAGCGAAAGGAGGACGATGTCTCCTTGGTTGATCCACACCTGTACGCCATCAATGAACTGCTCAAGACACCACGAAATGGAGAGACGCACTTTTTTCCTCATTTTCCCTCGGATATGGGCTAGCCGCTTCTCCCCATCAAAGCACTGAGCCTCTAACCGCCCATTCCCCAGCATCTTCGTCACTTGGGCGTATTCCTGCCCATCCTCCCGGAAAACAAGCTCACGCTTGTCAGTCGTCATTTTCGTTCTTTCCTCGGCGGCGATTTTTGCCTCCCTGGATAGCATCGGTGTAAAAAAATAGGCGCTGAACGAAACGTATAATGCGCACCTTTCCTTTATTCTGGATCCCGAATCTTTAGTCAATTGAAAACCGATGAAAAGATGAAGGCACGTACCTTGGGCATGTTGCAGTCGTTAGTGTCTTAAGCCGGTTGATGCGCTGGTGATAGGGCGACAGCACAGGCAGGAAGGTGGTGGTGATGATGGTTACCTCGAAAGAAGTGTCGCCCGTCTTAGCTAAGCCGTGGGCATTTTGACTCGATTTAGAGTCATCGTCGATCAACCACGTACGCTTCCGGCCTCACTCGGACAAATGCATTAATGTAGACCGTGTATTGATAATTCTAGTAACTAGCGATGTGACGATGAGTATGCTACATAGTATGTGGTTGATATGTGAAGGCAAATAAGTGAAGAAAGCAGATTAGGGAAGAGACAAGCGAGTAATCACACCATATTCTGCTCACCGCCAAATTTCCTGTATGTGGGATCGTCTTTCGGGGTATCTGGATGTAATTGAAGTTTTCCTTCCCATAGCGCGGCGGATGACACAGATGGATCATTGTGTGCAGGATCCGACAGATTACCAGGCTTGATGTAGCTGTGACCAGCAGCGACAGCTCCTGCCATCATAGTCGGGGCCATTGTGAGGAGTGATGATCTAAAAAGCCAAATGTCGTCAGTTAAATCTAATTCATGCAAAATGAGAATACTAACAATCGCATGGGTCCTTGGTCATCTGACAAAGTTGCCCGGCGACTCTTGACCACGAACGAAGACGAACGAACTCGGCCACCTCTCAGATTCGCGAACGTTCCGAGATTGTCTCTAACGACAGTAATTGCACCGGTCCATCCTTCATTGTCAGCATTCTTGGTTGGGAGAACCTCGCTTCGCCCAAGGAGTCCCAGTTTCTTGAAGACTTTCTCGAACGGTTTGGTGGGCATTAACCGAACTGCCACACCCAGTGGTATCGAAACGACGCCCAAAGCCAGGGAGATACCCCATTCCCGACCACCCACACGGGTGACCTGGAACGCAGCACCTCCAACAAAGACGATAAGTATTTGTACACCAACCTCTGTTCCAAAGAGACATTAGAACCTTCTAAAAATGACCAGATTGGCTTACCGATAAACGTGATACCCATGAAATAGTAGTTCTTCGTGATTCCCTCGAATATATTGAGCTTCCTGTCCAATCGTCGGCAATTGACCGAGTTGAAGATTTGTGCGAAGACGAATGCGTTGAATACCAAAGTCTGCACAACAGTGTTGTTGTGATCAGACGCATCCAGTCCAAGAATTGTGAGACCAAGGAAGTGGAAGATTAGCGAGATGATGATTTGATAGATCGACTGGAACAAGATCATTTTGTACATGTCCGCAGAAAACAACGGCGCCGTCTTCTTATCTGGCTTACGATCAAGCAGGTTTTCTGTCGCGGGATCCGTAGCAAGAGCTAGTGCAGCGAATGTGTCCATAATGATATTGATCCATAGCAGCTGAACAGCCGTAAGAACAGGCTCCTCGTCAGTAGATGCAACAGCCGTCACAAAAGTGATGACGACAGCCGTTATGTTGGTAGATATCTGGAACTGCAAGAATTTCCGGACAGCATCATTAACACAACGTCCCCAAATGATAGCCTTCACAATCGACGAAAAGTTATCGTCCATGAGAATGATGTCTGATGCCTCTTTCGCAACTTCTGTCCCTGCAATGCCCATAGAGAATCCGACATGTGCAGTCTTCAGTGCAGGTCCATCGTTAGTCCCATCACCAGTGACACCGACAATTTCTCCCAACGACTTGAGGGTCTCAACGAGGAGTTTCTTGTCCTCCGGAGAAGAACGCGCCAATACTTGAAGGCGAGGGACAATCTCGAGCATGTCATTGCGGTCGAGCTTGCGGAAAATGGGTCCTTCCATGATTATACCACCGCTTGTATAAATCCCACATTGTGACGCAATTGAACGAGCAGTAAGGACGTTGTCTCCAGTGCACATCTTGACCGTAACGCCGGCTTTGTGACATTTGGCGACGGCGTCGCGAACACCTTCACGAAGCGGATCTTCAATACCCGTGATACCGATTAGGGTTAGATCTTGTGCGAGGGAGGCGTATTCGACCTATAATTTACGACATTAGTCACAGACGTCATTGTACGAGGTGAGGCCAATTCACCTCGTTCTGTTCATCGTGAACAGCATCGGGAGGCGGCCAAACGTCAAAGTCCCTATAGCACAAGGCGATCGTTCGCAGAGTCTGGTTGGCGTAGAAAATGATGGTGCGAGCAATGTTATTGGCTGAGTGGTCATCAATCTGTGTAACCTCAACGTCGTCCCGCTGGGGACTGGAGTTCCCAGGCTTCTGCACGACGACGTTATGGGTACACTTCCTCGACAAGATCTCACTCGCGCCTTTAACATAAAAGCGCCACTTCTTCTCTCCCAATTTGACGACCACTCCCATCGCCTTGCGCTCACTAGAAAAGGGAATCATCTGGACGATGTCCGAGCTGTCTCGCGTCTTTTTGAAATCCGCCCAACCCAACTCCCGAGCAAACTTGAGGAGAGCTGTCTCCGTCTTGCTACCAACGAAGATCACCTCCCCAGATTCTGGATCGGTATCCTGGAAAGCAGTGGAATTTACCGCGATAGCTTCGTTAAAAAGGGAACGTAATGCAGGTGTCATAGCATCATTCAGTTGCGACTGATCGATAGAAAAATCGTTAGGGTGTTTGCGGTGACCGGGCTCTTCCTCGCCGACATTCGTGCGTGTTTGATTCTCCTCTAGCTGGCGAACAAACTTGGCGTGGACACCGACAGACCCAGCAACAACAGTCATCACGTTTTGGGTGAGGGTGCCTGTCTTATCCGTACAAACGACCGATGCGTTTGCCATGGTCTCGCAAGACCCCAGGACTCGTACCAATAAGTTTTCGTAAGTCATTCGTTTCGTCGCAAAAGCCAGTGCGAGTGTCACCGCTAGCGGCAGACCTGTAACAAAAACGGAATCATTAGTCGGTAAAATATCCCGCGGTTTTAATCAAGACACACCTTCTGGGACAGCAACTACAATCAGCGTTACAGAGATAATGAGGATATTCACGAAAGCAATCCCCTTTTCGTTCGCCGAGCTGCCCGAAGTTTCAGTCAACATCATATAGACCATAAAAAAGCGGGTTGTACAAACCGGACAGGATCGCCAGAACCCAATTGCACAAAAAACCGAATCATTAGGGCAGTAAATAGTATCAGCCCCGCCAGACTGCCAACTTTGGCAATGAGTTCGGCTAGAAAGTTCAGCTTGAGCTGAAGAGGCGTATTCTCCCCACCGCCTCGCAACGCTGATAAAACCGGAAACGAGGTTAGCCCGAATATTGAAATCACGAGCGTACGTACCCATCATAATTCTTCCGTTGAAACTTTTAGTTCCAACAGCAACAACAACGTACTTGCCGACACCTTCCAATACCTTGGAACCGCTAACGATGAAACAATCTGTATGTGCCAGATCTGCTGTGCGACCCTCCTTTTCTCGTCGTCTGTGAAGCATAGACTTGCATTCTTCAAAGGTGGCCTTCTTGAAGGCGTCTGATTCCCCTGTTGTGCAAGACTCGTCGCATCTGACATTGTGTCCTCCAAGGAACACACCATCGCAGGGAACAATCTCGCCCGGCTCCAGCAACGCGATATCACCGACAACAACCTCCTGAAAGTACCGTGAGTCGACCGACACAGCAAATACGTCTGCTGACTACATACTTTGACATCGATAACTTTCTCAACGCCGTCACGAATGACCTTAACTCCACGTTCCTCCTTTCGTTCATTCAAAGTTTTGAATTGGCGTTCCTTCTGCCAGTCATTTAAAGAGCCAACTACCACCTTTTGTCCCACGATGTCAGAAAAGCTGTGCGAGAACGATAAAGATGACATATGCTTACGACAATGATGATTGCAACCATAATAGCAACTCCTTCCACCCAATCCACTGGAGGACCGTCGCTGGGATCTCGAGCAACACCAAAATCTTGAAAGAACCCGAGAGCAAGAGAAACAACAGCAGCAATAGATAGTAAGATCTTCATTGAAAAGGGTCAATATATGTTCAACGCCCAAGAGAGGGACATACCAAAACTTTATCCTTGAGAGCGGTCCACATGAGCTGCAGCAAGGTCTTACTACGACGCTCGGGCAATACATTGGGCCCATAAACGCGTCGACGTTCTTCTAACGATGTCGCGAACGCAGCTTCATTGGAAATATCAGATGCATGAGTAGAATGAACATCTCCCCCAGGCTCTGTGAGGGTGATAGCAGGCACCTCCTTTTCAGGGTCGTGTCGTTGGGAAGCACCCTCTCCCGCGCCAGGTCGACCATCACCATCACCATGCCCTGCGCCTGAGCCGAGCCCATGCATGCTATCAGAGCCGAGACCACGCAGTAGACCAGATGTTCCACCCATGTCCTCCACAGTGTCTAGGTTCTTGGGGTCGAGCATGTGAGCAAGCTCGTAGGGCTTGAAACGGAACGGTGTAGGGTCGAAGTTGGCGTCCTGCTCTAGTTCTGCTCGGTGACCGGTTATCTCTTCCTCCTTCTCGTCGTCTTTTCTTATTTTCTTCTTCTTTTTCTCCTTTGACTGATCTTTCCCCTCCTCCTTCTGCACCTCGACCTCCTTCTCAGGTGGTGCGCTTTCCGTTCGTTCACGAGAAGGTGAACGCGACGCGTCGTACTGCGTGTAACTGTGTGTATCAGAACCAGAACCAGACTTTTCACTGCGATGCTCTTCCACGACTGTTCCTTCATTCGAGCTAGTCAGAGTTCCAACACTAGCCTTGCGATTGTGTATAGGCGAGTCCGGCGAAAGAAGGTTGGTATTAAAACGAACTTCGGGCTGATTATCCCGTAAAGCGAGCGTTGTAGGGTAAGGACCGGAAGAACTGGAAAGAGTGGGTGATGGTGGTACAGATGATGCGTCGGACATGTCTGAAGGAGTCCCTGGGGAATGAATCTCGACGGAATTACGCGTTTGCCTGGGTATATGTAGCGGAGACAGCAGACTTTCATTGCCAGCATCGGTAGGAGTAAGGGGTGTGGAAACGGCTGCCTCGTTGCTGGCTCCATCGCCTGAAAAAGTAGCATCCTCGATGATGATTGCAGGACTTATTGAATGATTATGAGGTTCCATGATGTGTTGTTCGACTATAAGAGCAGAAAATGACAGTACTCATGCGTTGTGGGAGGATGCGAAGGGACGGGAGAGAGGTCGTGGTGTGCTGTTGAGGTCGTCTAAAAGATATATTCTGGAAGCCTTGGCGCACTGCCTTCAACATATTCTCCGGCCCGTGATATATATCCCAAGTTTGGAACTCAAGTACTCACACCTTGCTACTTGTAAAGTATACTAATCAAGCGCCCTGGCGGTTGGACGGCGTCTATCACAACTCGCGCCCTGTAGCGCTGATGGTCTATCTACGACGCTCCTAGGTATCGAAAGCCTGTCTTCCTTGGAATTTTCAGATTTTTTTGTCGGCAGCCAAGCCTTTACGGAACGGCCTCCGGATCAGACTTTTTTTTTTCAGTGATCACTGCGGTTTTGTTGCTTGGTAGTATCTCTGCATTTGGCGACAACCCCTCTTCATGAGTGTATTGGAAGTACTGCTGTATCTGCGGCTACGCATTCATCTGACTGGCGCTGCCTTTGCTGTTTTCAGTTGTTATGTTGACTCCATGTTGGGGCCACGGAGCCCCATTTCGTCAGTATATTGTCACCGCCGAGCTGTCTGGATCTGAAAACCATCAGTAGCCAGAAATCCAGAAATCTGGCACCACTGCACCACCTTCACGTCTTGTGTCCTCTTCTCCAATTTTATATCCCACTGTAGCGCGAATTGTGCTATATGTGTCGGCCTCCCGCATTATTCTTGGAAGCTCAGCTCAAGTTAGAAGTTCCCCAAATCCATCAGGACCTGCACTGCCTCGCGGAACACGGTGCAGTATTCTCTACTGTATTGACTACTTCTGAATTCTCCGACCACGTCACCGTCTCCTATAAGCAGACATCTTGTCACATTTTTGCAATCGGCCGATGGCGCCCAAAATTCTCTGCATAACATCCTTCCTTTCGAGTCAAACCACAGGCTCCGCCGATCCCGCGAAGCGACCCAAGCCAATCTGTCAGTTCCAAATTTCTTGTCCCACAGGGTACGCAAGTTCTCCTTTGAACTTTCTAGCCTTCCAAGCCTGCGCATAGCCTCGTTTCTATTACAGACTTAGTCTCCCTTCTCAAGCTTGGTATCTATGCCCAATTGCATGATAGTGTCTGCTTTGGTCAGCTCTCCATGCGTGTACCACATTATTATGTGACCACGGGCTTCAATCTTCCTGAAGGCTGTGTGGAACACGTGGTTTCATTTCAACCAAGCCAGTGGGTAGTTGGTTCTAGTAGGGTTCTGGTGCAGCCGCCACTACCCGCCACATCATCTGGATTTGTTCGCCACAACTCCACGAGCCACACCAAGTATATAGAGGAGCATCAGTAACTTTAAGCGAATCGAGGCATATTACTCTTAAACTCGATGGTAGTTTTGTTAAGGTCGTGTAGGCGGAGAAAGATCACCACACCATTATCGGACATTAAATTTAACGCTGACATCCCCTTTGCGTGAAACTGCGTCCGCGAAAAAGAAACCCCGAAGCGCGTTCCGACCAGAGCGAAGCTCGGTTCGTCGAGCCTGATAAACCGTATAAACAACGCGGGCAGAGTTAATATTTGTATCGCAGCTTTTTTCCATACGTAACTTGCCTACACTGCACAACCTTTTGTCAAAGATCAATCAGCTGGCTTTAAAAAATGGCCCGCAGGGCCGCATTTCTTCGGTTTTATTCACGCCGAACACGCCCACAGAACACACCTCTATGGTCGGGCCAATAAACCTTGAGAAAAAAACTGGACTCCGAGAGAATCGAGAATCGAGATAATAATAACCATCACTAAAAAAAACACGGCTTTTTCCAGGCTTGTTCCGCGCGTCCATTCCAAAGAAAGGTAATTAGGGAAATCACCGTTCCAGGGCTCTGAGAAAAAAAGAAGGATAAATAGCTCTCAACCGAGTCCGACTCCGAGTGTACCCTCAGACCCTCAGACCCTCAGTCTTTCCCCTTTTCAAACGGCTCGCGTTTCGCGAACCCTGGTATGACTCATGTATACAGGGTCATTCCCAGACTATGACGTCAAGCACTGACGCATCATGATCGGCGGCCGGCATAACGTCAGGATAAGTACGACTGCTCGCAGCTTCATAACTTGCAAGTAACAGCACTCGAGAATCCTAACGGGTCGTATCATTTCAGATCTGCAGTGAGAATATACGGAGTAGAGGTTTAAAGCTTTAAAAACATCTCCACCTTGGGTTTGGGCCTAGGCCTGAAGAATGGCTGAATACAACCTGAGGCGGACCTTTCCCCCGCTGAACTTTGTTAGTAAGTACTAGTATAACCAGAAATAATATTACTGAATTCTTCTTATTGAGTGTGAGACTAATTTCCTATAGTGTCGTTTCAGTCTCAGGTTTGACTGCAACCTTGCGAAGTTAGCCTTAACAGCTTTTATAAATACACTCAACAGCAGGAATGATCACGCTACTGAATCACGCAATAAGTCAAGTAGGATAGTTATGAATCGATATTGGCCGAAGAAGCATGAGCGCAAGTTATTCAAACTGTCGAAAGATTTGAGAAATGATTAGTTGAGCTTCCCCATTGTTCGCGGCGACATTGTTCGACCGGTTCGTCGTATTGGGACGTACAAGCAACACCTATCAACACGGATCGCCATACCATGAAACCTAGGATGCTTGCAATAACCATCGCTTTATCCTTGATTAGCGATACTAGTACACGGAAGGTTCTATAGCATTCCTGAAAAATTTGAGCTGTCGTGTGTGTAACCAGCAGTCAGGACACCGTTACAAGTACATGAATCCTATCATTCCACACTCGTCTCTACATACGAGTCAATTTCAATAAGTATACCATAATGACGTGTTTGTATCCGAGTCCCATATCAGAATTACCTCTAGACTTTCAGGCTCCGTTCCCGTTCGGCGTAACTAATCCATCCTTTATGACCCCATCCTCAATCTTCTGAACCGTCTCAACATCGTCTTCGAGCTTAATCTTGCTCATCTCCTTGATAAAACTACTCCCCCAAAACGATGCACTGTACTTGTTCACATACTTGAACAGCTTGCGATGGTTTTCCGCCCGGACACCCGCATCCATGGTAACAGCCTCATGAATCGCGTCAGCGACCTGCTGCGAATCCCACGGATTGATAACAATTGACCCGTTCAGACTCTGCGCAGCACCAGCGAACTCCGAAAGGATCATGACTCCTTGTCTTGCTTGCTGACAGGCGATGTACTCATATGATACCTTAAAAAAAAAAGCTATGAGGAACTGCCTCACAAAAGACAGGGGAAGTACGGACCAGATTCATCCCGTCCCTTGTACTGGATACCAGGCACACGTCACTGACCGCATACAGCGCGCATAGCTCGTCGAACGGCAAACTCTTGTGCATGAAATGAATGGGCATGAACTCGACAGTCCCAAAGCGGCCATTGATCCTTCCAACGAGTTCGTTAACCGTCGATCGTAGATTCTGATACTCCTCCACGTCCTGCCTCGATGGGACCGCTAGCTGAACGAGAACCACTTTGCCAATCCACTCTGGATGCTGTGTCAGAAACAACTCTAAGCCATGGAGCTTTTGCGGTACGCCTTTGATATAGTCAAGCCGATCGACGCCCACAATAACCTTGACACCGCCAAACCGCTGTTCTAGTTGACCAATTCGGGATTTGACAGATTCTTTCTTGAGGTTCTGGAGTATTCGTTAGGACAGTGGGCTGTATGCTGAAGCAGGTTACTCACATCTATGAAAGACGCGGGCTCGATGCCGATGGGAAATGTGCCGACATGGGCTAGTCGGCCTTCGAACTCGACTCCATTAGGCATAGTGGGAAGACCAAGGATACGGGTGCATGAGGAGAGAAAGTGCCGGGCATAGTCGTATGTATGGAAGCCGATGAGGTCGCAGTAAAGAATTCCGAGAAGGATTTCGCGTCGGACCGGGAGAATTCTAAAAACTATAAGCGAGCGCATCAGATGAGAGAACGAAACTTGCCTGTATATCTCGCTGCTTGGGAACGGCGTATGTAAAAAGAAACCGATTTTGATTCCTGGAACGGTTTCTGCTTTGGTCACCGTAACATCCTCGCCTTCAATGCCCTCAGCAATCTTAGACAGCTCCTTCTGGGTATAATGGCTTTCTGTCTGCGCGCCGTTAATCAGACCACGTAGGAGCATGGGAAGGAGCATGAGATGGTAGTCTTGCACCCACACCATCGATCCCGGAGTGAGTTGCATCTTGACAGCCTCTGCAAACTGCAGATTTGCCTGCCTGTACGCCAACCAGTTCTCCTCGTCAAAGTTCATCTCGCCGGGGTGGTAATGGAACAAAGGCCATAGAATGGAGTTGGAAAAGCCGTTGTAATGACGGTCCGCAACGTCATCGTCGAGGTATACGGCCTGGCAAGAGTACTCTTCCATCAGGCGCTTGTCGACGTGGGCACGGTCGCGAACGGGAATGAAGAATCCTGGCCAACCAATCCAGGTGAAGTTGAGCGACTTTTTGAAGCCAGAAAGTGCAGAAACGAGACCACCAGAGGACATTTTGAAGTGATACTCGCCTGCAGCATCCTTGGTGATAGTGATAGGGAGACGGTTGGATACGACGATGAGGTGGCCGCCCTCCATGGCTGGGTCGATGGGAGAGCTGGACATGGGATACCGGGCCGTTATATACTCTGGATGTACTCGGCTGGACACGCCCAAGATTCCCAACAAAACGCCAGATCAGGAAATTATCGGATTTGGTCCTGGACGAAGAACGTGTTTTCGACGCCGGCTTCTGTGCGAAATACTGAAAATTTCGTATTATTCCGTCGCGAAAATAGAGAAGAGATAACGGGAAAAGGAGGAAATTAGGCAACCTTGGCTGCGTATTATATACTGTAGAGGACGTAATGAAAAGCAAAGGCGACCGTCATGTATGACGATGACATGAGACGTCGGGGACTGCCGGACCGTCAATGCCGATTATTTTCCGGATACAAATTCAAGCAATACAGTATACGTATGGTATTCCAGTAAAGATTACGATACATGAGTGAGCACGAATATATCTAATCGAACAGACCGAAGCCCTGTAACAAACGTTCGTCAGATACAATCGTCACCACACGAGGATCAATTCTTACCATGTCATCGTCAGATTCTTCTTCCTTCTCTGGCTCCTTCTCCTCAACAGCAACGGCAGCAGGAGCAGCCTCGGAAGCAGCAGGAGCAGCAGCAACGGCAAATGCCTCGGGGTTGGCAAGGTACTCCTTGACCTAGAACGAAATCAGTATATGAAAAAAAGCGTACGGATCGAAAAACAAACCTTCTCAGATCCATCAAATGTATACTCGGTAGCCAATGAAACGGCAAGGACATTCTTGTAGGCGTTGACAAGCGAGTGAACCACAGATACGATGGTAGGGTAGTTGAGAGCAAGGGAAATAGCCGCGATGGTCTTGATACCGCTCAAGAACCTGTCCACGAGCTCCTGCTCATCAACATCCAGAACGTCAGGCGAGAACGAGTTTCCAGAGTCGAAGATCTGGACAACTGTCATTCCATAGGTGAAGGGGGAAATATTAAGCATGTTCAACAGGGTTGCCTCCGAAGTTCCCACACGAGTACCAGCTTGCACGACCTTGACGTCGGAGACGATTTCAATCGTACCACGGGCAATCTTGGTAGGGATACCAAGAGCTTGGAAGAAAGATGTCTTTCCGGGTTCCATACCGGTGTTACCAGCAGGGACAGTGACGTCCTTAGGGGCAAAGGCACCAGCACGAGCGGGGGCAGCGACCTTGTTAGCGACGATAAGGTCGCGAACATCCTTGAGATCTCCAGCGGTGAAGACGAAACCAATGTTACCCTTGATGTGGGGAAGGAGACGTTCGAACTGGGGGTACTCGGAGAGAATGGAACGGAGAGCACGTCGGACCATGGTGTTCTTGCCCATCAAAACGACACCCTTGCCACGGAGAGAGACACGAATCTGATGCATCTGGTTGGAACCGACATTGTCAACGTTGACAAGGAAAATCGACGCTGTGTAACTGTCAGTCCGTTGTATAAATGAGTACCGGCAAAGACGTACGGTACTTGGCCAAGAGTTCCTTGAGTTTTTGGAAGTATAACTCTTTGTCAGCGCGAGAAGCTCCCATTTTGTTTTCTGCAGACCGATGAGAAAAGGCGTCGTATACATATCAACGAAACATACAATGTGCTGGAATTATACAGAGATAGTGCCTCCCTATTGGTCTCTGCTTGTCGTCAGCAACAACTTCAGCAAAAGGAGTCAATAATACTCACCACGGAGTGCCAATGGATTTTTCAAGACGACTAAAGTGAGAAAAGTAATACAGCCGGTTTCCTTTCTGTGTATGCCTACCGTGGGAATTGTGAATAAGGTTTGAGGGTTCCCGGCATTTCCCGTTTCCCTTCGACTAACGACAACGAAGTCCTACTAGTCGTTATCTGCCGCCGTGCTCGACGGCAAGGCTCTTCCAGCCGCAGGGACGCATTCACTTGCAGATAAGCGTTGTCGCCGTTACTATATCTCGCGCCAGCATCGTCTCACATGCAATGGAATGTTGAGATGGGTCCAGTCGACAGCCCGAAATTTGGACGGCTGCGGCACTCTTCGGTATATACTGCTTTCTTGCTGGTCGGCACAGTCTTTTTGACTCCCTTTTAGTCGCTATATTGCGTACAGAGCGCGTCACGGTAATGTGACTATAGCCAGCTCGCGTCGCGCCCTTCCGGAGCGGAATTATTCTCTTTCGACACTCAGCGCGCATCTAATGTCGGATAATGGGTCACCACCTCCTGTGTCTGGTGCCACTCTGCTTTCGCTCTATCGTGAAGTTAAACAAGCACATCAAGTTTCCTCTCTGAGCCACAACCAGCTCAGTAGACTTCTACGTTTGTACGGAGAGCTTGCTACAGATTCGGATGGGCATTCTGAGCAGGGAACATCTTCAAGTATATATTGGGCTTTTGTGCGCGAGGTTGCGTCGGATACGGAGGCGCTGGGGTATGAGCTTGGTGAAGAGGATCGATGTTGGGCACTCTGGGGATTGGTCGCGTCTTCCTCGACAGGTAGCATCTTTCGTCGTGTCCTTATTCTTTTGCTAACTGTCGACACGTAGATCCAACGTTTCTTCGACTTGCAAGACAGCACTATGAATATCTCCGAATGTCACCCATCGATGTCAACCTGCATCTCGCTTATTACAGGATTCTCATGTCACTCGGAACCTCACAATCTGCGGCTGAAGTGCTTCACCATGTATCCTCCATCTTCGAAGCATCTTCTAATCCAGCATCCGAGATCATAGAGTTCATCTGGCCAATAGTTCTCAGCCAAGATGTCCCTGACGCAGCCGGAGAGCATGTTCTCAGCATGCTTTGGACTCGATTGAATCAGTTCAAAGGGGCCAATTCACATCTGAAGCGTGTACCAACCCTGGGTGCAACTCGTTCCCTCGATGCCCATTCTAAAAGTTATGGTCCAGCAGCGATCGATGTTGAGCACCTCGCCGCAGGGTTTGGGATGGCATTTCTCCCCCATTTCTACGTGTCACTTCCGCTTTCCGTTCAGCAATGGGTTAGAGCCCAGGCGTATGATGTTTTTAACCCTCAAAGCAATGCTTCATGGAGATGGCGGCAATTAAAACTATTCCTTCTCTACTCATCCATGTCATCAGGGACACTCGACCAGTGTTTGACTTCCCTGACGGAGAAACACGACCATCTGGCGTTGGGTTGGTGCACAGTGCTTGTGTTGGCTTCTCTGGAAAGGCTTGTCAAAGATGGAGAATCGTCATCCCCCCCAACCCTGCAGACCGTACTGCGTAGTTTGTGGAGGGCCTGGCAGTTGTCTGCTCAGGACAGCCTTCGGCCGCAGTTCGTTGAACGGGCAGTTGTGGCATCCTTTCTTCGACTAGGCGTTCACACATCCGACCGAAGCCTCGTAGATATATGTCGCCGCTACATCTTGTCTGAGGACCTATGGACGATACGGAAGGACCATACTAGAGCTGAAAAGACTCAGATTATCTCTTTAGCGGCGGAGTTTGTGGTGTGCTACTTCCGGTGCATCAGCCCTAGGTGGGATGACGCTCTGCGCGTCCTCAGTATGGCATGCGATGGACCGAATACGAGTGATGTGCTGGGAGTAATTTTTCGGATGATCATGACCGCAGACACACACAGCGTTTTTGCATTGTATCTCCATTCTCAAGAAGCAGGGATTGCATTGGCTCCCAGCATTGTATGCACACTCGGGTTCCTGATGGCTCCCATTCAGCCGGAACGTTCCATACTTTTTCTTCACGACACTAGAATTCTCCGTCAGCGGCGTACACAGCTGCTAGAAGCCATCAGCCGGTCCCTATTTCGACATGGTGTTCACTATCTATCTGAATCTTCTAGTGGTACCATAGGCAATCACTTCCTGCATTTGCCGGATTCGGAATATTCGTCTCTCCTTATTCCAAGGAATCAAGGGCACATACAGCATACCCTCACTGTGATAGGTCGATCTGGACACAGCATGAAGGCCTTTGGTGCGGTTCAGTGTATTCATCGTTCGAATCCAGGGTTCTTTTCTATCACCTTCCTTACGGGTTTTGCCCAACTGCTGGTTCGGCGGAGGCAATTCAAACTCGCAGTTCGTCTTTATACAACACTGCTTGAGACGGGGATAGATGTCGGGAAACTCGAAACACTTCGCCAGCAGCTGGTGTACAACATTGCTCGAAGTGGTGGGACCCTGGCCGCTCGGACCATTGCAAGATCAACAACGACCGATACTCGTGAACGGATGGCATCGTACTCTTCATTTAGGTTGAAAGACCCCCCTCGCTCTACGGCGATAGGCGTCTTTTCGGCTCTACGCGAAGCACCCAGCGATGTTGCAAGCATCAAGCTGGCTATCTATATCCTTACAAAAGCTAACCGTCCCATCGCTGCACGAAATTTATACGCCCAGTCACTTCCATACCTGGACATACAAGCTCGAACTCATGTGGGAAACATGATCTTGCATCGCACATTTCAGAGTTTCCGCATGCGTAATGCGCAGCTCGTACGGAAGGTAGTTGCTAATCGGGATTATTTTGTGAAGCGTTTTGGCTTTGTGGAGGACCGGGTCACGCTCAATATCATATTGAAAGCGGTTCTGCGATGGACGACAGCGGTCGATGCTGCTGCGGCAAGGATGTTATTTGATGAGATGGTGAGGCTGGGCTATCCGGTTGATGCGCGTTGGCTTCCGCGAGGGGGGGATGTGCCATTTTCGACACCGTCAGAGTCGAGGATTGGGTTTACGACTCCAGAATTGGATGCAGATATTTCATTCGAGAAGCACGTAAGGCCGATGTACAAGATGTTCATTACGGCGTTCTTTCGGAGGGGCGATGTGGAAGCTGCGAGGTTGGTGGTCGGAATTTTGAAGACGGAGGTTGCAAAGCGGCGAGCGCCTGTGCGAAAAGGGCGTAACATTCGTACATAAGGATTTAGGTATCAGAATGGAAATTTGTACACTGATTTCAAACGACATTGTGACTATTTGTCATGAAGCCTATGCTAGCTTTGAGGATACGTTCAATGACGGCCAACTCCTCATCGTTGCGAGGACCATAGATCATCAAGTACTCTTTCGGCAATGGGACGTACTTGTTGACTCCGCTCAGTGGGTGCCGCTCTCCCCAGCCTTTTTCGATAACTGATGGAACACAGTCGAGTTAGGATCGAGAGAAAACCGAGACAGACTCACCAAGCTTGCAGTCTTGGGGCGACAGAACGAAATGCATGGAGTGGTCAGGTGGATGAATATGGCCAATCTCGCGCAATGACTGCTCGGCGGCTTTGTGGGGCGCCGGAATAGATGAGTGGATATGCATTCCCTGGACATGGCGCTCATGGGGCGACGTTAACAGCTCCACCAATGACGAGTTGTCTACACTGAGCTTAGCGAACAGCTTGTCAAGTTTCTGCACGGATATTGGAATAGGTAGCGATGGGTAAAGTAAAGAACTCACCTCTCTCATAGCAGCATCTGGCGCCTGCGTGAGCTGCCTGTGTGGGATCGGATGCCATCCAGTCGTCGGTCTTTCGCCCTGTCGCTTCGGAATATCATCAAGCCAAGTCTCTTTATTCGGGTCTTGCTGGTACTGCTTCGTCGACGTGGTCTCGCGACCAAATGGCCAGACGGCGAGAGCCATGAGCCATCCGATAGGGTTGTATGGGAAGCCGCCCTCTCCGAGGCTCATATACTTGGCGTAGTTGTCTATCATCCATGGGGTCGACAGAGCGACTGCGGTGGTGAAGGCAATGGCTCGAGGATACCTCTGCAGAATACCTTGAGCATTGAGGAGGACGGGGCTGATATTTTGTGGGTTCAAGTATAAGTTCATCATGATGGCAGTGGGGAATCATTCGTTCTTATTATCAGTGAAACAAATCGTCTCAGTCTGGAAGGGGCGCGACTCGCGACGTCAGATACAAGCTATACACGTGCCACTCACGCTCATCAACCCTTTTACGTCAACATTTTTTGCCTTTCTCTTTCATGCCTCCATTTCCTGCGGGACCTCTCCCAATACCTGCCCGTAACTCGTGAGTTTTTGGCAGTTATTCGTTCTGCTTTTACCCACTGCCTCTTAGTCGAGTTCACGGACACATCGCAGGCGTACCAGTTGGCTCAATTTTCCCCGGTAGACTACAAGTTCGTGCAGCAGGCTTGCACAACCCTCCTCGCTCTGGTATCTTTGGCACCTCGAAAGAAGGCGGCGCGTACTCTGTCGTTGTGTACGTATCTGGTTTCTTTGTCACAACTCGCGCTGATTGTCGCAGGTCGGGTGGCTACGAGGACGACGAAGACCATGGAACGTACTTGTGCGCCCCTTTCCC
Source organism: Desarmillaria tabescens (assembly GCF_030435595.1). NCBI lineage: Eukaryota > Fungi > Basidiomycota > Agaricomycetes > Agaricales > Physalacriaceae > Desarmillaria > Desarmillaria tabescens. The sequence continues at coordinate 1,441,084 of NW_026848305.1, forward strand.
GTTTCCACGTGCTTAACGCTCACGGACGACGCATCTAGCACGTATACTGGCTCAGGTACTTGCTATCAACCCTGACGTCATTGGCCCTACTTATTTTTGGACTAGGCGGAAGAACTGAGGGTTACAACACTGTACAAGTCGCAGACCAGGAGTGGAAACGGGGGAACAGGACTTTGAAGGTGTGTTGGCTCATTTTACCAAGACTCATTGTTGAAATATCTGTAAAGATGTCGGCGACAACGGGAAATCCCGTTCGTGTCATCCGAGGGCAAAACAACTCTCGTTATGCACCAAGTGAAGGGTACCACTGTCATTTCTGCATTCATTGGTCGTTCCTCATCTTTACACAGGTACCGTTATGATGGTCTATACAAAGTCATCAAGGTTGGTATCTTCGCCGCCGCCTTCTCCAATTCTAATGCATGTCTTCACCTCTAGGCTTGGAGGCAACGCGGCCAAACAGGCTTCAAAACGTGTCGATTTCTATTTGTCGTTCGTCTTCATTCGTCTCCCTTTTCAATGGATGCTAAGTTTCCTCTAGCTCCTCGAAGGGAATGCCCATCTCGGAAAACCACCTGACCCCGACGAAATCCTCAGTCTGCTCCGCTTCGACGAAGACCTTGATGATGATGGCGGAGATGTGGCTGCCTCAGACTCCGAGGGCGATAATTCTTCGACGCGTCGAAGTACATCTGTCTTGAGCACAAGCTCTTCGAAAAGCCGACCCAAATTCAAGCGTCGCCGATCATCAAGCACGCCAAAACCCATAGTCTCATCAAGCCGCGTCGCCCCTCCTCGTCCAGTCAGTCCTCTGATTCGTGTCAAATTTGAAGGAACACCCCGTGAGCCCATTATGGCCGATATCAAACCCGCGAAACGCGTCAAACTGGAACAGTCTGAAGTCGCCCCTATCGCCTGTCCTCCTCTGGTTGATGCCAATGTGCCAGCTACCCCTGTTAAGGAACGAATACGTACAGAAAGAGAGCTGTTTGATAGGATTAAAGGCAAGCAAAGTATTTCCAGAAGGTAGAGCAAGGTAAATCTGTCACTTTGAGCCTTTTCTTTGGGTTTTTGGAACAACACTGTTCATTTATCTTGCTATGTATATTCATCTATCTTGCATTTATTCATCTGTTTTTCATCTTGTATTTCTAGTCTTGTCCATCCTCTTGCTAGATTAATTTTGTGCTTTGTAACAATGTATTCATATAGTATATAATGCTGTCTAAGCAACTTGTCATACAAGTTTGATGTTGTTGGAAGGACAGAGGAGAATGTAAGAAAGAAGGAATTAATTGGCCTCTCGAAGGAGAGGTGTCATACTTAAATACACTTTGTACTAGTTCTAGAATTTACTATGAATTACTCTATATGTCTACTTTGCGGTCCAAAGATGAAGCCACTGACTAATGCTGAAGCTTCAAGTACATTCTTGTACTCACTCGGGATTGCTATCCCAACACTTCCCCTCAATTCTGAGTCCCTAGAATACCTGCAGATAAATGTTCATGTAGTGGTCTTTGTTAGAGATATAGGGTTTCTGTTGGAAAATGGTGTATCAGGTTCGTTCCCAGTGTCACATGCATGGTAGCAAGCCAATAGTATTGCGCTTGGCTGAGCTCTGCAAATGCATGAGGATCTATGCTACAGTACCTACTTTTATACTAAATGTACTTTTACTAGAATCTTCCATGCTTTTCCTAAGACTTCTACCTTAATAAGCAGACTCGGCATGATGCCGGATTGCCAAATCCCAACAGTTTCTTATTTGGATGACCATTTCCTATTCATGTGTATCACATAGTGATCACATGTATATCATGTGATCACCATGGACTTGAATATATACTGTACTATTTCAACCATAAGTTCAGCCACTGTTAGGTGTTAGGACAGTAGTTCACTCAGTTGTCAGTTCAGACACTGATGTCAGGCATTAGGACTTATGAATTCAGTTCAGTTCAGTTGGCATGGCCTGTGCTGACCATCATGACAAAGAAGTATTGATGCAGAATGATGGTAGGAGCCTTGAGCACACTGAATTGCAGAACCATACTCTTGATCCTTTATGTAAGCCACTAACTCTATCGACTTAAATCGTGTTAGGATCGCTACTCGCACTTTGGTAGACGATACTCTAACAGGTCAAAGGCGATGAAAGTCGATGGGACAGGTAGTCACGAAGAACGGAGTTCCAAGAATCTTCAGACTGGCTGGGTAACCCTTGGGCCATGGGCATCTAGAAAAAAGAAGCTGCTTAAGCATTTCAAGAATAACTGGCATGATATGAAGTTTTGGAGCCAAGAAGTGTTGAGATAGCAATCCTGAGTTAGTGCTTAGAATGCACTTGAAGTTTTGGCATTAGTAGTGGCATAAACATTTAACTGCAAAAGTGGATATACAGAGTAATTTGTAGTAAGTTCTCGAAGTAGTATAACTTGTATTTAAGTATGATGCCTCTCTCTCTGAGAGGCTAATTAATTCTCTCTCTCACATATTCCTCTTCTGTACTTCCAACAGGTTATGGGCCTCGGCCTTAACTGAACTACTTATACTGTTATCTACTTCGCACTTTTGTACATTACATACACATAGAGAACCACATGGAAAGTCAGTCCATTTACAGAATTGACCCTCTTAAGGGCCTGGAAAATTACCTGATGTGGAATATCAAGATGATCGATATTCTAACCGAATTTAGGTCTAATTGATTATGCAGGACAGAAGCACTCCAGCCCTGGCAGAAGCAGCACTGGTGGCAGATTGGAAGAAGAGCTGATAGGAAGGCTCTTTCAACAATAAGGTTGTTATGATTTTTCCATTTTTATCTCTTCAGTGCTTGTCTTTATCTTATCAGTGCATCCAAGTGCTGGGACAGTTCACACATTGTTAATGCACAACTCTCACATTGGTGCTGTGAACACATGGACATTGTACAATTCTCTTTGTTTCATGCATGGTTACCAAACCCTTGTAGTCTATTATTAGCATACTCAAAGTATATTTAAGTAGAGCCTCAGCTGGCCTAAACCCCAGCTTTGGCTAAGATTTAATCTACCCAACTCTAAAAGCTCCCTGCTCCTGCGACTAAGTGTCTAACTGCCTGCTCATAAGACCGGCATTGTCCTACATTGTGAACAACCACCAAAGTGCGAGTGGTGCATTCCCTTGTTTGATATTGTTTGTTCGAGTTAGGTGGCTAACAATTAGCTGAAGCTTTCTTATCATCTCCTCGTCGTTGTCGAATGACAGTGACTGATGCATGCCCATATTATCTCTCAAAAACACTATCACTATCACTGTAGCCTTTGGGCTTTTCAGTTTCACCATCCTATTGTACTGGATCAGGAGAATCTTCTCCTGTTGCTGACACAGGGATCGTGCACAACTACCATTACAACTCATTCCACATCTACTGGTACTGTACTATGTACATCCATACCCACACACTCAAGTAATCCCATTCCTGACCCTTCACGATGGAAGACCCATCATACCCATCCTGTCCCAGTACTCCAGTTGATCTGGATCAGTTCGACATTGTGGAGTCCGTACCAGAATCTGAACACTCAAGTGCAGGGTTCACACCTTTCGCTTGCCAGCCAAGCCTCCCAGTCGAGTCAGAACCCAAAGAAGAAAGGGATTTTGCAGGCCATATCCGACATGGTGGTACCATCGATGACCTTGTCCCTATCGTCATGGACTGAAATGACCCCTGACTCCTGTACTGGAAGCTTCTACCTCTCAGTGCTCCAAGCATACAAAGAGGCAGTTGACAGAGTCCACAATGATGGAGACTCAGATGGAAGATCTTACCATCCTAGGTCCCTGTCCCCAGCTTCCTCCACAACAATTTGTCTATGGACCACTCGACACATGGAGTAGGTACCAAGCCTTGGCCTCCTTCTTGGGGGAGACAGACCCAAGAATTACCTGCAGAATAACGACGAAGCTCTCGAGCTGCCAGATCTGTTGTGAGGGATACCACCCAAGCAACCAAGCAAAGCCTTGAGCCCTACATACCTGCCCGCTTCCCCCACTACTGAAGACCAGCACAGACAAGCTGTCTGGGACTGGATCAGAGCAACCAATGACCCTATCCCACTCCTCAAGCCAGTGCAACACCATGAAGGTGTCCCTGCTGATCCACCATACCTGTGATCCTCTTAGACCAAGTACACCCCCCTGGAAACACCGAGCGATCTATTGTCACTTGAAAACCAATGAATTAGTGATGCGCTTACCAGCCCCATCATCCCATTCGAGTGACCTTGGACACAAGTCCATCTTACACTCATCGAGTCCAGACTCAACATACAGTCTGCCAGGCTCTCCTCAGAAGTCAAGGCCCTATTTGGAGGCTGGAAGAGCAGCAGCAGCATGCTTGAGAAGAGGTATGAGAGTGGGAGTGTGAGTAGTGGCCCCACAAAGCCTGCTGCTATGCTATGGCATACTCCTGCCCTCTGGCAGACAATTCCTATGCTGATGAAGCTATCCATGTAGGAGGATACTACAAGGAGATTCTGAAGCAGGTCCATCTTGTCTTGGATAGATGAGTAGAGACCATGCTCATACTTCTATGGGGACTAGGATGAGATGAACTGTTTGATGCCATAGCATATGGCATTTGAACCAATCCCTATTGGCTGATGACAGATGCAGGAATAGATTATGCAGGGGTGAGATTGATAGGAGATCAGTATATCATGACAAATATCATGATGGTTGAGATGTACTGCCTAACGGCAAACATCTGGAACATCATTTATCCAGAAGACTCCAAGGAGCTTGGGGCACCCTACCGACAGGCTGGCACCTATGCCACAAATGATGCCATATGGAACAATATGAGCCATAGGCCCAAGGAGCTGACCACAGCTAGGCAGAAGGACAACCCTGGCAACCAGGCTGACATGTCCACCACCCAGAAGCCATCCCAGTCATCCACGCCACCACCACCAATTCTCTAGCACAGTCACCCCAGTGGTTACTCAAGTCCCCATCTGTAACGAGCATGCCGACGGAAACCCGACTTCCACTCAACCCAACAAACCACAGCCCGGAAGCCTACGGATTCCGATTCCCAGTTTCTATTTCATATTCCATTTCATATTCCATTTTATATTTCACTTCTCCATATTAATTTATCAATAGCCCGACATCGGTAGCGAACATGTCATCGGACCCCATCGGCTACCGACCGGTAGAATACATCCTCCGACAACCCTAGAATGTAGACCACTCCGAGTAGGAACTAGATCGGACTCCTAACTAGTATATAAGCCTTAGAATTACACTGTAGATACTCAGTTCGAATATCAACTTGGTTCAGCCCAATCTCTCTCTCTCTCTGACTCTAAGTCTAACTCTCGTTCTCCAGTCCGCGGAACTCCGATCCGTTGGACTTATCTCTTACCTCGTCTCTGCCACTCCGCGGACTTCCGTCCGTATCCATCTTAGGGCTTCGGCTCAGGGGTGACGTTGCTAATAGCTTCGCCTATGCCCGACGCATCCCGCGGCATTCCGCTACGTGCACTTACTGCCGCAATCCTATTGGCACGATCCTAACAGTATATTCGAACTCAAACCCTTGAGTCGAAATTTCTTCCTAACCATGTCTTCTACTTTCACTGTTCCTCCAGAAACCAGCCGCAACTCCACGGTCAACAACCGAACCTACACCATGGACGATATCCCTGCCTCTGCTTCAAAAGAGGGTCCCCTTCTCTTCAGATCGGATTCCGCCCCTCGCCAACAATCCCGCAGGGAAACCTACCTTCACAGTGGCTTCACTGCTCGCCAATCCGATGCTAACCGATCGCCTAACCCCTTCCTAGCCCAGCGATCAGAATCCAATGGCTGGGGCGAGTATCGAAGCGACCCCCCGCGGAACCCAACTACCTCTCTGTTCGATGATATCCAAGGTCGTGACGACGACGACGACCAAGGTTCGGAAGACGGGGAATTCCCCCCTCACACGCCAATGAATGGCCGCGGCAACCCATCGGGAAATCCGGGCGGTGGCCCACCCAATCCTGGTGGCCCCGGAGGCCCTGGTGGTCCCGGTGGTCCCGGCGGTCCTGGAGGAGGACCTAACAACAATCCTGGTAACAATCCTAATCCTCCCAATAACGACGCCCAGATCCTCATTCAACTCATGAATGTCCTCCGCGGCGTCTCCGATGCTGTCAATGGCAATCGACAACGTGCGGTACGCACCAAGGTCAAGGAACCAGATACCTTTGACGGTTCAGACTCCCGAAAACTTAAGGTGTTCATCGTCTCTCTCCAGTTGAACTTCAACGACCGTCCCGATGCCTTCCGATCGGATACAGCAAAAGTCAACTACGCTATCTCCTTCCTTTCTGGTGTCGCCCTTGACTGGTTCGAACCGGATATCCTCCACCCTAATCACCGCAACCCCCCTGCTTGGGCATATTCCTATACTGCTTTCCTTTCAGAACTCCGCACCAACTTCGGCCCCTTTGACGCCGTCGGTGATGCCAAAGATGAGCTTGAAAATCTTCGGATGCGCGACGGAGACCGCATCATGAAGTATATTGTCAAATTCAATCAGTATGCTGCCATTATTGGCTATGGCGACAACTCCCTTCGTCATGCCTTCTACCGTGGCCTTTGCTCCCGCATCAAGGATGATATGGCCCACCACGGGAAACCCGATAATCTCCGTGATATGCGGAATCTCGCTCAAGAGCTCGACGCTCGCTACTGGACTCGGAAAGCCGAAATATCCCGAGAAAATCGCAGTAACCCATCTTCCTCTTCCAGCAACAGCAACAAGGCGAAGAGTTCTAACTCTTCGTCTCCCAACTCCAACTCCGCGAGCCAAAAGTCCTCTCATTCGGGCTCCGCGGGATCATCTTCGTCTTCCCCCAACAACTCTTCCTCTTCCAACCCTAAGCCCTACACTGACAAGCTAGGCAAAGATGGCCGTCTTACTCAGGAAGAAAAGGACCGCCGTCGGAAGAATAACCTCTGCATGTTCTGCGGAGGTAAGCACAAGACCGAAGATTGCAACAAGCGCAAAGCCGCAGCCTCCGCTCGGGGTCGTGCAGCTGCAGCTACCCCTGCCCCTACTCCCGAGTCCACTGCCTCTATTGAAACGGTTCCGTCGGAATCGGAAAACTAGAGAGCAACCCTGTATCCTCCGCACTAGGACAGGGTTGCGTTGACTGTCACAGTGCACTGGAGATCGTAACCCTCAACGCTGCCGCTCTTTCCAATCATTCCCTAACTGTCTCTCTCTTGTCTGAAGTCGGCTCCGGATCGGAGTCCGACGGTTCACCCATTTCTACTATCCTTCGTTTTCTTGCACTCGTTGATTCTGGCTCTAGCCACTGCTTTGTTGATTCGAAGTATGTTGAGGATCACAATCTCCTTACCAAATCTATCCCGCCTGTCCAACTTCGGCTTCTCGACGGCTCCGTCGGATCTCGCATCTCCCAATCCATTTCCCTTCCAATCCGTTTCCCTTCCGGAGACATCCTTCCTATTGACTTCTACGTCACTCATCTAGATTCATCTTGTAACGTCGTTCTGGGATACAACTGGCTCTCCCGCTACAATCCGTCGATTGACTGGGTAAAGCACAGTATCACTTTCCGTTCACCATTATCGGTTGTTTCTTCATCAAGCGCTTCCGCGGCTGCCGACACACATGTGCCAGTCTGCTCGGACTCTTCCAGTCCAATCCAACCATCCCAATCATCATCCTTCACCCCAAAATCGAGATCCTGACGGGCTCCGCCGCCTTACGAACCTATCTATTCCTACCCTACCATTCCTTCCTTTGGTGTTTCGGCCGCCCCCAAGATATCTATTATTTCGGCTGCCGCTTTTGTCCGAGCCTGTGCGGAAGAAGGAGCTCAGCAGTTCACATTGCAGCCTTCTATGCCTAATGTTAGTGGCAAAGCTACCTCCGCGGCCCCCGCTGACTTATCCGATGTCCCACCGGAGTACCATGAATTTGCTGATGTATTCAGTGATTCCCTTTCTGAAAAGCTCCCTGAGCATCGCCCTTACGACCTCAAGATCAATATTGAGGAAGGCTCCACTCCTCCGCTCGGACCCATCTATTCCCTTTCTGAATCCGAACTAAAAGCCTTACGCGAGTTTATTGACGATAACGTCCGTAATGGTTTCATCACTCCTTCCCGCTCTCCACACGGAGCTCCGGTACTGTTTGTCAAGAAGAAAACCGGTGAACTTAGACTCTGTGTAGATTATCGTGGCCTTAATAAAATCTCTAAAAAAGACCGTTACCCTTTGCCCCTCATTTCCGACCTCCTCGATTCTGCGCGTTCCGCTCGTCTCTACACCAAGCTAGACCTTCGTCATGCCTACCATCTCGTCCGCATAGCCGAGGGTGATGAATGGAAAACCGCTTTTCGGACCCGCTACGGCTCCTTTGAATGGCGAGTCATGCCATTTGGACTCACTAACGCTCCCGCGGCTTTCCAGCACTTCGTCAACGACATCTTTTCCGATATGCTCGATGTATCTGTTGTCGTATACCTTGATGACATCCTTATCTACTCCGACAATCCCGAGGATCACCGAAAACACGTATGCGAAGTCCTTCGCAGACTCAGGGCTAATGGCCTCTACTGCAAGGGTTCCAAATGTGAATTCCATCGGGACTCCGTCGAATATCTTGGTTACATTCTCTCGCCCGAAGGCTTACGCATGTCTGAAGACAAGGTCAAAGCTATTACCGACTGGCCGGTCCCGCGCAAGGTCAAGGATATCCAATCCTTCCTCGGCTTTGCCAACTTCTACCACCATTTTATTCATGAGTACAGTGAGATCGTCCTGCCCTTAACACGACTCACTCGCAAAGGAACTCCGTGGAAATTCGACGAAGAATGCCTATCCGCTTTCAATGAGTTGAAGCAGGCTTTTACTCATGCTCCTATCCTCACCCACTGGCTTCCCGACCGTCAACTAGTTGTGGAAACCGATGCGTCCGACTACGCTATTGCCGCCATCCTATCCATTTACCTAGAGGATGGTGAGATCCATCCCATCTCCTTCTTGTCCCGGAGTCTCCACAGTGCCGAACTCAACTACGATACGCACGATAAAGAGCTTCTAGCCATCTTCGAAGCTTTCAAATACTGGCGCCACTACCTTGAAGGCTCCGCGGAAGCCGTTGATGTCATTACAGATCACAAGAACCTTGAGTACTTCTCTACTACCAAGGTCCTTACTCGACGTCAAGTACGCTGGTCCGAATTCCTCTCTCAATTCAACCTTGTTATTCGGTTCCGACCGGGTAAACTTGGTGGGAAACCGGATGCCCTCACTAGACGATGGGACGTCTACCCTAAAGAGGGGGATAGTCAATATGCTCAAGTCAATCCTCACAATTTCCGACCCGTTTTCACTCAAGAACAACTCTCCGCTTCACTCCGCGCTACATTCCTTGAAGGTCCTGTCTTACGTGCTAGTGCTATCATGGACATCGACAAGCTCCACTCTGATATCAAGAATGCACAGCCGTTGGATTCCGCTGCCACTGAAGGCTTCCGACTCGCATCTTCCCCTTCCAACTCCTCTCGGTGGTCCGTGGATGAATCAGGACTACTACGTCTTGACAGTCGCATTTATGTCCCAGCCTCCGATGATCTCCGTCTTCGCGTCCTCCAAAACAATCACGACCACATCTTGGCAGGTCATTTTGGTCAAAATCGGACTCTCGAACTTGTCCGACGGAATTACACCTGGCCACAGATGCGTGAATACGTTCGCCACTACGTTAAATCTTGCACTACCTGTGGACGTAACAAAACACCTAGACACCGCCCTTTTGGCTTACTCAAACCATTGCCGGTCCCAGAACGCCCGTGGGATTCCATCTCCATGGACTTCATCGAACAATTACCGGATTCCAACGGATTCACTGCTATCCTTGTAGTGGTCGACCGCGCAAGTAAGCAAGCAATTTTCATTCCTACCCACGATACCATCAACTCCGAAGAGCTCGCTCGGTTATTCGTTAACCATGTGTTCGCTAAACATGGCGTCCCCAATCATATAACCTCTGACCACGGCTCCGAATTTGTCTCCCAGTTCACTCGTGCTCTTGCCAAAGCCTTGGATATGGAGCTTCACTTCACTTCCGGATATCACCCGGAGGCCGACGGACAAACTGAACGCGCTAACCAAACTCTGGAACAGTACATCCGCATCTACTGCTCCTATCAACAAGACAATTGGGATACCTTACTACCCATTGCCGAGTTTGCTTACAACAACACTCCCAACGCTTCCACCGGGATCTCCCCATTCTTTGCTAACAAAGGCTATCATCCCAATATCACCGTACATCCTGAACGCGACATCGCCTCCGCTCGGGCCCAGTGACTTCATCATTAACCTCGACGAACTCCACCAATTCCTTCGAGATGAAATCACTTATGCTCAGTCCCGTTACAAATTCCAAGCGGACAAGCGGCGGTCCCCGGCTCCTGACTTCAAAGTAGGTGACAAAGTCTACCTCAGTTCCAAACATATCAGAACTACTCAGCCCTACTGCGAAATTTGCCGAAAAATTCCTAGGACCATTCGATATCATTGCTCAGCCAGGATCCCATTCCTTCACTCTCAAACTCCCAGTCGGACCTCCACTCCATTCACCCTGTGTTCCATGTCTCCCAACTTGAACCCGTGGAGACCAATACTATCCCTAACCGTACCCAACCTCCACCACCTCCAGTTGAAGTCGACGGTGAAGAACAGTATGAGATCTCTCAAATCCTCGACTCTAAACTCGACCGTCGGTTCCGCTGTCCACTCCTATACCGAGTCCAATGGTTGGGTTATGAAGGTACCGATGAAGAGTTTGCCTGGATCCCCGCTACAGAATTCTCCGCAGACGAATATATCAAAGACTTCCACCAACGTTACCCAGACAAACCAGGACCGCTATCCAAAGTCACCATCCGCAAAGTCTCCCTCAAACCCTCGCCCATTGCTTCTTGACCTACTCATAACTTATCGGCTCCCTACGGTCTCCGCTCCTCGAATTTCAAATCAAATCCTGGAAAACTATTGCAAATTACCTTCCTAATTGGGAACAGAACCCATCGGACGCCTATTTCTTGCTTTCCTTCTCCCTCTTACTCACTCAAGCCTACAAGCCAAGATATATATATATATTTATGCCCATCGGGGCCCGCGCTTTCAAAATCCGTGTACAAGACAACATCCAAAAAATATATACAAGTCCAAGAAGAGCAGCCTAGGATTCCGCGTGCACCAACTCTCCCATCACCACATCCTCGTCCACCCTATCTTCCCTTCCACTTCCTTCCTCTCCTCATCACTCATAACAATAAGCTCCAGCTCATCCAGTGCCGGAACGCCGATGGCACCCGCGCCTGGGCACATCTCATCCCTCTTCTTCTCCTCGGGATCCAATTCCCCTTCGGAATCCTCTACCAAAAACTCATCAGCATCCTCCAAATACCTCTTCCACAACGCCCACTCAATCCGACGGCCTCCGAGCGAATAGAACTTGTCCCTTGCGTCCAAGAAATGGTCGCGACGTTTGATGGCCAATCGAAGACCGTCTTTCCCAAGGCAGCCGTACCAAACTTGCATGTTGGCGACCTCGAAGGGATCCGTGGCATCGAGGGTTTCGGTACCCGTCACATGGGCATTCCACAACTGGGCAACGTCCTTGTCAAGTCGCATACGCATCGCGATCCTGTAGGGCCTCCGAGTTCACGTTCTTGAGGTTTCCGAGCTCGACCTTAGACGCCGCCCATTCCTCCCTAAACTCCTCCTCGACGAAATCCGACGGCCATTCCGGAGCATCACCCTCATGAAAATCGTCGACCAAGTCATCGACGCGGCTTCCGAGGAAATCCACCTTTCCCTCTACCCTTTCCAAGCCTTCCTGGAAATCGTCCATCTTGTCGCAAAGTTTTTGTAGGAGGTCGATGACCTCACTGGACCCCGCGGATCCCGAACTTTCACCTTGTGGAAACACACACTTGTTCTTCTTTAATTTGCACCGTTCGCAAGTACGCCCGCGGCGAATGAAACATTTTACGTTGTCTGCCTTACAACGTCCACAACGCTCTATGCACCAAGTCAGCAAAATAGTCGGAACCCGCGGGGAAGCCTACCATTATCCTTATATTCCTCGTCATCCGCCTGCATCTCAGGCTCGGTTTTCAACTTCTTCAACGGCCGCCCCGACGGCCCTGCGACTTCCTCCTCTCCACTCAATACCACCGCACTGGACTTGGCCTTCCTCTTCTTTGAATTCCCTGCGGCCTCCGAATCCGTCGCCTTACCCTTACCCTTCCTATCCTTCCTCTGCTTTACCAACTTTTTCAACGCCTTCCCCTTCGGGTCCTTTTCCCGCTCGTCATCTCCGTCGGACCCGCTACCAACCTTGCTCCCCCCACTGCCACCTTCCTTCTCCTTTGCCTGCTCCTTCTCGGCCTCCGCGGCCTTCCGAGCCTCCAACGCCTTGGCCTTGGCCTCATCCGCTAACTTCTTCTCTGCGGTTTTCCTCTCCTCCAAAGCCCTTGCCTCTTCTTCCAATCGCTTCGCTTCCGCCTCTTCCTCTTGTCGCTTCCTCTCCGCGGCCTCCCGCTCCTCCTGCTCCTTTTTTGCCTTGGCTTCGGCAACCCGCTTCTCCCGTGCCAACTTCTTCTCCCGCCGCTCCAACTCCTGGGCCTGTTTCTTCTCCTCCTTCAGCTTTTGCGCCTTCCAGGCTTCATGGGCCTCTGCGGCGTCCTCCCTCGCTTTTTCCGCGGCGTCCCGCTCATCGAAGAAAACTTCTAGTTCGTCCGGGCGAAGATTGTCGGGTGTCGGGGCGGGCTCATAGGGCTCGGGAGTTACGGACAAACGATACTCAACGTTAGAAGACATAGCAAATGTTGACGATGGAGTTAGGGAAAGACACGGAGATGGTGGTGGTTACAGGTCAAGAGTTGAAAACTCACGTGACCAACCAGAAAAAATTCCACGTGGTCACACTCGGCCATCGGGATCTGCGTCCTTGAGGGCAAGAACGCTAAGGGGGGGATACTGTAACGAGCATGCCGACGGAAACCCGACTTCCACTCAACCCAACAAACCACAGCCCGGAAGCCTACGGATTCCGATTCCCAGTTTCTATTTCATATTCCATTTCATATTCCATTTTATATTTCACTTCTCCATATTAATTTATCAATAGCCCGACATCGGTAGCGAACATGTCATCGGACCCCATCGGCTACCGACCGGTAGAATACATCCTCCGACAACCCTAGAATGTAGACCACTCCGAGTAGGAACTAGATCGGACTCCTAACTAGTATATAAGCCTTAGAATTACACTGTAGATACTCAGTTCGAATATCAACTTGGTTCAGCCCAATCTCTCTCTCTCTCTGACTCTAAGTCTAAACTCTCGTTCTCCAGTCCGCGGAACTCCGATCCATTGGACTTATCTCTTACCTCGTCTCTGTCCACTCCGCGGACTTCCGTCCGTATCCATCTTAGGGCTTCGGCTCAGGGGTGACGTTGCTAATAGCTTCGCCTACGCCCGACGCATCCCGCGGCATTCCGCTACGTGCACTTACTGCCGCAATCCTATTGGCACGATTCTAACACCATCACAATTGGGGTCTGTGGTTGCTACCTCAACCCCCAAACCCCACATTGCTGCTGGTACTTCCTAACGGACCCCTGCCACCAACGCCACCTTGATGGGAGATGGCACCTATGGATGCTGATCCGTGAGGCATGATTGAACCCAAGTTGGTCAAGGAACCAGATCCATGGGATGGAAAGTCCAGCGAAATGCGCAGATTTTTCAACCAGTGCAAAACGTACTTTGCTGTTTTCACCCACCACTACTCAATGAATGAGAGGTGACAATCCCTACTGGGTCACGTTTGCTCAAGGATACTTGATGGGCAATGCTTGCCAATGGTGGGACCAGCAGGAGCATGATCACAAGGACCCAGTCTGAGGCCACTGGTGCTACCCAAATTGGTTTGAATTCTGTGGCCAACTAGAGAGGTGATTCTGAGAAGAAGCAGAGATGGTAATCAAAAAGCAGAAGTGGCAGAAGCTGCAACAGAAGGACTTCAGATCCGCAATCGAATTCTTTGTGCAATTTGAAGAGCTGGCCATCGAGTGCAACAAGTACAGTGATGAGAAGCAAATGTTCGAAACAGTTGAGAAGGATATATGCCCCACCATCAAGAACACCATCATGCATGGGGACAATGATTGTCCCATGACATATGCAGAATGGAAATGGCAGATCGAACAGATCAACTCCAACTATCACTACAACATAGCTCAAAGTGGGGTAACCCCAATAAGTCCTCCCAGAATAACAATTTGGGTTGAGGCAACTAAAATAGTAGATCATCAGGAAAAGGAAACTCCAGTGACAAGAAGGACGCCTTGGGCACCACCTACAGTGGAGCGGGTCAGCCGATGGAAATCAATCAGCTGAAGAAGGACCGACTCTGCTTCAAGTGCAGACTCCTGAATCATATGGTGTGGGACAACAAGTGCTCAGAGGACAAATCAAAGTGGAAGAAAGTCAAGATGCTGCTGTGGAAGAAAGCAGACACTGCTCGGTTATGACAACTACTCGTGGAGGCTGAAAAGAAAGAAGCAACAGCCAGCATGTCAAAAGTGGAGGAGGTAAAAGAGGCGCCGACAGAGAACTAAGCAGTTTGTCTTCATTTGCTAGGGTTTTCATGAACAAGGGTATGAGCTCATTTATCACAGGTTGAACTTATGATACTTCTGTAGGTATATCACATGCTCAATATAATTGTTTTTCTGCACTCAGTATCGAACCCATAGAACCAGAATTGCAAAGCAACAACAGGGTACAAGGGATTTCCTCTGCTGCCAACTTGGCACTGAACCCCAAAAGTCAGGACATGCTGCTTGGTGGTGGTGCTGATGACATGAGAGGTCAAGATGACAGGTGAACAGGGCCCCAACTATTACGATTTCGCGCCTTATCTTATCTTATCGACTCTATCGTAATCCTGCTATGCTAATCTTCCGACTCTGATCGCACTACACCATGCTCGTACCGTGTGTTTAACGCACCGTTACAAACTCTTGTACTATACTTAGAACAGTCCAAACTGTATTTAAGTAGCTCGACTGCAGGTCTTAAACCTCAGTCTCGAACTAAAGTTTATTCACCTGATAACTTAGTCTGAACTCACTCTCGCTCAACTAAGCGATAGCTCCCTTAACGCAAACCTGCGGACAACATAAAGCGCCTGACCGAAGTGCGAGTCACGCTTAGTTGTTTGATCTTGTTTGTGAAATCGGTCGCTAACAATTAGTTCGAGACTTTCTTACTCTTCATCAACAACCACGTTGACGAACAGTAACGAATGAACCCCATTGAACAATATCTCACCAACCTCTTTGGACTACAAGGCTTCATTGCCATAGCCTACCTCGCATTCCTATATGGATACGAGCACAGATGAAACGAGGAGCCAGTCTCCGAAGAAACTCTCCCCGTCGAAGCCCCCAACCCGGAGGCTAGACGACCGCACACACCCCCTCCCGACTACATTGACGACCGACCAGAACCCATCATCCACTTCATCTTCATCGCAGACGACGAGTGGATCACAGAGGACTCCGACACAAGTGAGTCCGACGAGTCCAACCCCGAGGTGGAAGGATGGCCCGCACAAAGAGGCCCAGTCATTGAAGAAGAAGAAGAGCGAGGAATCTACGAGCAAGGGGTGGACCAGCGTGTTCTCTCTCCCATTACCGAGGAAGAAGGCGAAGGGCAAAGCGAAGGAAGTGATCCCTGGAACGCCCCTTCCCCCACCTCAACCGAAAACTCAGCCGCCAACCCTGGCTACGATTCCGATGGACAGCGCCTCTATCAAAGAGGGCTTAGACATCATCTGGGAGAAAGAAGAGAGGCTGAAGATGGAACTGGAAGCAGTTCAAATGAAGAAAGCAACAATACAGAGAAGGACAGTGACAGCGACGAGCTCCCAGGGCCGCGCAACAACTGGTCCCCTCCACGACTCGATTCAAGGGGAGAAACGTGGGGCTACTACTACGCCCGCAGCGACTCATCAGACGATGAAGGCAGCTACCTCAACCTCGTCACCCGCCCGAACACCCCAATCATCATCAACGATCGGGCAGGGGAAGCAATTACCGAGCTTGACAGATGTGGACCCACGTACGACGCCGACGCCAGCTGCGATATATGCAGACAAGTACAGGACTACGCCGACGCCTGGCTCATGTATGAGGGAATCGAAGCCCCTGCCTCCGTTGTCCCATACGCCATCTATCCCCTCGCACCAGAACACCCCCACGCAGCCCCCGTCCCTTTCGTTGCCCCCTGGGTATGGGACAGACCCCGAAGACCAGACTTCGATCAAGTCATACTCAGGGTCAACGAGTGGGCAAGAATCATTCGAAACTGGAACCGTATCGTTACAGGAAGCACGGAGCCTTTCGAGCGAGTCCGACCCATCGGACTTAGAAGAAGGCGAAATTTACGAGAACCCTGGAACAGGGCGGACTTCGACTTACAGCAGCAGCATAGGGTCGGAGAATACGGAGAGGAGGATACAATCCCCGAATTCGTGGAAAGATCTAGCTCGGGAGCCTACTGAGGCCGAGCTAGAAAATATGACTTACTTGGAAATGTTGCGATGGACTGAAAAGAAGTTACCACGGGAGCTATCTTGGAACAGCTCACCGCAAGGAAGGTACTTCCAAAAGGAAAAGGACTCCCAAGTTGGGGCCCAGGTGATCTATCGAGAAACAGTTTTTCACACAAACATTCTATGGAACCAAGTACACCCAGACGACTACACAAACCCCGGGGAACGATACCAAGTACCCGATCCATCAGAAGCGAGCGGAAGCACGGTAGATCTAAGTCACCTATCGATCCTCCGAAGAACAGGGTACGTTGACCCTAGCCGACTGTTTGCGGCGGCAGGAACCCCAGGAAGCGCAGGCGCTGCAGCTGCGGCACCAGTTCAACCCGCAGCACCAGCCCCGGCGCCACAGGGTCCCCTGTCTCCTCATCACAACCCAGCATTAAGATCACTACCGAGACCCGCGGCAATCCCCATTCCCGCAGACCCTGTCCAGCCACCCAACACACCACCACCGTTCATAGTAGGAGTGGCCAATACCAACCCATGGGCACAGGTGAAACCGCAGCTCGCGGATCCCCCCGAAAAGTTCAAGGGGGAATCCAGCGACGTGGATCGATTCCTCAACCAGTGCGAAGACTACTTTAATGTATTCCTGCAGCAATTCACGATGAATGCGCATGGACAAAGCCCTAACAGGGTGGTGTTCTGCACGTTCCGACTCGCAGACAAAGCCTTGCACTGGTGGAATCACGCCAGGGACGAGTATTATGATGAAACATGCGGATACCTGCGATATCCCGCATGGAATGTATTCCGGCAAATCATCGAAGACCAATTCCGAACCGATGCGGAAGTAGAACTCAAGTTACAAGAGTTCAAGCGTATCCGCCAAAACACGTACAAATCGGCAAAGGAATTCTTCCGGGACTTCAAACGACTAGCAAAAGAATCCGGAAAACGCCACAACGAAGAGTACATGATCGAAATACTCAAACCGGCAATCCGCAAGAACGTAAAAACTGCAATACACGCTACTGGAACGGCGTTGCCACGCACCTACGCAGAATGGAAGTTCCGAGTAGAACAAATGGACTACAACTACCACGTGGGACTGGCAGAGGATGCCGGCAGAAGTCAAGGAACACAGGGTCAGCAGAACAAGGGAACGGGAAAAGCCGGAAGCTCCGGGAATTCCCAGAGTGATAAGAAGACAGGAACGGGCACCACGTACGGGGGGCAAGGACAACCGATGGAAATAGATCGACTACGGAAGGAAGGACGATGCTTCCGCTGCGGTCACAAGGGTCATCGGAAGCAAGACAACAAGTGCCCCAAGGACGAGAGTACGTGGCTCGTCAAGCACCAACCCAAGTTCTCGCGGGCCCAGATTCGTGCCATGTATCAACAAGTACTGAAGGATGAAGAAGGGGAAGCCTCCACGTCAAAGGTCGAGGAGGTAAAAGACGAGCCGGCGGCGTAAGCGACAAACGCGCGTCGGCAAAGGACATAATTTCATTTAGTGGTGCGTCACAGAACCCCGCTGGTCGGACTAATGTATCGCATGTAGTACCTCGAGGCAATGACAAACTTTTCACGTTCTCACAAAATGAAATTACCAAGTCGCATATAAAGAAGAACGGTGTACAGGGGATTTCCACCGTGCTCGAAGAAGAACCCCACTCAAGCTCCTTGGCCACCGGTGCGAAAGCACAAGCGGCGCATGCTGCGCAAGGCGGCGGGATACCCGGGATCAAGGTCAACATCGCTCTGTGGAGGGTAGGTACCGGCGCAGAAAACGGAGGAAGAGCGGTCGAGCCAGTAGTGGGCGAAGGCGCCTCCAGGCGGGAGAGGAACGATGCAGGGCCTCGCCCGAAGGCGGAACATACGCGCCTGCCCTATGCGGCCAACTACCCCGATACGACGGAGCCGCAAGAGGGAACGCGAATCCCCAACAAGAAAGCCGCCGCCCCGCAAACAACAGTCAAGACGACCGGGGACCCCATCCCTTCACAGCAAATAACGGTGCGTCTCCCCCCCTCATCGCTAACACATAATGGCACCGGGGGCCCGTGTTCCCCGGTGGGTGGGTCGGTGGGACCATTATGTGCATTCCCTAGTCCCAATAAAAAGACCGTTTCTATTGAAGAAGTACCGGATGAGGAAGACGACTACAGTTATCAACAAAGCCTCAAGAAGCAACAAAAAGGGGAAGACCCGGTGGCATCCACCGAGGAGTACCCGGAAGATTACGAGGTGACTGAGTTGGAAAATGAATACTATAACGACAAGTGGGATCAGGGCTGGATGAAGCCACACAGCGCGGAATGGGTCAGGAGAAAAATGCGCCAAGAAAAAACCATGGAAGGAAAGTTGGCCACCCTGCGCATGTGGATACACCCGAGGCGCTTAATCGAAGTCGATGAAGATCTGGTTCTAGATCTCATAGGATCATCGCAAGAAACGTATCGACAGCGCGAGTTATGTCTACAAAACATGGAGGACCTGCGTGCCCCGCCACAGTACATACGAGGTGGCAAGGGAAGGAGTGTTAACATCAAGGTACAACTCGAAACCCTAGACACGGGATGAGAATATGCCACCAGTGCCCTCGTAGACAGCGGATGCACCGGAAGCTGCATAAACCGAACTTTCGTGGAAGAACATCAACTCAATACAGTAAAGCTAACCAAAGCCCAAGCCGTGTATAATGCAGACGGAAGTCGAAACAAGGGCGGAGACATAACGGAGGTAGTGGAACTCCGGATGACGATAGGAGATCACCACGAAAAGATAGACCTCGCCGTGGTAGATCTAGGAGGAGTATCCCTCTTCCTGGGACACGACTGGCTTAAACGACACAATCCAATCATTGACTGGAAAACCGGGGCGGTCACACTAGCACGATGTGCGTGTCGCCACATACCATTCACGTTACCAGATGAGGATCCAGAGCAAAATTGGGGCGTGGAAGTAGAAGAAGGAGACACTATTCTTCTCATTGACTTCGAAGAAGCCTTGCATGTGCGAGCCACGGGCAGCAAAGCAAACGAGCTAGCTGCCAAGGCGAACCAAGACAAGAAAGCAAAAACGTTTGAAGAAATTGTTCCCGAAGCATACCGGGAATTTCAAGACGTCTTTGCCAAGGAGAACTTCGACGAGCTACCCCCTCGAAAGCCATGGGATCATGCCATTGAACTCATTCCCAACGCAAATGCCAGTTTAGATTGCAAAGTCTACCCGCTAAACCCCACCGAACAAGAAGAGCTCGACCAATTTCTTGACGAAAACCTAGAATCGGGAAGGATTCGACCTTCTAAATCCCCAATGGCCTCCCCTTTCTTCTTTGTCAAAAAGAAAGACGGAAAGCTTCGACCGGTACAAGACTACTGAAAGTTGAATGAGATGACCATTAAAAATCGATACCCTCTCCCGCTCATAGGAGAACTAATGGATCAACTCAAGGACGCCAAATACTTCACCAAACTGGATGTCAGATGGGGATATAACAATGTGCGCATAAAAGCTGGAGACGAGTGGAAAGCGGCCTTCCGAACAAACAGAGGACTATTCGAGCCCATGGTAATGTTCTTCGGGCTTACCAATTCTCCCGCCACCTTCCAATGGATGATGAATGATTTATTCAAGGAGCAGATTGCACGAGGGGATGTCACCGTATACTTGGACGACATCCTAATCTGCACCAAGGATCGAGACAAACACCAGGCCGTAGTACGAGAAGTGCTGGCCATCCTCTGTGCCAACAACCTATTCCTAAAAGCGGAGAAATGTGAATTCGAGGTGCTAGAAACTGAGTACCTCGGAGTGATCATCAGCGAGGGGTCGATTCGTATGGATCCCGTCAAAGTCAAAGGAATCACGGAATGGCCCCAACCCACCAAGAAACGGGAACTGCAATCGTTCTTAGGGTTCACCAACTTCTATCGAAGGTTCATCCGGGATTATAGCAAACACGTGCGACCCTTAACCCAGCTCACCGGAAAGACAGAATGGACGTGGGGCGCGACACAGGAGAAGGCCTTCCAAGAAATCAAAAGGAAACTAGCCGAAGAAGTAGTACTGGCGATACCCACCCGTACCGGAAAATACAGAGTAGAGGCGGACGCAAGTGAAGGAGCAATAGGGGCAGTACTATCACAGGAACAAGAAGGAAAATGGAGACCAGTGGCGTTCCTATCCAAGGCCCTAACGGTAACGGAACGCAATTACGAGATTTACGACAAGGAGCTACTAGCAATCATGCTAGCCCTGGAAGATTGGAGACATTATCTAATGGGCGCACATCAGGAATTTGAGATCTGGACAGATCATCAAAATCTCCAATATTTCCGAAAACCACAAAAGCTCAACCGACGACAAGCGCGGTGGGTGACGGAGCTAGCAGAGTACCACTTCACTCTACATCATAAA
Organism: Desarmillaria tabescens; assembly: GCF_030435595.1. Lineage (NCBI taxonomy): Eukaryota > Fungi > Basidiomycota > Agaricomycetes > Agaricales > Physalacriaceae > Desarmillaria > Desarmillaria tabescens. Next base: position 1,462,170 of record NW_026848305.1, read on the forward strand.
CCAGGAATGGCAAACAAGAAGGCCGACCTGTTATCAAGACGAGCAGACCATGATCAAGGAAGTGAGGACAACCGCGAAGTAGTAATGCTAAAACCCGAAATGTTTCGGGCGCTCATAATGCCAGGAGAAGAGGAGATACACAAAAGGATCAAGGCGGCATTACGAGACATTACCCGCTGGGATAAAGGGATCGAAGCATCCCTTCATCATCCCCGAGGAATAACCCAAAAGGAAGGGTTGATGTATTATGATGGAAGGCTATATGTACCCCGGGACGCCCAACTACGAGGGGAACTCATCGCTTACCATCACGATCACATCACAGCGGGACATCCAGGGATCGAGAAAACAAAAGAGCTCGTGCAAAGGGAATATTGGTGGCCGAAGCTCAAGCATGACGTAGAACGATATGTAAAAGGGTGCAAAGCTTGTCAACGCACCAAGACAAACACCCAGAAAAGGCGGGCACCCCTGCACCCCCACGTAACACCTTCCAGACCATGGGAACACGTAACCGTAGACATGATTGGAGAGTTACCAGACTCCAACGGTTATAACGCCATTCTCATGATTGTAGACCGATTCTCTAAAGAGGTTATTCCGGTCCCCTGCTCCACGAACCTAACCTCAACAGGATGGGCCCGGATTCTACGAGACCATGTGTGGGCCAAACATGGCATGCCCCAAAAGGTTATCTCGGACCGCGGGCCACAATTCGTGTCCAAATTCATGAAGGAACTATATGACATGCTCCATATTCAGGGGAACCCGTCCACCGCGTATCACCCTCAGACCGACAGGCAAACGGAACGAGCGAATCAAGAGATCGAAAAGTACCTTCGAATATTCATCAATCATCGACAAAATGATTGGAGCGAGTGGCTACCTTTGGCAGCGTTTCAACACAACAATCGAAAGCACTCCGCCACCGGCTACTCCCCATTCGAAATCAATCATGGCCAAAGACCACACCTCGCACCGCTCATAATCAAAGAGGGAACAAACCCAGCAGCTAGGGAGTTCGTAGCCGACATACAAAAGATACACGAACAAACTACCAAAGCACTGGAAAAGGCAGCGGAAACCATGAAACGGCAGTACGACAAACATCAATGAGAAGCGGTGGAGTATCAACCTGGGGACAAAGTATGGTTAGACTCCACCAATCTCCATCTCCCTCGGCCGATGAAGAAGCTCGGAGATAAACGAGTCGGTCCCTTCAAAATAGTAGCCAAAAAGGGCGCCTCAGCGTATGAACTGCAGTTACCCCCTGCGTGGAAAATACATAACCGGTTCAACAAAAACCTGTTGACACCGTACCAACCCCCAGAGTTCCCCAATCAGGTACAAGTTCCGGCACCTCCACCGGACTTGATAGACGGACAAGAACAATACGAGGTGGAAGAAATAGTAGATCGTCGTGAACGAACGGTGGGGCGAGGACGCAAACGCCATACCAGAACCGAATACCTTATCAAGTGGAAGGGATATCCAAGGGAGGAAAATACGTGGGTCGATGAACAGGAACTCGATAACGCAAGAGAGGCAATCGAAGACTTCGAACAAGTCTCTTTTATCACCCGACCCTCGGCAGACTGGTGGGAAGACAGTGACGAAACTGATTCCTGGTCAGAAACAGAATCGGTAACCGAATCAGAAGTCGACCACCCTTTGGTACAGGCAATACAAGAGTACCTGGTAAAACCAAATGCACCGTCCCTACTAGGAGCACACTTGCCCAAGCAAATCGCAGTCGGGACGACTGCCTTAACAGGGGGGTAATATTACGATTTCACGCCTTATCTTATCTTATTGACTCTATCGTAATCCTGCTATGCTAATCTTCCGACTCTGATCGCACTACACCATGCTCGTACCGTGTGTTTAACGCACCGTTACAGACTCTTGTACTATACTTAGAACAGTCCAAACTGTATTTAAGTAGCTCGACTGCAGGTCTTAAACCTCAGTCTCGAACTAAAGTTTATTCACCCGATAACTTAGTCTGAACTCACTCTCGCTCAACTAAGCGATAGCTCCCTTAACGCAAACCTGCGGACAACATAAAGCGCCTGACCGAAGTGCGAGTCACGCTTAGTTGTTTGATCTTGTTTGTGAAATCAGTCGCTAACACCAACTCTTGAGAAAGCGTGACCCACATGCAACCAAAGTGGGCAAGGTCAGTGTTGCTGCTGGCAGCATCGCACCTAAAATGAGTCAGTGCCTGCAGGAGCCAGCAAACTGCTTGGGAGAAGCTGGTGCAGAGCCAGCAAGAGACATGGAGAGCTGCAGCATAATAGAGCTTGAAGGTTTGGCAGTAAACTCCACGGATCACTGAACAAGGACCGATGCTCAACCTCGAGTCAATCTTCTAGGTGAGCAGAAGACCGGATGCTCCAGGTCAATGTCGAGAAGTGTCACTGGAGGAAAGACTTTAGTATCGTGGAATGCTAATGTGACAGAGAATGAGCATCCCCAGTATGGGCCTTCTTCAAGCACTGCGGTACCCGATGTCATCATCAAGCCAGATGGAGAGGTGTGGGTTTATCAGGTGCACCTTCCTAATTCCCATAATGGCACTGGGGGCTTGTGTCCCTCAGTGGGCAGGCAGGAGGGACCATTATGTTCTTCCAAAAATGCAGTAACTGTAGAGGAGGTCCCAGATGAGGAGGACAATTTCAGCTACCGACAGAGTTTGCTGCACTCTAAAAAAGCAGACCTATGCAGGCCATCCCTGACAGGAAAAGTCCCTAGTAGCACAAGCAAAAAGGCAGGATGCTCAGTAACTGTAGAAGCACAAAGGGCCACAAAACCTACAGCGAATGGCAACTAGGAGAAGTCCCCAGCACTGAAAGAGGAAAACCTTGAGTACTCATTCCTGGCAGAGTATCCTGAATGGTGATGGATGCAACCATTCAGTCCTGACTGGACCCAATGAGCACTCCATTTAGCCAAAATGGCAAGCAAAGCACAAGGAGTGTTGAACGGATGGGTACACCCCCGACGTTTAACAAAAGTCAACGATGAATTGATAGACAGTTTGAAGGAGAAAGCAAACAAGATGTATCTAGACAGGGAGGAAGCATTGGAGTGGCTTGACAACTTACAACACCCACTGCAGTACATACGAGGAGGCAGAGGAAGGAGCATTACCATCAAACTCCAGTTGGAAATGGTGGATACCCTAGATGAATACAATGTCACCACTCTGGTAGACAGTGGATGCCCCAGAAGTGCCATTGATCGCAAATGGGCAAAGAGTCACTTCCTTAACACATGAAAGGTGGCTTGTTCTACCCTGGTGTATAATGCTGATGGAACCTGCAACAAGGGCAGAGACATCACTGAATACGCAGAAGTAAGGCTATGAATTGGTGACCACAGTGAGATCATTGAACTGGTGGTCATGGATCTCAGAACCACACCCATTTTCCTAGGGCATGACTGGCTTCAGCATCACAATCCCACCATAGATTGGAAGACTGGAGCAGTGGTGCTCACTAGGTGTGATTGCTGAAAAATCCTGTTCAAACTACTGGATGAAGGGCCCAACACAAAGTGGGGAAGAGGAGTTTGAAGAAGGAGATACAATCTTGGTAATTGACTTTGAAGAAGCCTTTCACGTATGGGCTATGGGAACTAAGTCCAATGAATTAGCAGCAAGGGAACACAAGAAGAAGGAGGAAAAGATGTTTGAGGAGTTAGTACCAGAGCACTACCAGGAGTACAAAGACGTATTCGATAAAGCCAACTTTGACTGAATTGCCTGCATGAAAGCCATGGGACCATGCCATCGAGCTAATCCCCAATGCCAATGCGAGCCTAGACTGTAAGGTATACCTGTTGAATCCAACCAAGCAAAAGGAGCTCGACAAATTCCTAGATGAGAATCTGTCCACTGGAGAGAATACAACCCTCGAAATCACCAATGGTGTCTCTCTTCTTTTTCATCAAGAAGAAAGATGGGAAGCTATGGCCTGTCCAAGACTACTGAAAGCTCAATGAGATGACTATTAAGAATCATTATCCATTGCCCTTAATATCGGAACTCATGGACAAACTCAAAGGAGCGAAGTATCTTTCAAAAATGGATGTGAGATGGGGGTACAATAATGTACATATCAAGGAGGGAGACAAATGGAAGGCTGCCTTTAGAACCAACCAAGGACTTGTACTGAACCTCTGGTAATGTTCTTTGGGCTCACCAACTCTCCAGCCACATTCCAGTGGATGATGAACAATATATTCAAAGATCTGATAGCAGAAGGAAAAGTTACCATGTATCTAGATGATATCCTCATTGCCACCAAGGACAAGGTGGAACACAGGAGGCTGGTAAAGGAGGTGCTCAAGAGATTATGAGAGAACAAGTTGTTCCTCAAAGCAGAAAAATGTGAGTTTGAAGTAGAGGAGACCTGAGTACCTGGGAGTCATCATTAGTGAAGGATCTATCAAGATGGACCCTGTAAAAATCACTGGACTATTGGAGTGGCTGATTCCTACCAAGAAAAGAGAACTACAATCATTCTTGGGATTTGCCAACTTCTATCAACAATTTATATGGCATTATAGCAAGATAGTCAAACCAGTTAACCAAACTGACAGAGAAAGAAGCATGGAAATGGGGAGACGCCCAACAAGAAGCATTTGAGGCAATCAAAGAACAATTTTGTATCAGAGTTGTATTGGCGATTCCCTTAGATGAGGGCAAGTTTCAAGTAGAAGCGGACACTAGTGAGGGAGCCATAGGAGCAGTACTGTCCCAAGAGCAGGACAACAAGTGGAGGTCAGTAGTCTTCATATCGAAATCTCTTTCCTGACACAGAATGAAACTATGAGATCTATGACAAGGGGCTACTAGTGATTATGATTGCAGCTGGAAGATTGGAGGCATTATCTGATGGGAGCCTGAGAAGACTTTGAGATCTGGACAGATCATTCAAACCTTCAGTATTTCTGCAAGCCTCAGAAACTTAATTGTTGACAAGTGTGCAATGGGTAACTGAGCTAGCAGAGTACAACTTCACGCTGCATCATAAGCCTGAAGCCTGTTAGGATCAGTGCCAATAGGATTGCTGACAGTAAGTGCACATAGCGGAATGCCATAGGATGTGTCAGGCATAGGCGAAGCTATTAGCAACATCACTCCTGAACTGAAGCCCTAAGATGGATACGGATGGAAGTCCGCAGAGTGGCAGAGACGAGGTAAGAGATAAGTCCAATGGATCAGAGTTCCGCAGACTGGAGAGCGAGAGTGTGACTTAGAGTCAGAGAGAGAGATTGGGCTGAACCAAGTTGATATTCGAACTCAGTATCTACAGTGTAATTCTAAGGCTTATATACTAGTTAGGAGTCCGATCTAGTTCCTACTCAGAGTGGTCTACATTCTAGGGTTGTCGGAGAATGTATTCTACCAGGTCGGTAGCCTGATGGGGTCTGATGACATATTCACTACCGATGTTGGGCTATTGATAAATTGTAATGGAGAAGTGAAATATAAAAGAATATGAAATGGGATATGAAATAGAAAGTGGGAATCGGACTCCTGTAGGTTTCTGGGCTGTGGTTTGTTGGGTTGAGTGGAAGTTGGACTTCCGTCGGCATGCTCATTACAGTATCCCCCTCTTAGCATTCTTGCTCTCAAGGACACAGATCCCTGATGGCTGAGTGTGACCACGTGGAATTTTTTCAGGTTGGTCACATGGTTTTTCACCTCTTAACTTCCTTCCACCACCATCTCTTCCATTTTCTGCATTTTGTCCTCATTGTTGGCCATGTTGTCCACCATTGAATACTGCGCTTCTGTGACACCTGAACCGTATGAACCTGCCCCAACGCCCAAAGGTATTTGGCCTGAAGACCTAGAGGCTTTTTATGATGAGCAGGATGTTGCGGAGAAGGCTAGGGAGGATGCCGTGGAGGCCCATGAGGCCTGGAAGGCACAGAAGCAAAAGGAGGAAAAGAGGTGGGCTCTGGAGTTAGAACAGTGAGAGAAAAAGTTGGCACAGGAGAGGAAAGTTGTGGAGGCCAAAGCAAGGAAGGAGAGGGAGGAGCAGGAGGCCTATGGAGAAGAAATGGCAAGAGGAGACAGAGGCTAAGGCAAAGGCAGAGGCGGCCACCATGGAGCAGCAGAGGTTGGAAGAGGAGGCCAGGGCCTTGGAGGAAAGAAAGGCCGCAGAGAAGAAGAAGTTAGAAGGTGAGGCCAAGGCCAAGGCTTTGGTGGAAGCTAGGAAGGCCATGGAGGCAGAGAAGGAGAAGGAGAAGGTAGGATGGGAATGAGGGAAGCAAGGTTGGTAGTAGGTCCGACAGAGATGACGAGCGGGAGAAGGACCCTGAAGGGGAAGGCATTGAAAAAATTGGTAAAGCAGAGGAAAGATAGGAAGGGTAAGGGCAAGGCGACCAATTCAGAGGCTACGGACATTTCGAGGAAGCTGTAAGATCAAGTCTAGTGCAGTGGTGGTCAGTGGGGAAGAGGAGGTCATGGGGCCATCGGGAAGGCCTTTGAAGAAATTGAAGACTGAGCCTGAGATGCAGGTGGATGATGAAGAATATAAGGGTAATGGTAAGTGACTTCCATAGGGTCCTGTGGCTTATGCTGACTTGTTCTGTAGAGCATTGTGGTCGTTGTAAGGCAGACGACGTGAAGTGTTTTATCCGCTGCAGGCGCACTTGCGAGCAATGTAAGCTGAAGAAGAGCAAGTGCATATTTAGCCAGGGTGAAGGGTCAGGATCCACTGGGATCCTATGAGGTTGTGTACTTGTTGCAACAACTTTGTGACAAGATGGACAACTTCCAGGAAGGTTTGGAAAGGGTAGAGGGGAAGGTTGACTTCCTCGGAAGCTGGGTTGATAACCTTGTGGACGACTTCCATGAGGGCGACACACTGGAATGGCCCTCAGGTTTCGTTGATGAGGAGTTTAGGGAGGAATGGGCAGTGTCCAAGGCTGAGCTTGGGAACCTCAAGAACGTGAACTCAGAAGCCCTACGGATTGTGATGCGTATGTGCAACTTGACAAGGATGTTGCCCAGATGTGGAATGCCCACATGATGGGTACCAAATCCCTCAACACTGTGGATCCCTTCAAGGTCACCAACATGCAAGTTTGGTATGGCTGTCTCGGGAAAGACGGTCTTCAATTGGCCATCAAACAGTCGCGATCCATTTCTTGGACACAAGGGACAAGTTCTATGCACTCGGAGGCTGTCAGATTGAGTGGGCGTTGTGGAAGAGGTATTTGGATGATGCGGTGATACGTGTATCAGGCTACCTGTAGATTTTGCGATTTTACATCCGTTTATGCAATCTACAAGCAGTACAGAGAGCTACAGTGGAGGCTTCGTGCTGGTAGCTAAATACTACATAAAGAATGAAGGCACGGCAGTACAGAACAGACTTAGAAACAATGTCTCGAAGAGTCAATTCTACCAGCCATCAACACGCCAAGCTAAGCCCCTACCTAAACAAGACTATTACAGTCAAATCTCGGGGACTCGTCTGTATGAGTATAAAAACCAAGAAGTTGAAGAATGGAATGAACTAGATGCCTTGTCAGCCTCGACGAGTAGAAAGAACCTGTCAAGAAGAATTGCTAAGTTGAGAAACAGATCAGCCTTTCGAGATCAACTCAGGCTAGGAAAGGAATAACCTTGGAAGAATGAATAGCCGCATTGGGTACCGAGATGACCTGATCTTGATCGTGCAGTGATCAACAGAATATAATCTCGGACCTGCAGTCGATCACGATCAGTGGATTACATCCTCGAGATCCTGCGCAGTACCACAGTATTCCATACATACGGCATGCGGCAAGCCTTGCAGACAGAAGAAGGAGCACCCATGGACTAGTAGGGCACTCCTCAGTGACAGAATAACCTGGCGCAGTCGCGTCAAACTGAATAGAAACTACAGAATGGCACGATACTTGTAGGATAGTGACTCACCATTTGTATTAATTCCAAAGCTCATACCATAATTACTGTAGATACTGGGCTCCTATACCTAGAACACAAATCGTATAAATCAGCAGTGACTAGACACATAATGGCAGGAAAGCATTCTCCTGCATTTGTGCTAGTAGCCTGTATAGCTACCTAATCAATCACTGGTTTTATTGCATATCCTCGACTGAAGTGAATTAAGTTACCAAAGTCAACCCATAAGGGTGAACTACAGTAATCTAGAAGAGTTGAGTAGGAAGTAGAGCTGTCCCCGTGTCTGCGCCTTGCTAGTTAATTGAACTGCTCCACAGACAAAGGCCTCGTGCTCTCTCTCTCTCCGAGATTAGCAATCTAAACGTGCTGAGTCGACTTTAAGTCAAAAGACCTCATCTAGTTGAAGTAAAATAAGCCCTAGAATGCTTTAAGTTTGAACAATCATCGAGTTCAAGGAACTCCAGAGTCTGTGTACTCTTTGCAAGTCTTGTACTTGAAGTCAGAACCTGTGCGTTCTTTGTAGAGTGATTTTGCACTCTTTGTAGACCTCGGAGTCTTTGGTTGTTTGATTATTTGAAGTGTCCACTAGAAGCTCTTCTAGACGACGTCAAAACAAGTATAACTTGCTCGACTATACCTTGCAAAACAAGTTCATAAACCCTGCTATCGCATGGACTAGTGTACTTTGTGTAAAACACATCAAAAGAAGAATTGAAGTTGTTTTCAGACAAAACCCCACTAGATTATCTAAATCTAAGTACATCGCGAGTGCTTCTATCATACTCACCCTCGAACTTATATACATTGGTGATAGTGTGTGTGTGTGTGTGATTTAGTATCTAGATTGACGATCTAGATGCTTGTTTCATTTGCATGCTGCCCATTACTGAGCACATCACTGTTCTCAATTAGGAAGGTAATTTGCAATAGTTTTCCAGGATTTGATTTGAAATTCAAGGAGTGGAGACCATAGGGAGCTGATAAGTTATGGGTAGGTCAAGAAGCAATGGGTGAGGGTTTGAGGAAGACTTTGCGGATGGTGACTTTGGATAGCAGTCCTGGTTTGTCTGGGTAACGTTGGTGGAAGTCTTTGATATATTCATCCACGAAGAATTCTGTAGCGGGGATCCAGGCAAACTCTTCATCAGTATCTTCATAACCCAACCATTGGACTCAGTATAGGAGTGGAAAGTGGAACCGATGGTCGAGTTTAGAGTCAAGGATTTAAGATATCTCGTACCATTCTTCACTGTCGACTTCAACTGGAGGTGGAGGAGGTTGGGTACAGTTAGGGATAGTATTGGTCTCCACGGGTTCAAGTTGGGAGACATGGAACACAGGGTGGATGGAGCGGAGGTCTGACGGGGGTTTGAGAGTGAAGGAATGGGATTCGGGCTGAGCAATGATATCAAACAGGTCCTAGGAATTTCTCTGGCAAATTTTGCAGTAGGGTGAGTAGTTCTGATATGTTTGGAGTTGAGGTAGACTTTGTCACCTACTTTGAAATCAGGAGCTGGGGACCAGTCACTTGTCCACTTGGAATTTATAACTGGGACTGGGCATAAGTGATTTCATCTCGAAGGAATTGGTGAAGCTCGTGAGGTTAATGATGAAGTCACAGGCCCTGAGCAGAGGTGATAGTCGCGTTCAGGATGCATGGTGATATTGGGATGATAGCCTTTGTTAGCAAAGAATGGGGAGATTCTGGTGGAAGTGTTGGGAGCGTTGTTGTAGGCAAACTCGGCAATGGGTAGTAAGGTATCCCAATTGTCTTGTTGGTAGGAGCAGTAGATACAAATGTACTGTTCCAGAGTTTGGTTAGCACATGTTCAGTTTGTCCATCGGCCTCTGGGTGATATCCTGGAAGTGAAGTGAAGCTCCATATCCAAAGCTTTGGCAAGAGCACGAGTGAACTGGGAGATAAATTCGGAGCCACAGTTGGATGTTATATGGTTGGGAACACCATGCTTAGCACACACATGGGTAACAAATAACCAGGCAAGCTCCTCAGAGTTGATGGTGTCATGAGTAGGGAATGAAAATTGCTTGCTTACTTGCACGATCGACGACTATGAGGATGGCAGTGAATCTGTTGGAATCCAGCAGTTGTTCAATGAAATCCATAGAAATGGAATCCCACAGGTGTTCTGGGACCGGCAATGGTTTGAGTAAGCCAAAAGGGTGGTGTCTAGGTGTTTTGTTACATCCACAGGTAGTGCAAGATTTAACATAGTGGCGAACGTATTCACGCATCTGTGGCCAGGTGTAATTCTGTCGGACAAGTTCGAGGGTCTGATTTTGATCAAAGTGACCTGTCAAGATGTGGTCATGATTGTTTTGGAGAATGCAAAGACAGAGATCATCGGAGTCCAGGACATAAATGTGACTGTCAAGACATAGTAGTCCTGATTCATCCATGGACCACCAAGAGGAGTTGGAAGGGGCAGATGCAAGTTGGAGGCCTTCGGTGGCAGCAGAATCCAACGGCTGTGTATTCTTGATATCAGAGTGGAGCTTGTCGATGTCCATGATAGCACTAGCATGTAAGACAGGACCTTCAAGGAATGTAGCGTGAAGTGAAGCGGAGAGTTGTTCTTGAGTGAAAACAGGTCAGAAATTGTGAGGATTGACTTGGGCATATTGACTATCCCCCTCTTTAGGGTAGACATCCCATCATCTAGTGAGGGCATCTGGTTTCCCACCAAGTTTACCTGGTCAGAACTGAATAACAAGGTTGAATTGGGAGAGGAATTTAGACCAGTGCACTTAACATTGAGTAAGGACCTTGGTAGTAGAGAAATACTCAAGGTTCTTGTGATCTGTAATGATATCAACGGCTTCCACGGAGCCTTCAAGGTAGTGACACCAATATTTGAAAGCTTCAAAGATGGCTAGAAGCTCTTTATCATGCGTATCATAGTTGAGTTCGGTGCCGTGGAGACTCCAGGACAAGGAGATGGGATGGATCTCACCATCCTCTAGATAAATGGATAGGATGGCGGCAATAGCATAGTCGGACATGTTGGTTTCCACAACCAGTTGATGGTCAGGAAGCCAGTGGGTAAGGATAGGGGCATGAGTAAAAGCCTACTTCAACTCATTGAAAGTGGATAGGCATTCGTTGTCGAATTTCCATGGAGTTCCTTTGTGAGTGAGTCATGTTAAGGGCAGGACAATCTCACTGTACTCATGAATAAAATGGTGGTAGAAGTTGGCAAAGCCGAGGAAGGATTGGATATCCTTGACCTTGCATGGGACCAGCCAGTCGGTAATAGCTTTGACCTTGTCTTCAGACATGCGTAAGCCTTCAGGCGAGAGGATGTAACCAAGATATTTGATGGAGTCCCAACGGAATTCACATTTGGAACCCTTGCAGTAGAGGCCATTGGCTCAGAGTCTGCGAAGGACTTCGCGTACGTGTTTTTGGTGATCCTCAGGATTGTCAGAGTAGATAAGGATGTCATCAAGGTATATGATGACAGATACATCGAGCATATCGGAAAAGATGTTGACAAAGCATTGGAAAGCTGCGGGAGCGTTGGTGAGTCCAAATGGCATGACATGCCATTCAAAGGAGCCATAGCGGGTCCGAAACACAGTTTTCCATTCATCACCCTCAGCTATGCAGACGAAATGGTAGGCATGAAGGTCTAGCTTGATGTAGAGACAAGCAGAACATGCAGAATCAAGGAGGTCAGAAATGAGGGGCAAAGGGTAATGGTCTTTTTTAGAGATTTTATTAAGGCCATGATAATCTACACAGAGTCTAAGTTCACTGGTTTTCTTCTTGACAAACAGTACCGGAGCTCTGTGCAGAGAGCGGGAAGGAGTGATGAAACCATTATGGACATTATCATCAATAAACTCACATAAGGCTTTTAGTTCGGATTCAGAAAGGGAATAAATGGGACCGAGCGGAGGAGTGGAGCCTTCCTCAATATTGATCTTGAGGTTGTAGGGGCGATGCTCAGGGAGTTTTTCAGAAAGAGAGTCACTGAATACATCAGCAAATTCATGGTACTCCAGTGGGACATCAGATAAGTCAGTGGGAGCCACGGAGGTAGACTTGCCACTAACACTAGGCATAGAAGGTTGTAATGTGAGCTGCTGGGCCCCTTCTTCTGCACAAGCTCAGGCAAAAGTGGCAGCCGAAATAATAGATATCTTGGGGGCAGCCAAAGCACCAAAGGAAGGAATGGTAGGGTAGGAATAGATAGGTTCATAAGGTGGCAGAGCCTGTTGGGATCTCGATTTTGGAGTGGAAGATGGTGATGGTTGGATTGGACTGGAAGAGTCTGAGTGGACTGGCACATGTGTGTCAGCAGCCGCAGAAGTGCTTGAAGAAGAAACAACCGATAATGGTGAATGGAAAGTGATACTGTGCTTTACCCAGTCAATCAACAGATTGTAGCGGGAGAGCCAGTTGTATCCCAGAATGACGTTACAAGATGAATCTAGACGAGTGACATAGAAGTCAATAGGAAGAATGTCTCTGGAAGGGAAACAGATTGGGAAGGAAATAGATTGGGAGATGTGAGATCCAACAGAGCCATCAAGAAGTCAAAGTTGGACAGGGGGGATGGATTTGGTAAGGAGATTGTGATCCTCAACATACTTTGAATCAACAAAGCAGTGGCTAGAGCCAGAATCAACAAGTGTGAGAAAATGAAGGATAGTAGAAATGGGAGAACTGTCAGACTCCGATCTGGAGCTGACTTCAGATGAGAGAGAGACAGTTAGGGAATGATTGGAAAGAGCAGCAGTGTTGAGGGTTACAATCTCCAGTGCACTGTGACAGTCAACGCAACCCTGTCCTAGTGCGGAGGATACAGGGTTGCTCTCTAGTTTTCCGATTCCAATAGAACCGGTTCAACAGAGGCAGAGGATTCAGGAGTAGACGACACAGTGCTGTTGCTGGAAGAGGAAGATGGGTTACTGCGATTTTCTCAGGAGATTTCGGCTTTCCGAGTCCAGTAGCGAGCGTCGAGCTCTTGAGTGAGATTCCACATATCACGGAGATTATTGGGTTTCCCATGGTGAGCCATATCATCCTTGATGCGGGGGCAAAGGCCACGGTAAAAGGTGTGATGAAGGGAGTTGTCACCGTAGCCAATAATGGCAGCATACTGATTGAATTTGACAATATACTTCATGATGCGGTGTTGTGACTGCAGCCTATTTACGCATGTAATTTTACAATCTAGAGTGTTTTACACGCATACTGAGAGATAGTGAGCGAGCAGACTAAAACTACGCATCGACACTAATGCTACACGGTGCAATGACATGGAATATAACTTATGGCATAAGAAGCAACGGGATTCTAAACAGGACTTAGTCACAGCACTGTACCTGATGGGCAGGCATGACGAGAAGGCCAAACCCTATACCCAATGCCTTAGGCTCTAACTTACAAGCACACTCACAGGAGCTAGATAAAACCTTGAAGATTGCACTGACACTGAGAACACTTAGCGCGCTCGCTAACTGTGACATGCCATACCTGAAAATCTGGGGAAATCCTTAAGCGAGCTGACAGATATCACTGGCACGAGCTTGGGCAATGGGCTTTGGCCGAAGTCCACGAGCCCGCGTTCCATTGTTCTGAGTCCCATTGTTCGAAGACTCACTTGTTGCCGTGTCTACGAGAAGCCTCTGTGAATCCAAGAAAGAAGTCCTGAATGACATATGCCAGAACTGATAGTTCCGTGCGCCTAGACCTGTCGGTCGCTAGAGAACAAGCCTGCGGGTGTCAGGAGAGCACCTCTTGGCATGCGTTTAGTGAGCTCACTATAGAAATGAGACTAAAACTGGGAAGTCTGACTCAGATGCTCAGTAAGGTGGCAGTGGCAACGTGCTACACATGTAGGAGTCTGGGTACTGCACGACGTTTGTAATTCTAATTCCCCTGTAGTATAAGTAGGCTGGTTACAGTAGGTAGAGGCCAAGTTTTGAGCCCCTGAGTTCCCGTGCACGCGTTGAAGGTGGTACTGTAACAAAGGATCAGTTTGTGACTTTGAGCTGTGCATAGAATTAGTGAGCTCACTCAGAGAAATACGAGATACCCTTTTGATAAGACTTTTGAGAACTTAGTCAGAGTGATGTTAGCGACTGATTACACAAACAAGATCAAACAACTAGGCGTGACTCGCACTTTGGTCAGGCGCCTTATGTTGCTCGCAGGTTTATGTGCAGGGAGCTATCGCTTAGTAGAGCGAGAGTGAGTTCAGACTAAGTTATCGGGTGAATAAACTTTAGTTCGAGACTGAGGTTTAAGACCTGCAGTCGAGCTACTTAAATACAGTTTGGGTCGTGCTAAATATACTACAAGTGTCTGCAACGGTGCGTTAAACACACTACTCCCGCATGGTAAGGTGTGATCAAGTCCGGAAAGTTAGCATAGCGAGATTACAAGTGAGCTGATAAGATAAGATAAAGCGTGAAATCGTAATATTACCCCCCTGTTAAGGCAGTCGTCCCGACTGCGGTATGTCTTGACTTCGGAAGATAGGCTCCTATGAGAGAGGGCACATTTGGTTGTATCAGGTATTCTTGAATTGCCTGTACCAAGGGGTGATCGACTTCTGATTCGGTTACCGACTCTGTTTCTGACCAGGAATCGGATTCGTCGTTATTCTCCCACCAGTTTGCGGGTGGTCGAGTTATAAACGAGACTTGTTCGAAGTCCTCGATTGCCTCCCTTGCATTGTCCAACTCTTGTTCGTCTACCCAAGAGTTCTCTTCTCTGGGATATCCCTTCCATTTGATAAGGTACTCTGTTCGGGTGCGTCGTCGTTGTCCCCTTCCTACGGTTCGTTCCCTTTGGTCTACGATTTCTTCTACTTCATACTGCTCTTGTCCATCCACAAGGTCTGGTGGTGGGGCCAAGGGTTGTACTTGGATTGGGAACTCTGGCGGGTGATAAGGAGTGAGGAGGCTTTCGTTGAAACGGTCATGGATTTTCCATGAGGGGGGTAAACGTAGTTTATACGTGGAGGCGCCATGTTTGGATAGTACTTCGAACGGTCCGACTCGTTTGTCTCCCAATTTCTTCATGGGTCATGGGAGATGTAAGTTGGTGGAGTCTAACCATACTTTGTCTCCTGGTTTATACTTCACCGCCGGTCATTGGTGTTTGTCGTATTGTCGTTTCATGGTTTCCGCTGCCTTTTCCAATGCTTTGGCAGTTTGTTCATGCACCTTTTGTATGTCTGCCACGAAGTCTCTGGCTGCTGGGTTTGTTCCTTCCTTGATTGTAAGCAGGGCGAGATGTGGTCTCTGCCCATGATTGATTTCGAATGGGGAGTAGCCGGTCACGGCATGTTTTCGGTTATTGTGCTGGAAAGCCGCGAGCGGTAACCATTCGCTCCAATCATTTTGGCGGTGATTGATAAATATTCGGAGATACTTTTCAATCTCTTGGTTCGCCCTTTCCGTTTGTCCATCGGTCTGAGGATGGTAGGCCGTGGAGGGATTTCCCTGTATGTGCAACATCTCATAGAGTTCCTTCATGAATTTGGATACGAATTGGGGTCCTCTGTCCGAGATTACCTTTTGAGGCATCCCGTGTTTGGCCCATACGTAGTCCCTGAGGATTTTGGCCCACCCTGCGGAGGTCAGCTCCGTGGAGCATGGAACGGGAATGACTTCTTTGGAGAATCAGTCTACGATCATGAGGATGGCGTTGTACCCATTGGAGTCGGGTAGTTCTCCTATCATGTCGACCGTGATATGCTCCCATGGCCGGGAAGGTACGGCGTGAGGATGTAATGGCGCTCTTTTGCGTTGTGTGCTTGTTTTGGTGCGTTGACAGGCTTCACAGCCTTTTATGTACCGTTCCACATCGTTTTTGAGTTTTGGCCACCAGTAGTTGCGCTGAATCAGTTCTTTGGTTTTTTCGATGCCCGGGTGTCCTGCCATGATATGGTCATGATGGATGGTGATAAGCTCTCCTCGTAGCTTGGCGTCTCGGGGAATGTATAGCCGTCCATCATAGTACATCAGGCCATCCGCTTGGGTTATTCCTCTGGGATGATGAAGCGATGCTTCTATCCCTTTGTCCCATTTGGTGACGTCCCGTAATGCAGTTCGTATTTTTTTGTGTACTTCCTCTTCCGTAGGCATTATGAGGGCTTGGAACATTTCCGGTTTTAGGATCACCACCTCATTGTTGTCTTCACCTCCCTGATCATGGTCTGCCCTCCGGGATAACAAGTCTGCCTTTTTGTTTGCCATCCCTGGTTTGTGATGTAGTGTGAAATGATACTTGGCCAGTTCTGTTACCCATCTGGCTTGTCGGCGGTTGAGCTTCTGAGGCTTTCTGAAGTATTGGAGATTCTGATGGTCTGTCCATACCTTGAAATCTTGATGGGCACCCATGAGGTAGTGTCTCCAGTCCTCCAGTGCCAGCATGATTGCCAGAAGTTCCTTGTCGTAAATTTCATAGTTTCGTTCCGTGACGGTTAGGGCCTTGGATAGGAATGCCACGGGTCTCCACTTTCCTTCTTGTTCTTGGGACAGGACTGCTCCCATGGCTCCTTCACTTGCGTCCACTTCTACGCGATATTTCCCTTCCCGATTTGGTATTGCCAATACTACTTCCTCGGCTAGCTTCCTTTTTATCTCCTGAAATGCCTCTTCCTGTGCGGTTCCCCATGTCCACTCGCTTTTTCCGGTGAGTTGTGTTAAAGGTCGTACATGTCTGCTATAGTCACGGATGAACCTTCGATAGAAGTTGGTGAATCCTAAAAACGACTGCAGCTCCCGTTTCTTGGTGGGTTGGGGCCATTCCGTGATTCCTTTTACTTTCACTGGGTCCATGCGAATTGATCCTTGGCTGATGATCACTCTGAGGTATTCTGTTTCTAGTACCTCGAATTCGCATTTTTCCGCTTTAAGGAAAAGGTTATTGGCACGGAGAATAGCCAGTACTTCCTGTACGACTGCGTGATGCTTCTCTTTTTCCTTGGTACAGATTAGGATGTTGTTCAAGTACACGGTCACGTCCCCCCAGGCAATCTGTTCTTTGAACAAGTCGTTCATCATCCATTGAAATGTGGCCGGCGAATTGGTGAGTCTGAAGAACATTACCATGGGTTCGAATAGACCCCGGTTTGTTCTGAACGCAGCCTTCCATTCGTCTCCGTGTTTGATGCGTACATTATTATATCCCCATCGGACGTCTAATTTGGTGAAGTACTTGGCGTCCTTGAGCTGATCCATTAATTCCCCTATCAGTGGCAAAGGGTATCGATTTTTAATGGTCATCTCGTTTAATTTCCGATAGTCTTGGACTGGTCGGAGTTTTCCATCTTTCTTTTTGACGAAAAAGAACGGGGAGGCCATAGGCGACTTGGACGGTCGGATTCTTCCTGATTCCAGATTTTCATCAAGGAACTTGTCTAGTTCCTCCTGCTCTGCCGGGTTGAGAGGATAAACCTTGCAGTCTAGGCTTGCATTGGCGTTGGGGATAAGCTCTATTGCATGGTCCCAGGGTTTTCTGGGTGGTAACTTGTCAAAGTTTTCTTTTGCGAACATGTCTCGGAATTCCCGGTATGGCTCCGGTACTATTTCCTCGAATGTCTTTGCTTCCTTGGCTTGATTTGCTTTGGCAGCTAATTCATTTGCCTTGCTTCCCATTGCGCGAACGTGTAGGGCTTCCTCAAAGTCGATGATCAGGATGGTATCCCCTTCCTCTACCTCTGTTCCCCAGTGTTGTTCTGGATCTTCGTCCGGTAGTAAGAAGGGCACCTTGCGACAGAAACATCGGACTAAGGATACTGCTCCGGTTTTCCAGTCGATGATTGGGTTGTGCCTTTTGAGCCAGTCGTGTCCTAAGAACATGGGTATGGTTCCTAGATCAATGACTGCAAGTTCTACTTTCTCGTGGTGGTCTCCGATGGTCATGCAGAGTTCCACTATCTCGGTTATGTCTCCTCCTTTGTTACGACTGCCGTCCGCATTGTATACTGCCTGCGCTTTGGGTAATTTTACCGTGTTGAGTTGGTGTTCCCGTACGAAGGTCTTATTTATACAGCTGCCAGTGCATCCGCTGTCCACCAGGGCGTCCACGGCCTGTATTTGGCTGGTGTCAAGGGTTTCGATCTGCACTCTGATATTGACGCTTCTTCCTTTTCCTCCTCGTATATATTGCAGGGGTACGCGTAGGTCCTCCATGTTTTGTAGACACTGCTCTCATTGTCGGTACGATTCTGTGGAGGAACCGATAAGGTCTAGGACGAGATCCTCGTCCACCTCTATTTGTCGTCGGGGATGTACCCACATTTGAAGGGTGGCAAGTTTTCCTTCCATGGTTTTTTCCTGCCTCATCTTCCTTCTGACCCACTCTGTGCTGTGGGGCTTGAGCCATCCCTGATCCCACTTGTCGTTGTGATATTCTTCTTCCAGCTCCGTTACTTCATAGTCTTCGGGGTACTCCTCGGTGTGTACCACCGGGTCTTCCCCCTTGCATTGCTTTTTTAGGCTTTGTTGGTAACTGTAATCATCCTCCTCATCGGGTATTTCTTCAAGTGAAACGGTTTTTTTATTACAGGTAGGCGAAGCACATAATGGTCCCACCGACCCGCCCACCGGGGAACACGAGCCCCCGGTGCCATTATGTGTTAGCGATGAAGGGGGTAGACGTACTGTATAGGGCTGTAAAGGGATGGGGTCCCCGTTCGTCTTGACTGTTCTTTTCGGGGCAGCGGTTTTGTTGCTGGGGATTCGCGTTCCCTCTTGCGGCTCCGTTCCACAATGGGGGCAGCCGGTCACTCATGGCTGGCGCATACATTCCGCCCCCGAGTGGGGTTCTTCACTGCTCGCCTTGGGCTCAGCCGCTCTTCCTCTGTTCCCCACGCTGTCATCTGCCCCTGACGGAGTGAGGTTGATCCCGAGTGTCCCGCTGCCTTGCGCAGCACTAGCCGCTTGTGCTTTCGCACCGGTGGCCAAGGATCTTGAGTGGGGTTCTTCTTCGAGCACAGTGGTAATCCCCTGTACACCGTCCTTTTTATGCGACTGAGTAATTTCATTTTGTGAATGCGTGAAAGTTTGATCATTGCCTCGAGGTACTACATGCGGTACATTAGTCCGACCTGCGGGTTTCTGTGATGCACCACTAAATGAAATTAAGTCCTTTGCCGACGCGTGTTTGTCACTTACGCCGCCGGCTCGTCTTTTACCTCCTCGACCTTCGATGTGGAGGCTTCTGCTTCTTCGTCCTTTATGACTTGTTGATACATTGCGCGTGAATTTGAGCTCGAGAAAACTTTGGCTGGTGCTTGACCAACCACGTACTTTCGTCCTTTGGGCATTTGTTGTCTTGCTTCTGATGTCCCTTGTGACCGCAGCGGAAGCATCGTCCTTCCTTCCACAGTCGATCTATTTCCATCGGCTGCCCTTGACCCCCATACGTGGTACCCATGCCTGTCTTCTTGTCGGTTTGGGAATTCCTGGTGCTTCCAGCTTTTCCTGTTCCCTTGTTCTGCTGTCCCTGCGCTCCCTGATTCCTTCCTGTGTCTTCTGCTAGTCCCACACGATAGTTGTAGTCCATTTGTTCGACTCAGAATTTCCATTCCGCATACGTGTGCGGAAGCGCGGTTCCGGTAGCGTGTATGGCTGTCTTCACGTTCCTTCGAATCGCTGGCTTGAGTATTTCAATCATGTACTCTTCATTGTGATGTTTGCCAGATTCTTTGGCCAACCGTTCGAAATCTCGGAAGAACTCCTTGGCAGATTTATAGGTGTTCTGCCATATGCGTTTGAACTCTTGAAGCTTGAGTTCTATCTCTGCATCGGTTCGGAACTGGTCTTCTATTTGCTGTCGGAATGCTTGCCAGGATGGGTAACGCAGACATCCGCATGTATTGTCATAGTATTTGTCCCTGGCATAGTTCCACCAGTGCAGTGCTTTGTCTGCGAGTCAGAACGTGCAAAACACTACTCGGTTAGGGCTTTGCCCGTGTGCGTTCATTGTGAATTGCTGCGGGAACACATTAAAGTAGTCTTCGCACTGGTTGAGGAATCGATCCACGTCGCTGGATTCTCCCTTGAACTTCTCAGGGGGTTCCGCTAGCTGCGGTTTTACCTGTCCCCATGGGTTTGTGTTGGCCACGCCTACTATGAATGGCGGCGGCGTGTTGGGTGGTTGTACAGGGTCCGCGGGAATAGGAATAGCTGCAGGTCTTGGTAGGGATCGTAGGGCCGGGTTGTGATGTGGGGAGAGAGGCCCTTGTGGTGCCGGTGCTGGTACCATGGGAACTGCTGCGGTTGCGGCTGCTCCCGTGCTTCCCGGTGTTCCTGCTGCAGCGAACAGCCGACTAGGGTCGACGTACCCTGTCCTCTTGAGAATGGATAGGTGGCTTAAATCCACCGTATCTCCACTTGATGCTTCGGAGGGTTCTGGTACCATGTACCGTTCCCCTGGTTCCGTGAAATCTTCCGGGTGGACCTGGTTCCATAGAATATTCGTGTGGAAGATCGTTTCTTGATATAGGACCTGTCCTCCCACCTGAGAGTTCTTGTTCTGTTGGAAGTATCTTCCCTGGGCGGAGCCGTTCCACGAGAGTTCTCGTGGTAGCTTTTTCTCGATCCAATGTAACATTTCCAAATATGTCATATTTCCAAGCTCGGCCTCAGTAGGCTCCCGAGCTAGATCCTTCCACGAACTCCGGGATGATGTCTTCGTCACCATACTCTCCAGCTCTGTGTAGCCGCTCCATATCGAAGTCGGCCCTGTTCCACGGCTCTCATAGATTTCTCCTTCTTCTAGTTCCGACTGGTCGGACTCGCTCAAAAGGCTCCGTGCTTCCTGTGACGATTCGGTTCCAGTTTCTAATGATTCGGCTCCACTCGTCGACCCTGCGAATGACCTGTTCGAAGTCCGGTCTTCAGGGTCTATCCCATACCCAGGGCGCAACGAAGGGGACGGGGGCCGCGTGGGGATGTTCTGGTGCGAGGGGATAGATGATATAGGGGACGACGGAGGAAGGGGCTTCAATGCCGTCGTACATGAGCCATGCATTGGCGTAGTCCTGTACTTGTCAGCATACATCGCAGCTGGCGTCGGCGTCATAGGTGGGCTGGCACTGGTCGAGCTCGGTAGTTGCTTCCCCGGCCCTATCGTTGACAATGATTGGGGTGTTGGGACGTGCGATGAGGTTAAGGTATCCTCCTTCGTCGTCTGAGGAGTCATCGCGGGCGTAGTGGTAGCCCCATGTTTCTCCCCTTGAGTCCAACCTTGGAGGGGACCAGTCGTTGCGCGGCCCTGGGAGCTCATCACTACTGTCGTCCTCCTCTGTACTGCTGCTCTCTTCATCTGTACTGCTTTCAGCTCCATCTTCAGTCATTCTTCCTTCTCCCAAATGATATCTAAGCCCTCTTTGATAGAGGCGCTGTCCGTCTGAATCATATCCAGGGTTGGCAGCTGAGTTTTCGGTTGAAGTGGGGGAAGGGGCGTCCCAGGGGTCTCTTTCGCTTTCCCCTTCGCTTTCTTCCTCGGTAATGGGAGAGAGAACACGCTGGTCCACCCCCCTTTCGTAGAGTCCTCGCTCTTCTTCTTCTTCAACGACTGGGCCTCTCTGTGTGGGCCATCCTTCCACTTCGGAGTCAGATTCACTGGACTCGTTTGTGTCGGAGTCCTCTGTGATCCACTCATCGTCGGTGATGAAGATGAAGTGGATAATGAGATCGGGTCGGTCGTCGACATAGTTGGGAGGGGGTGTGTGCGGTCGTCTAGCCTCCGGGTTGGGGGCTTCGACGGGGATAGTTTCCTCGGAGACTGGCTCCTGGGTTCTTCGGTATTCGTATCCATATAGGAATGCTAGGTAGGCCAAGGCTATAAAGCCCTGGAGTCCAATGAAGTCGGTTACGGTTTGTTCAACGGGGTTCATTCGTTACTGCTCCACAACGTGGTTGTTGGAGAGGAGTAAGAAAGTCTCGAACTAATTGTTAGCGACCGATTACACAAACAAGATCAAACAACTAGGTGTGACTCGCACTTTGGTCAGGTGCCTTATGTTGCTCGCAGGTTTATGTGCAGGGAGCTATCACTTAGTAGAGCGAGAGTGAGTTCAGACTAAGTTATCGGGTGAATAAACTTTAGTTCGAGACTGAGGTTTAAGACCTGCAGTCGAGCTACTTAAATACAGTTTGGGTCGTGCTAAATATACTACAAGTGTCTGCAACGGTGCATTAAACACACTACTCCCGCATGGTAAGGTGTGATCAAGTCCGGAAAGTTAGCATAGCGAGATTACAAGTGAGCCGATAAGATAAGATAAAGCACGAAATCGTAATAAGTGAATACGAATCAGTGATGCTGTTTCTGTTCTGTTGAGTGTAATAAGTCTGTTCGGAGAATGTTTTGAAGTGGAAATCTGAGATCTGTTCTGTTCTGTTCTGTTCTGTTCTGTTTCAGTCTGTTCCGTGTCAGTTCTGTCGAAGTTCCGTTTCTGAATCTGTTTTTCGAGCACTTCTGAAGTGTTCTTGAGTTGAGATAACTTGCTGGAGTTAGTTGGAGAACCCCTACATACAGTTGTGTAGTGAGTGGGCTAAGTCAGTGCTTGCCTGTGGTGTTCTTTTAGCGAGCTCACTAAAGTTTCAGCATGTATTACCTCTGTTTCTGTTGGGATCAGTGTCCCTTGTGTATTATAACTCAAATCTGCCTTGAAGGTTGCATCGTGCCAGTGAACGACCTTCCTGTAAAAAGTTCCTAGACTTAGGAAGTCATTAGAGAAAGCTTAGCTTCGCTAAGAGTGCTGAGAATAAGAGAAACTCTTCGAGATATTGAGGTATAGTTGGATCGCATTAGAAATAATCGCTCCCCCTAGAACTTACGAGGGTGATTGTAGTTTGGGTAGTTGTGTGAGTGTGTGTGTGGGTTTTTGAGGTTCGCCCTTTAGCCCGCTCACTATTCCACAGGTGCCCACAGCCAGCCTCTTCAGCGGTCTCTGTTGTGCATCCGAAGGTTTTCGAGTTCATCTTTGGCATCTCCGATGGCATCGAAGGGGCCAAAGTTGGTTTGGAGTTCTGAAAGGAAGGCGGCATAGGAGTATGCTCAGGCAGGAGGGTTGTGGTGATTAGGGTGGAGGATATCTGGTTCGAACCAGTCGAGTGCGACACCGGAAAGGAAGGAGATGGCATAGTGGACTTTGGCTGTGTCTGATCAGAATGCGTTGGGATGGACGTTGAAGTTTAACTGGAGGGAGACAATGAAGGCTTTGAGTTTTTGGGAGTCCGAACCGTTGAAGGTATCAGGTTCCTTGACCTTGGTGTGTACAGCATGTTGTCGGTTGCCATTGACAGCATCGGAGATGCCATGGAGGACATTCCTGAGTTGAATGAGGATCTGGGCATCGTTATTGAGAGGATTAGGATTGTTACCAGGATTGTTGTTAGGTCCTCCTCCAGGACCTCCGGGACCACCAGGATTGGGTGGGCCACCGCCAGGATTTCCCGATGGGTGTTCGCAGCCATTCATTGGCGTATGAGGAGGGAATTCCCAATCTTCCGAACCTTGGTTGTCATCGTCATCACGACCTTGGATATCATCAAACAGAGATGTAGTTGGATTCCATGGGGGGGTCACTTCGATACTCGCCCCAGCCATTGGATTCTGATCACTGGGCTAGGAAGGGGTTAGGTGATTGGTTAGCATCGGATTGGCAAGCAGTGAAGCCACTGTGAAGGTAGGTTTCCCTACGGGATTGTTGGCGAGGGGCGGAATCTGATCTGAAGAGAAGGGGGCCCTCTTTTGAGGCAGAGGCAGGGATATCCTCCATGGTATAGGTTCAGTTGTTGACCATGGAGTTGTGGCTGGTTTCTGGAGGAACAGTGAAAGTAGAAGACATGGTTAGGAAGAAAATTTCGACTCAAGGGTTTGAGTTCAAATATACTGTTAGAATTGTGTCAATAGGATTGTGGCAGTAAGTGCACATAGCAGAATGCTGTGGGATGTGTCAGGCATAGGCAAAGCTATTAGCAACATCACTCCTGAGCCGAAGCCCTAAGATGGATATGGATGGAAGTCTGCGGAGTGACAGAGACGAGGTAAGAGATAAGTCCAATGGATCGGAGTTCTGTGGACTGGAGAGTGAGAGTGTGACTTAGAGTCAGAGAGAGAGATTGGGCTGAACCAAGTTGATATTCGAACTGAGTATCTACAGTGTAATTCTAAGGCTTATATACTAGTTAGGAGTCCAATCTAGTTCCTACTCAGAGTGGTCTACATTCTAGGGTTGTCGGAGAATGTATTCTACCGGTTGGTAGCTGATAGGGTCTGATGACATATTCGCTACCAATGTTGGGCTATTGATAAATTGTAATGGAGAAGTGAAATATAAAAGAATATGAAATGGGATATGAAATAGAAAGTGGGAATCGGACTCCATAGGTTTCTGGGCTGTGGTTTGTTGGGTTGAGTGGAAGTCAGACTTCTATTGGCATGCTCATTACAGAGCCCAAAACTGAAAGGTGGATTTGTTGAGTAGAAGAGATAATCACGGACAAGAGAAAGAGGATAACAAGGACATAGTCCTGTTAAAACTGAAGATGTTCAGGGCTTTAATCATGCCCACCGAGGAAGAAGTACATGCCAAAATCCAGCATTTTACCAAAATCCCTAGCAATTGGGATCAAGGAATCGTGACATCCCTGAATCACAAAAAGGGGATTAGCAAAAAGGATGACCTCTTGTACTACAATGGTCAGATTTACATTCCAAGAAACCAAGAATTGTGAGGCGAGATCATTGCTTTAAAGCATGACCATGAGACAGCTGGACATCCAGGAATTGAGAAGATGAAGAAGTTAATTCTCCACAATTACTAGTGGCCCAAGATGAAGAAAGACATAGAGAAGTATGTTAAAGGGTGCGAAACATGTCAATGTACCAAAACCAATATGCAGCAAAAGAAGGCACCACTGTATCCCAATGAAGTCCCAAAAACGACCTGGGATTATATCACTGTGGACATGATCACTGGACTCCTGGATTCCCAAAGATACAACACGATTCTAGTAATTGTGGATAGGCTATCCAAGGCAATCATACTAGTACTGTGTACCAAGGAGTTGTCATCCCTAGGATGGGCAAAAATACTGCGTGACAAAGTCTACATGTGGTATGGGGTGATCCTCTCAAAGATCATTTCAGATAGAGGAACAGTGTTTGTCTCAAAGTTCATCAAGGAGTTCTACATGATCATCAATATCAAAGGAAATCCCTCTATCACATATCACCCTCAGATGGACAGCCAAACAGAATGAGCAAATCAGAAGATCAACAAATACCTGAGGATGTTCATTGATTACCAGCAAGACAACTGGGTAGAATGGTTACCCCTTGTGGCATTCACTCACAATAATCGGAAGCACTCTGCCATGGGGTATTCCCCTTATAAAGTGAATTTTGGACATGATGGTCAGACCATGGTGATGAAGGAGACCAAAGGGGAAGTACCAGCCATAGAGAAATTCATGAATGATATGAAGTGAACACAGGGGCAAGCAGCCAAAGCATTGGAGAAAGTGGTGGAAAGCATGAAAAAGGCATATGACAAGCACAAAGGAAGTGCAGAGTCATATAAGGCAGGTGACAAAGTTTGGTTAGACACTACAAACCTTCATCTTCCTCAACCAAAGAAGAAGCTTGACAACAAACGAGTAGGACCTTTTGAGATAGTATAGAAAAAGGGACCCTTAGCATACAAGCTGAAGCCGCCGGTCAACTGGAAAATTCATAAGCAGTTTAATAAAGCATTATTAATGCCATATAACCCTCCCAAATTCCTGAATCAACCAAAACCAAGTCAACCACTGCCTGACCTCATAGATGATGAAGAGGAATATGAGATAGAAGAAATTGTAGGAGAAAGAGATCAAACAGTAGGAAGGGGAAAAACTTGTCACACCATAACTGACTACCTAGTCAAGTGGAAAGGATATTCTGCTGAAGAAAACTCTTGGGTCACGAGAGCTCATCTAGGCAACACCAAAGACCTAGTCAAGGAGTACAAAGTGTGGCTGCAGAAAATAGAGTGGACAAAAAGGAAAGACAGAGTAATGGTTGGAACAGACAACCAAATCCCTAATCCCTATGACATACTTGATGGTTTTCAAGAACTACCCCAGAACATCATTACGCCCTTTGATTCCAACCACAAAATGATTAATCCACCATCAAATTTCTCAGCCTCTGTATGCTCTAAACATGACACCAAAGAAAGAGTGGAGGCGATCAGAGGAATAAGCACTAGCATGAATCCTGAAGACCATGAAGGAGCTCTCACCTCAGAAGACTTAGCAGAAATGCATGAGTTTGAGAACAAATATAATGGGTGGGACAACTACAACAGTGAGGACAAAAGTGAAGCAGAACTTGACCTCCAGAACTGAGAGAAAATCCATGAAAACTGGGATAGTGATGCCGATGAAGAGGAGTACAAGTCTGATGGATCATTCAGGACAAATGAGTCTTAAGGAGGGGGTAATGTTATGATTTTTCCATTTTTATCTCTTCAGCACTTGTCTTTATCTTATCAGTGCATCCAAGCACTGGGATAATTCACACATTGTTAATGCACAACTCTCACATTGGTGCTGCAACACATGGACATTGTATGATTCTCTTTGTTTCATGCATGGTTACCAAACCCTTGTAGTCTATTATTAGCATACTCAAAGTATATTTAAGTAGAGCCTCAGCTGGCCTAAACTCCAGCTTCAGCTAAGATTTAGTCTACCCAACTCTAAAAGCTCACTGCTCTGCAACTAAGCATCTAACTGCCCACTCATAAGACTGGCATTGCCTACATTGTGAACAACCACCAAAGTGCAAGTGGTGTTCCCTTGTTTGACATTGTTTGTTGAGTTGGTGGCTAACAAAGGTTGCAGGTTTCAGATGGCCTGCTGGTGTATATTGCTGGTTCAAAGACTTTGGCAGAAGCCTGGAAAGCTCTAAAAGACATGTATGAGTCCAGGGGACCCATGGGAATTGTCCTTGTAAGAAGGAAATTCTTTAGAGCTCAGTGTGAAGAAGGAGAAAACATAGAGAAACATATTAGGACTATGAGGTCCTATCAGGAGGAGCTGGCATCCCTCAAGCAGAAAGTTGAGGAGGAGGACTTCTCTATTACACTGCTTACATCACTCCTGGAATTGTGGAATTCATTCATTTCATCAGTGGACACTGCAGATTTAAAAGATTCCTACAAATTGATTTTCTGAATTCTCCAGGAAGACATCTAATTTCAAGAAAAGACTTCTGATCCAACCACAACACTTGCAGCACATGGTAAGAAGAAGTCCAACTCAAAGATCACATGTTATGGATGTGGAGAAACTGGTCACATCAGGGCAAACTGCCCAAATGGAAAGAAGAATTCCGGAAAGCCATGGGAGGGGAAAGGGAAGGGCCAGACCTAGGCACATGTTGCCAAATCAGATTCGGATGAAGAAGACTATGCATTTTGCACTACAGACACTGCACTTGTTATGCTTGCAGGGTCATCATGGCTGGGGGACTCAGAAACAACTAAACATATAGTCAAGAACAGATTGCATTTTTCTAACTATGTTGAGACCCCAGGACATGAAGTTATTGGTGTAGGAAAGTCAAAAGGCTTGGGAAGAGGAACAGTAAAGATTAAAATGGTTGAAGAGGACAAGATTACTTCAATTACACTGAAGGATTGTATTCACTATCCTGAGGCACCATTCAATCTCATTTCGCTAGAGTGAATCACAGATGCCAGGTTTGAACTCAAATTCAAAGAATCTCGGATGGACATTATCTCACTATGTGGCAAGAAAATTGGTCATGGAGATAAGATTTCAAAGCTGTATAGCCTTGACAGCATTGCACCAGAAACAACTCAAGCCCATGCAATTAAACTGGCTCAATTGTGGCAGAAGTGGCACCGAGTGATGGGCCACTTAAATATAGGATCAGTAAAGAGACTATTCAGAAAGAAGATGGTCAAAGGCATGGATGTGGATGAGTCAGCTGAGCCCCAGAAGGATTGCAAAGCCTGCATAAAGGCCAAGCACCATGTTGAGCCGTTTTCACAAGAAGCTCAAAGGGAATACACAAGAATAGGTGAAATGACATTTTTAGACCTATGAGGGCCAGCCTGAACTCAGGGTATCCATGGAGAAAGATATTACATAAGCTTCACAGATGGCAGATCCTGAAGGACAATGTTGTATTTTCTCAAGTCAAAAGAAGGTATGGAGATCCAAAAGAAAATCCAGCAGTACCAGAAATACATCAAAGTCCACAAAGGGGAGGACCTGAAGTTTATGAGAATTGATAATGGGAAGGAATACATTAATGAGGTGGTGAAGGAATACCTCTATGGCAATGGCATTCAGTTGGAACTGACTGCCACATATTCTCCACCCCAAAACAGAATTGTGGAGAGAGTCAATCAGACCCTTGTGGAGCATGTGCATGCCATGCTAGAAGAACATCACTTGCTGAAATTCCTATGGCCTGAGGCAGTGGCATATGCCATGTACCTGAAGAACTGATCACTGACTAAGGCCATCAAGAATGATCTAACCCCTGAAGAAGTGTTTTGGAGCATGAAACCGAACATTTCAACACTCTGGGAGTTCAGAGTAAAGTGCTGGGTGTTGCAGCAAGATAACAAAGGGTCAAAACTTGACCTGAAGTCAAGAGAGTTCATTTTTACAGGTCTTACAGATGAATCTAGGGCCTGGAGATATTATAATTCTCAGACCAGACAGATTCAGACCTCAAGAAATGTTATATTCCTTGATGACAACACTAAAGAGCCTACAGACAATGACTATATTGTATCCCACCCTTCATCACTCAAGGGGGAGTCAGGGAACAATGTTGAGCAGACTCCAGGTGGAAATGATGACATTTCTGATGATTCCACAGCTGCCAAAATTGCTGAATCAAAAAGGGAAATGCCCCTTGATGCCCCAGCAACCAAATCAAAGCTTCCCATTTGGCATGGGAAGGTGATTGAGCCATGTACCAAATCGGTCTGGATTGCATCAATCAATCAACCAAGTTACCAGTTGCTCAATAATCCAGCTGCAAGAAGCACAAAACCACTGGAATTGCAGTGTGAAATGTCACAGGAACCTTCAGAAACTGCAAATATAGCAGTAGACTATGCATGTCTGGGGGAGACTGCAGATAACCTCAGTGATGAGCCATTAAGCCTTGAAGAAGCTAAAACAAGGCCAGATTGGTATCATTGGAAGAAAGCAATGGATGAAGAATATAATTTATTGACTTCTCTGGGTACATCGCAGTTAGAGGAATTACCCCAGGACAGATCACTTGTAAATTGCAAGTGGACTTATAGATTAAAAAGGGATGGTGATGGGAAAATCACCAGATACAAGGCCAGACTTGTTGTGAAAGGATTCTCACAGGTTCCTGGCATCAATTTCTTTGAGACATATGCACCCATTGTCAGGCTGGACACATTCTGCCTACTTATAGCCATTGCCATACAAAGAAACTTGATTATACATGGAATGGATGTCGTCGGAGCTTACTTAAATGGAAAGCTCAATGAATCCATTTACATGGCTCAACTGCCAGAATATTCTGATGGAAGCGGCAAAGCGGCACACCTCAAATTGACATTGTATGAACTCAAGCAATCTGGCTGAGTTTGGAATGAAAAATTAAATGCTACATTTTTGGGACTTGAATACATGAGATTGATCAGTGATCAATGTGTATACATTAGACAAGTGAAATCAGGCCCCATAATTATAGCTGTGCATGTAGATGACATGACATTGCTTGCTCAGGATGATGAAACCATGTCTAACATGAAAGAAAAACTTAAGAAGAAGTTAAATGTTACAGACATGAGAGAGATTCAACATATATTAGGCATGAAGATAGACAGAAATTGGGAGAAGGGCACTATTACCTTATTACAGAAGGCATATATTCTCAAGGTACTCGAGAGAATGGGCATGAAAGACTGTAAACCAGTCAAAATGCCTATGGACCCAATTGTACGGCTAGAGAAAATCCCTGAAGATGACCCCTGAGGTACTGGCACAGCCACCAGACAGTATTACCACACTGGTGTCGGATCTCTGATGTATGTGGCAAATGGATCCTGGCCCAATATTGCACATGCTGTCATGGAATTAAGCAAATATGTGCAGAATCCAGCTGCTGAGCATGTCACAGCCTTCAAACGAGTTTTCCATTACTTGAAGGGGACTCTAGACTTAGGGATTACATATGGAGGGACTACAGATGAACTGATACCTTCTTCAGATTCAGACTGGGGAGAAGACAGAACAGATAGAAGATCAACATCTGGTTATGTCTGTATCTATGCAGAGGGAGCTGTTACTTGGAGTTCAAAGAAACAGCCCACCATAGCACTATCCACTATGGAAGCAGAGTATATGGCCCTTGCACACACAACTCGAGAAGTAATATGGTTGCAAGCACTTCTAACTGAATTAGGGTTGCCACCTGATAGTGCAACTACTATTTTCATTGACAATCAATCCGTGATCAAATTTGCTGAGAACCCAATATTCCACACACGATCAAAACACATTGATATTCATCATCATTTTGTTCATGAGTGCATGGCTTCAAATGAAGTCAAAGTTCAGCACTACACCTCAGAGGAGAACTTAGCAGATATATTCACTAAAGGACTACCAAGACCATTACATGAATATTTATCTGCAGGTATTCTAGGAACTCGGAATTGAGGGGGAGTGTTAGGATAGCAATCCCAAGTTAGTGCTAGAATGCACTCGAAGTTTTGGCATTAGTAAGTGGCATAAACATTTAACTGCAAAAGTAGATATACAGAGTAATTCGTAGTAAGTTCTAGAAGTAGTACAACATGTATTTAAGTATGATGCCTCTCCCTCAAGAGGCTAATTAATTCTCTCTCTCACATATTCTCCTCTGTACTTCCAACAAGAAGACTAGGAGAAAATTGGATTTACACACATTATTGTAGTTACAGGTGAAGATTTAGATCTATGAGGCAAATTTTAGCCCTATTTCAGTTTGCACAGTGAAGAGGCTGGCTGTAGGCACCTGCAGAATAGTGAGCAGGCTAAAAGGTGAACCTCAAAACCCACATACACACTCATGCAAATTACACAAAATACAATCACCCTCATAAGTTCTAGAGGGAGCAATTATTTCTAGTGTGACCTGATGATACAACTATATGTAGGAGGTCTCAAACTGACTCAAATGGAAATCTTGACTCAACACTTCAGAAGTGCTCAGAAACAGATTCAGAAATGGAACTTCGAACAGAACAGAACAGAACTCAGATTTTCACTTCAAAACATTCTCCAAACAGACTTATCACACTTAACAGAACAGAAACAGCTTCACTGATTCATATTCACTCTGACTAAGTTCTCAAAAGTCTTATTCAAAATGTATCTCGTATTTCTCTGAGTGAGCTTGTTAATTCTATGCAAAGCTCAAAGTCACAAACTGATCCTTCATCACAGCACTGCCTTCTATGCATGCACTGGAATGGGGGGGGAGCTCAAAACTTGGCCACTACCTACTAGAACCATCCTACTTATACTACAGGGAATTAGAATTACAAACATCACACAGTACTCAGACTCTTACATGCATAGCCCACTGCCACTGCTGCCTTACTGAGCCTCTGAGTTGGACTTCCCAGTTTTAGTCTCTTTTCTATAGTGAGCTTGCTAAAGGAGTGCCAAGAGGCATGTTCCCAACATCTGCAGGCTGGTTCTCTGATGACTGACAGGTTTAGGCACACGAAACTATCAGTTCTGGCATACGTCTTTCAAGGCTTCTTCCTTGGATTCACAGAGGCTTCTCATAGATATGGCAATAAGTGAGTCTTCAAACAATGGGACTCAGGCTCTTGGATTTCAGTCAAAACCCACTGCTCAAGGTTGTGCCAGTGATATCTGTCATCTCATGTAAGGATTTCCCCAGATTTTCAGGTATGGTGTGTCATAGTTAGTGAGCATGCTAAATATTGTCAATGTTAATGCAATCCTCAAAGTTTCATTTAACTCCCATGAGTGTGCTTGTGAGTTAGAGCATAGTGCTCTGTATTATGGTTTTTCCTTTATCTCACCTTATTTTCAGCATTTATCCATATCTAATCTTCTATCTAAGTGCCAAGACTGTTGGAAGGGGTGGAGGCTTATTCAGAGGTTCATGTGCATTGTATATGTGTCATGTCAGAATCACATGTGGAAGTCATGTGATTCTCATGAACTATATAGACTTAGACTTAGAGCTCCAACCGTTTT
This sequence comes from Desarmillaria tabescens, assembly GCF_030435595.1. NCBI lineage: Eukaryota > Fungi > Basidiomycota > Agaricomycetes > Agaricales > Physalacriaceae > Desarmillaria > Desarmillaria tabescens. The sequence continues at coordinate 1,494,397 of NW_026848305.1, forward strand.
CCTTTGAAACAGTTTCCAAACAGTTTAAATCATTTATTTTACCCTTTTATTTTGAAACAGGAAGCAAAGGGTAAACAAAGAGTAAACTAAATGGTAAAGGTTTCCCCATTAGGCATTGTCTCTGTTCATGTCCATTGAGCTGTGCAGTGCACCACAATGTCTTCAGACAATGGTGCTCACATTTTGTCTCATTTCTTTAATTCATCACAGTTACTTCTCTTTGAAATGGACTTGTTTCCTCTCTTTATAAAGGCTCTGTGCACCATTCTACTCAGCAAGAGCTACCCATGTCTGCAGAGCCTTCTCTATCCACAATCTGTGGACTTGTTCAAAAGCTTGCGGCACTTTATCCTTGCCTTCCTCCTAAGAAGATATCTGTCACCTTATCTAATGATAACATCTACCATGTCATGACGGCTGTCAATGGAGATGATGACTTTTCAACATTCAACCAGAGATTTGATATTCTATATGCAGAACATCTGTGCAATGAACATGGGCAACTTCCCAATATATGGTGAGGAAAATATGGTCTTGACTGTGTCGTTTCTTACCTTCAGACTGTTCTGTGGCTGAAGATACCATTGGATCTGATCCAGCCTAAGTTAGAATGACTTGTCAATAAAGTTGTTTGCATTGTGTGAGTAGCCATGTTATCTACATATTTCGGGGTGCTCATTCTATCTAGGACACTTCATCTCAAATCTCTTGAGACTCGTGAATCGTTTCAGCCAGTCTCAGGAAATGTATCCTAATACTTAGCAGCTAACCAGCCTGTGCTACCAACCCAGATGATGACAACTACTAGTGCTATTCAGGATACACCCCTTTCAGTGACTGAGGGGCCAGCTGCTACACCGCAGACTATGCCTGAATCTTCTGAGCAAGTACAAGAGCCTACAGAAGATGCAGTAGCAACTAAGACACCTGCTGCTTGGACAACTACAAATGTGAAGAAGAAGCAAGCAAAAGGTGCAGGTAAACAAAGGAAGAGTTCGAAAAACCCATTAGTTGAACTGTATAATGAAGGTTTGCCTCATTTTATTTCATATCCTTGTCTCAGCTGTTGATTCTGTTTTGCTAGGTGCATTTCTGAGTGACAACGATGAAGATGATCACAACTTCACAAATTGGGGTCATCTGTTAGTGACCAATTATACAAACAAGATCAAACAACTAAGCATGACTTGCACTTCGGTCAGACGCTTATGAGTTATTTGCAGGTTTATGTGCAGGGAGCTATCGCTTAGCGATTCGAGAGTGAGTTCAGACTAAGTTATCAGGTGAATAAACTTCAGTTCGAGACTAAGGTTTAAGACCTACAGTCGAGATACTTATATACACATTTGGAAAGTTAAATATAATACTAGAGTCTGTAACAGCATGTTAGACATGCAGTACCAGCATGGTTCTATGCGATCAGAGTCAGAGCATTAGCATATGAAGATTATGATGATGCTGGATAAGATAAGATAGGACATGAAATTGTAATATTACCCCCCTGTTAAGACAGTCATCCTGACTGTGGTTATGTTGGTCTTAGGCCAGTAAGCCCCTAGAAGGGAAGAAGTTCCATCCTTGTTTTGGTTGGGTTTAACCAGGTACTCTTGAATGGCTTGAACCAGGGGGTGGTCTATTTCAGACTCTGTTACGGATTCCATTTTGGACCAGCTATCGGTTTCATCATTTTCCTCCCGCCAATCTGCCAGCAGTCGCGTAATGAAGAAGAATTGTTCAAAGTCTTCTATGACGTCCCTGGCATTGTCCAGTTCTTGCTTGTCAACCCATGAGTTTTCTTCTCTTGGGTAGCCTTTCCACTTTACAAGGTATTCGGTTACTGTATGATGTCTTCTTCCCTGCCTGGTGGTTCTTTCCCATCGATCCACGATTTCTTCCACTTCGTATTCCTCTTGTCTGTCTATGAGATCCGGTGGATGTGCTGTGGGCTGTATTTGGATTGGAAACTCTGGTGGATGATAGGGGGTAAGCAGTATCTCATTGAAGTGTTGATGGATCTTCCATGAAATAGGAAGCTTGAGTTCATAGGTGGAGGCCCCGTATTTGGTGATTACTTTGAAGGGGCCCACTTGTTTATCTCCCAGCTTTTTCATTGGTTATGGCAGGTGTAGGTTGGTAGAGTCCAGCCAAACCTTGTCTCCTGGTTGTACCATGTCATGCCGGTGTTTGTCGTATTGCCTTTTCATGGTTTTGGCTGCTCTTTCCAGAGCTTTGGCAGTTTGTTCGTGTATCTTTTGTATTTCTGCAGCAAAGTCTCTGGCTGCAGGATTGCTTCCTTCTCAGAGAGTTATTGGGGCTACATGTGGCTTTTGCCCATGGTTGATCTCAAAGGGAGAATACCCTGTGGCCAAGTGTTTCCGGTTATTATGTTGAAAGGCAGCGAGGGGTAGCCACTTGCTCCAGTCATTTTGTCAATGGTTGATGAATATCTGGAGATACTTTTTGATCTCTTGATTGGCACGCTCGGTTTGTCCATCAGTCTGTGGATGATATGTGGTGGATGGGTTACCCTGAATGTGGAGCATGTTGTACAACTCTTTCATAAATTTGGAGACAAACTGGGGCCCTCGATCAGAGATCATCTTTTGGGGCATACCATGTTTGGCCCATATGTGATCTCTGAGTATTCTGACCCATCCCAGGGATGTTAGCTCTTTCGAGCATGGTATTGGGATAATCTCTTTCGAGAAGTGATCCACTATGACCAGGATTGCATTATACCTGTTGGAATCTGGTAGTTTGGTGATCATGTTGACGGATGTGTTCCCAGGGTTGTGAGGGAACTGCATTTGGGTGTAGGGGTGCTTGTCTTCGCTGAGTACTCATCTTGGTGCATTGGCAGGCTTCACAGCCCTTTATGTAGGGTTTGATATCCCCTTTGAGCTTGGGCCATCAATACTCCCATTGGACGAGTTCCTTGGTTTTTTCGATGCCTGAGTGGCCAGCAGTGATGTGGTCGTGGTGAACAGCAATTATTTCTCCTCATAGTGCAGCATCTTGGGGTACATAGAGTTGTCCATCATAATGCATTAGGCCATTTTCTTGAGTTACCCTGCATGGATGATGTAGAGAGGCTTCAATCCCTTTATCCCACTTGGTTACATCCCGCAAGGCAGTGCAAAGTTTGCGGTGTATTTCCTCCTCTCCTGGCATTATTAGAGCTTGGAACACCTCTGGTTTTAGGAGAGTTATTCCCTCGTTGTTGCTTTTCTCCTGATCATGATCTGCTCTCCTACTCAGTAAGTCCACCTTTTTATTGCTCGAACCAGGCACTCTTTGTCATAGATTTCATATTTGCACTCGGTGACAGTTAATGCCTTCGACATGAAGGCTACAGGCCTCCACCTCCCATCTTGTTCCTGGGACAGGACTGCCCCAATCGCTCCTTTGCTGGCATCTGCTTTTACTCAGAACTTTCCTGACTGGGTGGGTATTGCCAGGACCACTTCTTCAGCTATCTTTCTTTTGATGTCCTGGAAGGCTTTCTCCTGTTCCTTCTTCCATTGCCATTCTACTTTGCCCATCAGCTTGGTCAAGGGTCAGACATGTTTGCTGTAGTCCCAAATGAACCGGCGGTAAAAGTTGGTGAAGCCTAGAAACAATTGCAGTTCTTGCTTCTTTTGCGGTTGTGGCCACTCCATGATACCTTTCACCTTGACAGGGTCCATTCAGATCGATCCTTGACTGATGATTACTCTGAGGTACTCAGTCTCTAGTACCTCAAATTCACACTTCTCTGCTTTCAGGAAGAGGTTATTGGCTTGCAGGATTGCTAGGACTTTGCGTACCACCTGTTGATGCCACTCTTTGTCCTTGGTGCAAATTAGAATGTCATCCAGATAAACGGTAACCTCTCTGCTCACTATTTGCTCTTTGAACAAATCATTCATCATCCACTGAAAGGTAGTGGAGGAGTTGGCGAGGCCAAAGAATATGACCATGGGTTTGAACAACCCTCGGTTGGTCCTGAAGGCCACCTTCCACTCGTCACTCTGCTTGATGCAAATGTTATTGTATCCCCACCAGATGTCTAGCTTAGTGAAGTATTTGGCATCCTTGAGTTGATCCATAAGTTTCCTGATCAAGGGTAATAGATAGTGGTTTTTGATGGTCATCTCATTTAGTTTGCGGTAATCCTGTACTGGTCTTAGCTTGCCATCCTTGTTCTTTACAAAGAAGAAGGGTGATGCCATCGGAGACTTGAAAGGTCATATCCTTCCCGATTCTAGGTTTTTGTCTAAGAACCAGTCAAGCTCTTCTTGTTCTGTGGGGTTTAGAGGATAGACCTTGCAGTCTAGGCTGGCATTCACATTAGGGAGGAGTTCGATAGCATGGTCTCATGGTTTTCTTGGAGGTAGTTTGTCGAAGTTTTCTTTGGCAAATACATCTTCATACTCTCAGTATTCTTGTGGCACGATCTCTTCAAAGGTTTTATTTTCCTTTGCTTCATTGGCTTTGGCTGCGAGTTTGTTTGCCTTGCTCCCCATGGCTCTGATGTGGAAGGCCTCTTGAAAGTCCACGATTAGGATGGTATCCCCTTCTTCTACTTCAGTTCCCCACCGCTGCTTGGGATCCTCATCTGGCAGCAGGAAGAGTACCTTCCAGCATGTGCAGCATACTAGGGAAATGGCTCCCGTCTTCCAATCAATGATGGGGTTGTGTTGCTTAAGCCAATTGTGACCCAGGAACAGAGGGATATTTCCTAGGTCTACAATGGCGAAATCGATCTTTTTGTGATGATCCCCAATCGTCATGTGCAATTCCACTATCTCTGTAATGTCCCCCCCCTTGTTGCGGCTCCTGTCTGCATTGTACACCACTTGTGCCTTGGGTAGTTTCATGGTGTTTAGCTGGTGTTCTTGAATGAAGGCTCTGTTGATGCAACTGCCTGTGCACCCACTGTCTACCAGGGCCTTGACTGCTCTTATTTCACTTGTATCCAGGATCTCAAGTTGGACCTGGATATTTACACTTCTCCCCCTTCCTCCTTGTACATATTGTGGTGGTATTCATAGATTGTGTAGGTTTTCTAGGCACTGTTCCCATTGGTGATAGGATTTGTGGATGGACCCTTGAAGGTCCACGACTAGGTCTTTGTCTACCTCGATTAGCCGTCGAGGGTGTACCCACATTCGGAGGGTTGCTAACTTTCCTTCCATGGTCTTCTCCTGACAGATCTTCCTTCATACCCATTCCATGCTATGAGGCTTCAGCCAGCCCTTGTCCCACTTATCATTATAGAACTCTTTCTCGAGTTCAGTTACTTCGTAGTCTTCTGGGTACTCCTCTGCATGCTCCACAGGGTCTTCCCTGATTGTCGGTTGTTGAAGACTTTGCTGGTAACTGTAGTCATCCTCTTCATCAGGTACTTCTTCCAGGGAAACAACATTTTCATTGGTAGATACACATAATGGTCCCACCAACCCTCCCACTGAGGGACATGAGCTCTCGGTGCTATTATGTGTAGAAGGAGGTAGGCACACCATAATAATGATAGGTCCCCTGTTATTCTTGACTGTTGCTTGCAGGTCAGCAGGTTTATTGCTGGGGATTGGCACTCCTTCTTGCAGCTCTGTTCCACAATGAGGGCAGCTGGTCACTCATTGCCAGCACATACATGTTGCCTCTGAGTGGAGCTCTGCACCGTTCCCGGCTGCATTCTGCATTCTCAGGCATACTAAGTGGGAGGGGTCCCCACTCTTTCCTGACTCAGCCACTCCTCCTACATTCCCCATGCCATCATCTGCCCTCGACAGAGTGATCTTGATCCCATGTATCCTGCTCTCTGGTGCCGCTGTATCATATGTGCACTCCAAAGGGGTATTAACAGTGGCTTGGACACAGCTGGCTCCTTCAGCCAGGGAGCTTGAGTATCGGGGTTCATTGCTCAGAGGAGCGGTGGTAATCCCCTGTACACCTTGTTGGAGCAAGCTCAAGGGGCTCCCTTCTGCTTTAAAACAGTTCGGCATTGGGTTCACTATATCCCATCTGTTGTTCAGCCTCGTCCCTAGCCTTGCCTGGACCCAAGATCCCGTGGGTATCAGGGGCCACTCTGCACCAGTTAGGCCTCAAGCTGTCTGTTGGATCTCTAGATTCTAAGAGTTCATTGTGCTCTGTGCAGCAGAAATCCCCTGCTACGCCGTCGGCATTTTGCGACTTCTTAATTTCAGTGTCTGTGGAACATGTGAAATGCATGGTATTGGGCATAGATACTATAAAAATATTATTAGTCTGACCCTTGGAAGATGCTGACACATCACCAGATGAAATTAAGTCCTTAGCTGGCAAGCTTTTGTTGCTTAAGCCGCCGGCTCGTCTTTTACCTCCTCGATCTTTGACTTCGATTCCTCTTCTTCTTCCTTCAACATTTTGGCATGCATGGTGTGGATTTCAGCTCGGGAGAACTTGAGCTGGTGCTTGACCAACCAAGTGCTTTCATCTTTTGGGCACTTGTTGTTCTGTTTCCAATGTCCCTTATGACTGCAATGGAAACATCGTCCTTGTTTTCAAAGCCGGTCTATTTCCATGGGCTGGCCCTGGCCCCCATAGGTCATTCCAGTGCCCATCTTCTTATCACTGTTCCTGGACTTCCCCTGGCTGTTCCTCTGCTGCAGCTTCGATGGTCCTGCCCCTTTTGCCTCTGCTTGTCCTACTCAGTAGTTGTAATCCATATGGATTACATGATACTTCCATTCTTCATAGGTCTTGGGTAGGTCGGAGTCTGCCACATGCATGGCCTCTTTAACATTCTTTTGGATGGCAGGTTTAAGGATCTCCATGATGTATTCCTGATTGTGATGTTTGCCAGCTTGTTTGGTGAGCTTTTTGAAGTCACAGAAGAAGTCCTTTGCTGACTTGTAATTTGACTGTTTGAGGCATTTGAACTCCTGTAATTTAAGTTCTACTTTGTCATCAGTGTGGAATTGCTCCTCCACCAGATGCTTGAACTCTTCATAGGTGGGGTATCGGAGATGCCTGCACTGTGTCATAGTAGTCATCTCGTTTGTACTCCCACCACTCCAGGGCCTTGTCTTCGAATTGGGACATCATGAATGGAATTTGATGCGAGTTTTGTCTGGCCTTATTCATTGTGAACTGTTGTGTGAAGACAGCGAAGTAGTCTTCACACTGATTGAAGAACCAATCTACATCAGTGGCCTTCCCTTTGAAGTTCTCCGGCTCCTTTATTAGTTTCAGCTTTATGTCTCCCCAGGGATTGGTGAATGCTGTGCCTACAATATAGGGTGGTGGCATGGTGGGGGCTGCACTAGATCCAGTGGTATTGGTATAGTGCCTGCTCTCGGTAAGGACCTCAGGGCCAGGTCATGATGGGGATCCAAGGGCCCTGTTGGTGCTGCAGGTACTGTGGGTACTGCAGCCATTCCGCTTCCTGGCATTCCTGCTCCACTGAATAGGTGACTAGGGTTGACATATCTGGTTCTTTGAAGAATGGTGAGGTGGCTTAGATCCACTGTACTTCCCTCAGAAGTTTCCGATGGTGGCAGTACTTTGTATCAGTTTCCGGGGTCCATGTAGTCATCCAGATGTACCTGGTTCCACAGGATGTTGGTGTGGAAGATTGCCTCCCAATATAGTACTTGTGCCCCAATCAGGGTTCGCTCCATTTTGTGGAAGTACCTTCTCTGTTCCGACCCATTCCAGGATATCTCCTTTTGTATTTTTGCCTCCATCCATCATAACATCTCTAGGTATGTTATGATCTCTAGCTCAGCTTCAGTAGGCTCCTGAGCTAGATCCTTCCACAAATTCTAGGAGTACATCATCCTTGCCATACTCTCCTGCCCAGTGTTGCCACTCCAGATCGAAGGCGGCACGTTGCCAGGCTTCCTGAAGGTTCCTTCTTCTTCAAAGTCTGATGGGTCAGACTCATTCAAAAGGCTCCATGCTTCTGGTGACGATCTGATTCCAGTTTCAGATGATTCTGGCCCACTCCTGGACCCTTTTGATGACCCTTTCGAAGTCCGGTCTTCGGGGTCGATCCCAGACCCATGAGGCCATGAATGGGACTGGGGCTGCGAGCAGATGCTCTGCTGTGAGTGGATAGATGACGTAGGGGATGATGGAGGAGGGGGGTTCAATCCCTTCTGCCATGAGCTGGGTGTCTGTGAAGTCTTGTATTTGGTGGCATACATCACAGCTGGCATCGGCATTGTAGGTGAGTCCACACTCATCGAGCTTGGTGGTAACTGCCTCTGCTCTGTTGTTGACAAGGACGGGAGTGTCAGTTCTTCTGCTGGGCATAAAGTATGACCTGAGCTCAGAGAGGGTTGGGGTTCGGTCCCTGGCTTAATAGTGCCAGTGTCATGTTCCTCCTCTGGAGTCGAGTTGGGGAGGGGACCAGTTACTGAGGGGTCTGGGTAACCCTCGGGGTAGGCCCACATACCAGCCTTTGCCAGGGTGCTCCTCCTCTGAAGCTCCTCCTTCCTCATTGCTACTACTTCCAGCTCCATCTTCAGCCTCTCTTCCCTCTCCCAGATGATATCTAAGTCCTCTTTGATAGAGGCGGTTGCCATCGGAATCATATCCAGGGAGGGTAGCTGAGTTCTCTGTTGAGGTGGGGGAGGGGCTACTTCCTTGCCCTTGCCCTTCTTCCTCTTCAGTAATGGGAGTGAGAACACACTCGCCCATGTTCCTTTCATGCTTGCCTGGTCTTGGCTCTTCCTCAACTGCAGTGACTGAGCTTTCTGGTGTGGTCCGTCCTCCCACGTCAGAGTCAGAGTCATCGGAGAGGATGATGAAGTGGATGGGGAAGTCCTCGCTGGATCTGCTGTAGGATGGGGGTGGTGTGTCCTCACATCTATCCTCCAGGATGGAGGTTTCGATGGGGATAGCTTCTTGGGAGACTGGCTCCCAGTTTTGTCAGTATTTGTAGTGTATGCAGCCATTAGTGAAGTACCAGAAACTGCCTGTAACATTGATACCTATAATACTAAGGACCTTTTCCTATATGTGAGTGCGACTTTTCTGAGTCTCTTGGATATGGCATTGACATAGTATTTGGAGGTCATGCATGAAACAGCATTCATTCTGATGGCAGAGTCCATAAAGACATTACTGGATTCTAGTTGTATGGCACATATTCTCAAGGATCAGAAATATTTCTGGACCTATTGGGAAGATCAAGCTGTGAATGTGAAGACTGCGAACTGCAGTGTCCTCAGCACTGAAGCTTGTGGTGAAATCCAGATGAGGGTGTGCTGCACAGATGGCTCTCCAATGACTGTTCAGTTACTGGAATGTCTGCACATGCCTAGTGTTCCTATGAACCTAATATCTGTAGGCACATTGACAGAATGTAACATGTTCCTACTGTTCGGGAAGAATTGGACAACCATTCACTTCTCTAAAGATCAGCCAAGGTTCTTTAACTCCAAGTTTGCCATAAAGGTGTTTGGATGACTATCATTCCTTGACTGTGAATTGCTGGAGCCTCCTGCTCAGACAGTGATGAGCCTAAACTTCCATGGCAACGGTAAAAACCAAAACTCTAGAGGAGTTCATGGCAAATGGCATGTAGCGACAATAAAGGCTTTGTTGTTGTGTGAGTGTTTCGGTGCACCTCCATGCAATGAATTCCTCAAGAACCCAAGTATACACTGCGACTTTTCAGTCAGCGGAGTAGTACCCTTAATGATCGAGTACTAGAAAATGTTGGCTGTAAGCCAGAAAGGGTCTTGATAGAGGAGAAGGAACGGAATCTGGTATAACTGGAAATACCAGCAAGCCATGAACAAAGTGACAGCAATTAACTAGTAAAAGCCATGGGTGGAATTGGCAGGATTAATGGAAATGCCATCAAAGAGAAATACTGTTTGGCAAGATAACAAATACCAGGATGGCAATAGACGAAGACTGTAGTCAAGAAACTGGCAGTAAAGTGAAGAGAGACTGGCTGGCAGAAATATGATGAGAGACTAGCAGCAGAAAATGATGACTGAGACTGGGCGAGGCTGATACTGAAACTATACTGGGTTAATGATGATAAAATGAAACTGATCCTGATCCTGAGTCTACATGGAGACTATCCTATACTGAAACTGATGGCAAGATAATAAATACTGTGACTGAAGGTCCTATACTGAAACTGTTGACCTAAAATTCCATGTGACAGACACTGCTGGCAGCAATAACGATCCTAATCTGTGTCCACATTGGGGACATAACTGTACTGAGCTGAACTGGGGATGAAATGATGGTGATGTAGAAAGTGAAGGCTGGTAAAATGATGCTGGCTGGTGAAAGTGAAACGATGCTGGCGGAATAAAAGATAAAAGCGAGTTGTGGACACGAAATTCCGTGTATTGGTGCAATATGAGCATACACCAATACTGTTAGAAGAAAAGCCATGACAGAGAGTATAACTCGGAGTGACTATGCTTGTTATTGTCTGTCTCCTAGTGAGTACAAGCTGGTGATGGTGGTCAATAACATGTGTGATAACTAGTGTCCTGGTAACCTGTGTCTCCTGATAACTACTACTACACTAGCTTTTATACTACAAGTCCAGAATAAAATTAGAATACTTGAAACGAGTCCTTAGTAAGTCCTTAGTACATTGATTGGTAAGAAATGATACAAAACATGTGCTCCCAGAGTTCTAAAGTAACAGCATCCACACAGGTTTTACCAGCGTATAGACTTAGTGATCAGAAAGAATTCCACTGACATACAGGACTCTTGGGCTGCTGTGTTGCTGCGGCAAAGTACACTGAAGGTAGTACACTGAAGTAGATGTGTGCAGCATTTGTCTTGGCATTGTAACAGCCTTAGTAAAGCTAGTGGAAAGGTCATGGTATTAAGTCTTTTGCTGTGGAATAGGTATTTTGGCTGTGGCATTCTATTAAGTGATGCTTGATGCTGATGTCAGCAATGGCTGTGCTGAGCAATCAATGATAGTTCCTAATTCCATGAGATCTGCAATCAAGTGCCTGGCTGGCAATAATGAAGTGGCACATATTGATGTGGAATATGAGTTGGGATGGATAGTTGGTGGTAAAAGTGGGTATTGCCATGATTGCAATCATTGACTTAGGAAAAGTCCTGCTAAGTGGACAAGGCATTTATTATAATGCTAAAATCTGTGAATTCTGAGCATACAGAGCCTTGAGGCTCATCAACAGGAAGCCCCATCATGTGCCATGGCGATGCCTACACCTTTCCAACAGGTAAAGCCCACCAGGCACATCTGGCATTGTTGTCTTAGCTATCCAGGACAAGACCTCACCATGGAGATCATAACAGGAACAGCAGTAATGGGGATTACATCACACAGCCCCAACACAAAGATAGCATGCCCTTCATGCCTTATAGGTAAACACTCACAGCATGCACTGGTCATGTTCATTCATTTGAATAATGCGCCTGAATTTACAGAAGGGGAGATGGGTGAGTATCTACAAAAATGAGGTATTCACTGCCAGCTGTGTGTTCCATATGCACATCAACAGAATGGCAAGATCAAGCACTTCATATGAACTATCAAGAAACATGCTCTGGCATTACTTGCTCATTCTGGTCTCCCTGCCTCTTTTCTGGCTGATGCAATTTTGACTACAGCTTATCTCTATATGCAACTACTGAACTCTTCAATTCCAAAAAACTCTGCACTATATGAACAAATGTATTCAAAGAAACCTGACCTCTCACACTTATGAGTATGGGAGTGCAGGTGTTGGGTTACAATACTGAAGGAGAAGCACATGAAAGGAGGTGTGAAGATGTTTATGTTTGAAAGAATATTCATGAGGTATGAAGAGAACAGGATTGGATTGTGGGTCTGTGATTTGAAAGGCAAATATCATTTCTCTCATGACATGAAATTTGACGAGGAGACACTGGGGAAATTGAGTTCAAAGAAGAAGATGTCGGAATCATTGACAGATGAGGTCACCAACAAAGATAGATCTGCTACTGAGGATAGCCAACAGGATGAAACCAAAGATACACCCTCCTGACCTAGACAACAGGGTAAACCAACTGAGAAAGTGTCAAGCGCCAACTCAGATAGGCAAGGTCGAGCCTTAGTTCATCACTCGCACTTCAGTGAAGCGAAACAAAGGTAGTGATGCAGACCGAATTAAGTAGACAGGACTTAGATAGTCGTGGAACTTGGAGTTCAGATAAGAGTTGGGAGTGTATAACCTTAGCCGAAGCTGGGGTTTAGCCACAGTGTAGGCTACTACTTAAATACAAGTTGGGTGTGTTAATAATAACAGTGCTACTATGGTTCCATGATAAAGAATGAGTGTGACATGGCCAATGGCAATGCACCAGCAAAAGGACTATCCAATGGTAAGTGGCCAGCTAGACAAGGAAGGTTCTGGAGGAGTCATGCCCTTGTGGCCGAGACTCCACCTGAGTAAGAATGTCTGAGCTCATCCACTGCGAACCAGGGATCAAGTGATGCAGAAGTGACTGTTGATTGATCAGAACAAAGATACCATGATGGAAGTATTGTGTGATGCAGGAGTATTGGCATGGGTTATGAATGAACTGGATAGGAGTGATGATGAGAATCGGATGATGATCGAGGAAGAATGACATGAAGCAGATGACTAAAGCGAAAAATAGGGGTGAATTCGTGACATTACCCCTCCCATCCGAAGATAGGTAGGAGTCATCTGAGTATGAGTCTTCATTCTCAGCATCCATTAAGAGAGCTCCTAGGCATTGCTTGTACTCCAGTACAAGTTCTTCAGCATTGGCAAGCTGATTTTGTGGTACCCATGTTGCTTCTTCGACTGGATAGCCTTTCCATTTGACAAGATATTCAGTGATGTGGACTTATCGTTTCCCTTGCCTGATGGCAGTCTCCTTGTCTTGTAGTATTTCCTTGATTTCATACTCTTCTTCTTCTTTGATTAATTCCGAGGGTGGAGGTTCGGGTTGTTGTTGATTGAGAAATTCAGGTGGTATGTATGGAGTTAGATAGACTTTGTTGAATCAGTTATGAATTTTCCACCCTGTTGGTAATCGTAATTCATATGCTGAAGACCCTTTCTTTGCCTGGATTTCGAAAAGTCCCACTTGTTTGTTGTCCAGCTTTTTGGCTGGTCACGGTAGGTGTAAATTGGTTGTGTCCAGCCATACTTTGTCACCTGGTTGATAGTCCTGACTAGGTTGTTGGTGATTATCATATGCTCACTTCATTGTCTCTGCTGTTTTGGTTAGAGCCGCCTCTGCCCACTGTTGGGTTTTTTGTAGTCCTTCAACAAAGGTGGCTACTGAGGGAGTTTTAGTAGCTTGGGATGCTGCAGGTCAGATTTTTCCATTTTGTCTGAAGATGACTTTATAGGGGGAGTATCCTGTTGAGCTATGTTCCTGGTTGTTCAGAGCATAGGCTGCTATGAATAGCCATTCGCTCCAATTGTCTTGTTTAAAATTGACAAAGTTTCTTAGGTACTTTTCAAGTTCCTGATTGACTCATTTGGTCTGACTATCCATTTGCAGGTGGTAAGCAGTAGAGGGGTTGCCTTGGATATTCATCAGGGCATATAATTCCCTTGTGAATTTGGACACAAATTGTGGACCATAATCTGAGATTATTTTGGATGAGGTAACTCCAAAACAGCAAATGATTTCGTCTCATAGGATTTTAGCCCATTCTGTAGATGTGATTTCCTTTGTGCATGGGATAAACATGTTGTACTTGGAAAATTGATTGACAACTACTAGGATTGCGTTGTAGCCTTTCGAGTCAGGTAATCCAGTAATTAAGTTGACTGATATGTGTTCTCATGGCCATGAGGGTATTGCATTGGGGTGAAGAGGTGTGGAGTGTCTTTGGTTATCTGGCTTTGTTCTTTGGCAGACTTTGCATCCTTTCACATAGTTGGTTACATCCTGATGTATTCTGGGCCACCAGTGATCTCAGAGTACTAATTCTTGAGTTTTGGTGACTCCAGGGTGTCCAGCAGTGATGTGATCATGGGCATGTGAGATGAGTTCTCCTCGAAGGGAAGGGTCTCTAGGGATGTAGATCCCTCTATCATAGTACAACAGGTTTCCTTTTTGTTGAACTCCTCTTTTATGGTTAAGGGAGTTAGATATCCCTTTATCCCATAATTGAGGGTTGCTCGTACTCAGGGTGATCCTTCCATTGATCTCCTCCTCGGTGAGCATTAATAAGACACAGAAGAATTCAGGTTTTAGGATGACTATGTCATTGTTGTCTTGTTTGCCCTGATCGTGGTCTGCCCTACGACTCAGTAAGTCTGCTTTTTTATTGGCTACTCCCGGCTTGTGGTGTGTCACACACTATCACCAATGTATATAAGTTCAAGGGTGAGTACGATAGAAGCACTCGCGATGTACTTAGATTTAGATAATCTAGTGGGGTTTTGTCTGAAACCAACTTCAATTCTTCTTTCGATGTGTTTTACACAAAGTACACTAGTCCACAATAGTGGGGTTTTATGAACTTGTTTTGTAAGGTATAGTCGAGCAAGTTATACTCGTTTCAATGTTATCTAGAAGAGCTTCTGGCGAACACTTCAAATAATCAAACAACCAAAGACTCCGAGGTCTACAAAGAGTGCAAAATCACTCTACAAAGAACGCTCAGGTTCTGACTTCAAGTACAAGACTTGCAAAGAGTACACAGACTCTGGAGTTCCTTGAACTCAACGATTGTTCGAACTTAAAGCATTCTAGGGCTTATTTTACTTCAACTAGATGAGGTCTTCTGACTTAAAGTCGACTCAGCACGTCTAGATCGCTAATCTCGGAGAGAGAGAGCATGAGGCCTTTGTCCGTGGAGCAGTTCAATTAACTAGCAAGGCACAAACGTGGGGACGACTCTACTTTCTACTTAACTCTTCTAGATTACTGTAGTCGCCCTTATGGGTTGACTTTGGTAACTTAATTCACTTCAGTCGAGGATATGCAATAAAACCAGTGATTGATTAGGTAGCTATACAGGCTACTAGCACAAACGTGGGGGAATGCTTTCCTGCCGTTATGTGTCTAGTCGCTGCTAATTTATATGATTCGTGTTCTAGGTATAGGAGCCCGTATCTACAGTAATTATGGTACGAGCTTTGGAATTAATACAAATGGTGAGTCACTATCCTACAAGTATCATGCCATTCCGTAGTTTCTATTCAGTTTGATGCGACTGCGCCAGGTTATTCTGTCACCGAGGAGTGCCCTACTAGTCTGTGGGTGCTCCTTCTTCTGTCTGCAAGGCTTGCTGCATGCCGTATGTATTGAATACTGTGGTCTGCACAGGATCTCAAGGATGTAATCACTGATCGTGATCGGCTGCAGGTCCAAGATTATATTCTGTTGATCACTGCACAATCAAGGTCAGTCATCTCGGTACCCAACGCGGCTATTCATTCTTCCAAGGTTATTCCTTTCCTAGCCTGAGTTGATCTCAAAGGCTGATCTGTTTCTTGACTTAGCAATTTTTCTTGACAGGTTCTTTCTACTCATTGAGGCAACGAGGCATCTAGTTCATTCCATTCTTCAACTTCTTGGTTTTTATACTCCATACAGATGAGTCCCTGAGATTTGACTGTAATAGTCTTGTTTAGGTGGGGCTTAGCTTGGCATGTTGATGGCTGGTAGAATTGACTCTTCGAGACGTCGTTTCTAAGTCCATTCTGTACTGCCATGCTTTCATTCTTTATGTAGTATTTAGCTACCAGCGCGAAGCCTCCACTGTAGCTCTCTGTACTACTTGTAGATTGCATAAACTGATGTAAAATCGCAAAATCTATGGATAGCCTGATACTAGGCATATCATCAATCGCACCAGTCAGAAAATGATGAGGACTGAGAAGCTTGAAGAAAAACTCCCAAGCCCACTGATTTCCTAACAATGCCCTATGAACTATCTGACCCTCAGAACACAGCAAACCTGCCCATGGCTGAAGAGGCTTTCCTCTACAACAAACTCTCCCGCTCCGGTGAAAAACCCTCTATCCTCCTGGCAGGATCTGCCACCCCCTTCACCGATGCCACCTTCCCCAAGATATACATACCCTGGAACCACCTCACTGCAGGTTTCCCAGAAGACCTCTGAAGCGACATCATGGCCTCCCCGAACTCCTTCATCGCAGCAATCCCCTATGGCGCTGGACCCAAATTCTACTCTGAAAACCTGTGTGCCGACATTCTCCTCACAGAATTCCTCGAAGGTTTCAACTTCCCAGACAAAGGCACTATCATGGCTTTCTACCTGGTAGAATCAAAAGAAGAAAAGAAAGCAAGGAAAAAAGATGAAGGCCACAACAGGAAGAGCACCTTCAACAAACCATGGCCGCTCATCATCACAGGCATTTTTGAAGATTTCATCAGATACTTGCTGTGGCACCAAAGTTTTGCCATCTCCTCTTGTATAGTTTGAAACTTCATCCCCTTCAATCCCAAAGCTCTCGCCTGGGTTATTGTGGCTTTCCAAGAAAACGTTGTCTGCAACAATGCCTTCCTCATAGCTGAAGCCCTGGCCTGTCTTAAACTGGCAGCATGACATGATATTCCCCTGCAAAACCTCATCAAATGCATCACCCAATCACAGAGGAATTTCAGAAACCCAGTCAAGCTCACCATCAGGATGACTCAGTCCTGGCATCTCCTCTACATCGAGACGAAGAATCTCGATAATGACAAGGGACCAGTGCTTATGCTCATGGGTGAACCTATCACCGATGACCTTGATCTTCATTAGGCACTCACAGCCTACATCCGACAACTCAAAGTTCATGTAAACTATCAACAGCTTTTGAATGTGGACAAGATTATTGGCTGCAACTGGTGCAAGAATCAAAGCCATCCGAGCCATGCTTGCCTCTTCCCAGAGGTCGACTCAGCATAGTATGGCCTCACCACCAAGGAACTCTGACTCTGAATGATGAAATCAGAAACCCCCAAAGACCCAGGCCAGAAATGAAAGGAGGGTAATGAGAAGTCAGGTGGCTATTCCAAACATGGAAGGAACTATAATGATGGTTGGAAAGTAGTCGGGCATGGTAAAAAGCAGTAGTCCGCTTACCATTTAAATGCCACTTAATGTAACCTTTTGCTTTCAATAGAGATACTTTATCTCCACTTGTTTGATCTCGGTGAGCCTCAAGCTCAGAAAAGCAGAACCAGGGGTGAGACTGGAAAAGATGAAAAGTCTGTTAAAGCCATCTAACATTCATCAAAGCATCTTCCTGTTCTGATTACTGACAGCTTAGTGGAGGCAAGTTGGACTGCTGAATGGGGAGAGGTGATACAACTGTCTCTAAACAGGACCCAATGGAGCCTACACTGCTTGTTACGCCTTCCCTCTCACCAGGGGAGATACGTTCAAGCAGATTCATCTAGCATACAAGTGGTTTGGCCATCCCATATGTGAACTAACAGTGCTATTAACAGTTTGGATAATAGAATTACAGCAAACAATATTGTGGGTGGTTACGGTATCGGTCTCACTCTACTCAGTCGAGGCTCTGACATACCCACTGGTTATCCCTCCATGCAAGACAGTAGTGCAAGTAGCAACAGTGGGGAACCAGCATCAGAATTCCTGGAGAATAGTGTGGTTGACCTAATGTTGCATGGTCCCCCAGACAGTGATAGGAATATGCCAGCTACCTCTCAAACCTCATTATGTGCAGGCACAAGAGAAACCATGCAAGTCTGCATTGGTAGGAGTCAACAACATATATGTCAAAGACACCAGCTGAGCTTCTCAGCAAACTCACATGACTCAAGTCCTCCCAGACAAGACCCCAAACAGCGAGAGTGGCCATGCCATGAACCAAGTAGTGAGAGAGCCATACTCTCAAATGAATGGGTTTATAAATGCTACAAGCAACATGCCTATGCAGCCACCACAGTTAAGCAACTCCCAGGAGAGTACCCTCCTATAACACATTCCCAAACAACAGACAAGAGAGAAGAGTGAATCACAAAAAGGAAACCAAAGCAGGCATCATGATCTCTTGCTAAACATCAATGGGTTTGGCTGCTTGGGGTCTGGTGAAAGCATCCAAAATAGTAAATGGAGCCATATAAACTAACTCCTTAGGATGTTAAGAACTGGCATTTTGATTGTTTCAGAAGCTCACTTGACAGAACATAGAAGGGATGAACTGGAGAATCTCTTCATGTGTAGGATGAAAATCCACTTTACAGCAGATCCTGAAAATCCAACAAGAAAAGGAGGAGTTGCAATAGTAGTTAAGAAACAGCTCACACTATGGTACCACATTAAAACGAAAGTCATTATTCCAGGAAGAGTCCTGTTAATGAAGACAAGATGGTATCATGAAAAAGAGATTACAATACTGGGTATATATGGCCTCAATGTGAAATGAGGTGATGCTAAAGACAGCACAACATTCTTTGAAACCTTGTACAACTTTTTTGATGCCAACTATAACTGCTGGCCAGACTACATGGGGGGCAATATGAACTTTGTGGAAAATGTGATTGATCGCTTACCAATGCATAATGATCATTCTGATGTCTTGACAGCATTTGACAATCTCAAGCAACTCCTCAGTCTAAGAGACAGCTGGCAAAGCACATTCCCAGACAAAAAATACTTTTTATTCAGCTGCACAAAGAGTGTGCAATCCCCAGATACAAATGAGATAGTCCAAAACACATACCAGTCACATATTGACTGAATTTATGTGATGGACAACCTCTTTGAACATGCTAGACAGTGGAGAATACACCCAGTTGGTATCATAGGAGTAGATCACGAGATGGTATCCATGCAAATCGCTTATGAGGAAGCTCCGCTCATTGGAAAGGGCAGGTGGGCATGCCCTGATTTTGTCCTAAAAGATCATCAACTGTCCATCAAAGTCAAGGAACTTGGACTGAACGCTCAACAGGAAATTGACACAATAAGACGAGCAGGTAGAATTCAAGATATGAATCCTCAGAGAACATATCATAAATTCATCACAGAGGCAATGAATCAAGCTAAAGAAAGAGAACAAATAATTAAAGCCCAGAACCAGTTGAAAGAATCAACCCTCAGCAAAGCCATTGATGCCACCTCTAAGGACCAGTCACTGAGCAACATGGAAAGATCCAATAAACTGGGCAAACTTAAGTCAGAACTTAAGAGCCTAAAACAGGATAGGCATGAAAATTCATGCAGGTTCATCACAGCAAAGAACCACTTAGAAGAGGAGACAGTATCGAAATACTATTTCCAAGTGAATAAGGAATCTAAGCCAAGAGACATTATACATGCTCTTGAAATTCCCAATCCACTGAGGAACCAGACTTAGGAAAGCCTAAATGGGAGCACCAATAACCTATTAGAATCAGCTCCTTTGCTAGAAACTGAGCCAGTATATGAAAAACATTCACCACTAATGGCAGAAATGATGAAAGACTTCCATGGGAACACTCTGCAGTATGAAGGTTTGGATGTCGACGAGGAAACAAGAGCCACCACGATTCAAACTATCCTTGACAAAATAAAGGCATCATCTACAGAAGAGAATAAGGAAAACCTTATAAAGAAACTGGACCATGATCAGATAGTAAAACCCCTATGGATATCTAAGAATGACTCTGTCCCAGAGATAAATGATGCAACCAATAAGTTCTTTAAAGTTCTCAATGACAGATACATGGAAGATAAGTGAAAGAACCTGCCAGCCTTTGATATTGCAGGTCTACTGACCTCAGTCTTTAATGATATGGAGGAATTTGGTATAGACAAGTTGACCAGTTTCACGGATGGGTGGATGTGCCCAATATACAAAAAGAACAACTAAAATAAGATGTCAAACTATTGGCCCATCACTCTATTAAATTCAGAATATAAACTACTCACAAAGGCCCTATCAATCAAACTGGTCACCTCAGCCTCACAATTGATCCATAAAAGCCAGGCTGGATTTATTCCAGGATGACAGATAACAAACCAGACTAAACTCATCTGCATGATCTTGACTATGCTAACCTCATCCAGAAGAATGGAATGATTGTCACACTTGACCAAGAGAAAGCGTATGACAAAATCTGTCATGATTATCTATGGAAAGTGCTGGAAGCTTTCCAAATTCCAGCCCCTTTCATTGCAACAGTGAAGTCTCTATATGAATATGCACAAACAAGGGTCATGGTAAATGGCTACCTCAGCTCACCTTTCAAAGTCACCTAAGGGGTATGTCAAGGAGACCCCCTGTCCTGCCTCCTATTGAATCTCACTATCGAGCCTCTGGCTGAGATGCTAAGATGCTCAGATCTAAAAGGTCTGACAGTCCCAGGGTCAGAAGAAAGACTGATCGCCAACCTTTTTGCAGATAACACAACCACCTTCCTTGATGAGAATGATGACTTCAATGACCTCATGTGCCTACTGGATACCTGGTGCCTTGCTAGTGGAGCCTGTTTCAACGTTATGAAAACCCAAATCATCCCGATCAGTAGCAAAGATTTTTGTCTGAAGCTAAGCACCTGCTGGAAAGCAAAGGATAACTTTAATGAAATACTGAGAAACATCCACATTGTTAAAGAAAAAGAGGTCATCCAAATTCTGGGTGCATGGTTTGGAAATAACATCCCAGAAGACATGGGTGAGGCTGCCAATGACTGTTTGAATTATGATTCGGTGACCGGGGACTGAAGAATGTGGCAATTTCCAGCAGTCAAGGTTCTTATCAATCTTCTCTAGGACTGGAGCCCATGCCAGTACCTTACTGTGGTGCAGGGCATGCTAAAACATGTAAAGAACAAACTCAAGAAACAAGTATGGAAGTTCATTTGGGAAGGAAAAACAAAAAACCTAGTTGATTTTGAGACATTGAAGGCCTCAAGGAGCCAAGGAGGCCTAGACATACTTGATCTCCATGCTTGGAACAAAGCAATAGAAGCGATGTGGGTCAAATCACTACTTGCCAGGAAACAACCTACCTGGGCTTATTTTGTGCATGATATCCTTGCCTGTGCAGCATTAAACACAGAAAAAAACATCAGCCCTGGAGTAAAACTGAATATCTTCCTTCAATCATTTGGAGCAAAAAGATCTGAGCTACCTTGTGACATTCAAAGAATATATGATATTGCAAAGAAGACAGGCATTTGAGCAGAAGGCATAGCCTTCTCCAGGAAAATACTGCATTACCGACCTATCTGGTTCCACTCAGAAGTGGACCCTAGAATCCACCTCCTGACTCAATCAGCGACGAGTACCTGCCTTCATGAGAACCATAAGCTACATCTGGTAGGGGAAGCAGAAGAAATCTTCTACCTCATTGATGACCCTAACTACTCATGCTCCAAATGAGGCCCAAGATGTCAGTGCTTCATCTGCACTGCAATGTCAGAGAACCTGAGATGCATCTGCCCAAATGCATGTATCCTATGAGTGAAGGAACTGATGGACACTCTGCCTCCAAAGTGGGACCCTAGATTTATGCTCCTGGAAGATTATGAGGAGGCTCCCCAAATTCTTGAAGAAGGCTACAAATTTGATCAAAGAATCACAACCCATGGCACATTAGCTGACATGTTCTGAATATTCACAGAAGACAAAACATGCAATATCTTACCAGACATGAGAATGTTCCCTCCAAATGGTGAAGTGATAACTGCTGCAACTGATGGCTCCTGCATTCACAATGGGATGGCAAATGCAAGGGCAGGCACAGGCATTTTCATTGAGGGAGAAAACAAGATAGAAATAGTGCTAAGAGTTTGTCACAAATTCACCCCTATTTTTTGCTTTAGTCATTTGCTTCATGTCATTCTTCCTCAATCGTCATCTTATTCTCATCATCACTTCCATCCGGCTCATCCGTAACCCATGCTGATACTCTCGCATCACACAATAACTTCCATCATGGTATCTTTGCTCCGATCAATCAACAGTCGCTTCTGCATCACTTGATCCCTGGTTCACAGTGGACGAGCTCAGACATTCTTACTCAGGCAGAGTCTTGGCCACAAGGGCACAGTTCCCCCAGAGTCTTCCTCGTCTAGCTGGCCACTCACCATTGGGTAGTTCTTGCACTGGCATATTGCCATTGGCTATATCGCACTTGTTCTCTATCATGGAACCATAGTAGTACAGTTATTATTAATGCACCAAACTTGTATTTAAGTAGTAGCCTGCACTGTGGTTAAACCTCAGCTTCAGCTAAAGTCATATACTCTCAACTTTTACCTGAACTCCAAGTTCCGTGACTGATTCAGTCCTGACTACTTAACTCGGTCTGCATCGCTACCTTTGTTTCACTTCACCAAAGTGCGAGTGACAAACTAAGGCTTGACCTTGCCGATCCAAGTTGGTGCTTGACAGTTTCAGTCATCTGAGCTTGGGATCCAGATCATGAAGAAGGCCAGAGAAGACAGTTTGAATGTAGACATTAACTTTCCAGAGATGGTAAAGTTGGACCAGTATTTTAAGAGGATTTAAGTACAACTTTAATATATTTTCCAATCAAATGTTTGAAACATCTAATTATATCAAGTTCTTAGCAACATATGACAATTATGAAGAAGTATTTGTTCTAGTGAAGTATTCAAAAAAAAATGATCTAGCTCCTGGTTTATTTCACTGTTATATTCCCTCTTCCTTCTATTCTAAAAAGCAGCACTGTGAGACCCTCTTGTTCTGATGATGATTTACATCATAATGTTCTTGATATCTAGCAGTACTTTTGTAGAACTGGAAGTGCAATGAATCTTCCAAGAAAGTATCACTAATACAAATAGGACATTATTGTCTTCTATGGTTCTCTGCCTCATGATTGACCCACAATTTTCAAAAGAAATCAATAAAAGTGTAAAATAGAAAAATTTGTAACTCACCTGAGAATGCCCAGTCTTCTAGCTGATTACTCTAATGTCATCTCTCCAGAAGACACCTCCACAATGCTGTTGGGATCACATTTCAGATCTATCTTCTCTGTCAACTCTTTTGCTGCTGCCTCTTCTCTCTCTCTTGCAATCTCACTTTCTTGTTTTGACTCCTCCTGAAGCATAGTGACAAAAATGGAGGGAAGACTAATAGGCTTGTTAGTCTCTTCTTGGTGGGATTCATATGTCATAAGACTCTTGCCTTTGAGATCTTCTGTATAAGTTGCTGAAATCCTTTGCTGGTAGTGGTCACCACAAACAGAACAAAGTAGCTGAGTGTATTGCCCTTGAACATGCTTGTATACATCTCCACAAATGCATATGTGTTCATTGTGATCTTCAGGGACATCAGCAGTGAAATCATTCTTGATATCAGTATCAGTGACTGTCAAATGGTCCACAATCATGCTCAGGCAAACATCTTTAATGAAATACATCTCCTCATTCTTTTTCCAAATACCAACCAGAGTTGGCTAATATAAAATGTTAGATGCTGCACAATACCCTATAATAAGTTTTACTTGCCAAGATAAGAGTCCAGTCTACAGATGAGGCTTTAATATGCTTCACTAGGAACTTCTAGACTGTATAAAGTGATTAAAGATGAGGATGGGACTTGACAGTATCTTCCAATGACAGACACTTCATATATTTAGTGTTTTTACTGGCAAAACATTAGACCATGAACATAATAGAGAGAATCAAGGCATACCTTCTGTGCAATGCTGGAGCATTTGTATAGGTGGTTTCTCAAGCCTGCTCAGTCACTCCTTCCATGACAGCCCCAACTAAATCAAGAGTTTGCACTGCATTGGAATAACACTTACTCAGAGTATCTGAATTAACCTGATGATGAAGCATACCTTTGGCCATTTCACTTCCAAAGAGAATATGTAGCAAAGCTGCAAGTCCTCTCTAGAAGCAGTATAGCACCACACCTTCCAGAACCCCTGTAGCTGTTTTCAGTTTTGAGCCACAGAAATAACAGTATCACTTGCCACTCAGATCACAGGAGTAACCAATAAATCAAAGACTCTATGTTGCAGTTTATTATGCTTTTCCTTTTATCTTATCTTATCTTCAGTGCCTATCTAACACCCTTGTATTGTAGTTCTATTATTAGTATACTCAAACATGTATTTAAGCAGCCTCAGCTGTGACCTTAAGCCCCAGCTTTGGCTAAGGTTATATATACCCAACTCTAGCTTCTTTCCTTATGACTATCTAAGTTTCTCACCAATTACTCATGGCACAGTGCCTACATTGTATCTGGACTATTGAATGCATGTAGCAGGTTTTTATTTGACATTTTTTGTCAAGTTGATGCATTATATGGTGTTCAACATAATACAAAGCCCTGATTAGTGTCAGATTATATCATATGTGATAACATTAATACTCACAGAAAACTGAAAGGTATTAACTATGCTAAGGAAGGCGAAGTGCTACACACACACACCCTAACACACTCAATAATTGCGGTTTGAAGGGGTAAGTTACACCGGGTCGATGCTTGTACTGTGGATACTAGTTCCGGGTTGATAATGAATATAATTTGTTTGATTGCAATATTCTGAAACGACACAAATCTGAACTTTCTGTGTTACTGAACACAATCTGATACCAACAGGCTGCCTGGTGCAGTTTCCTGAATGTGTACTAACTGCCTGGTGCAGTGTCTGAACTGATACTGTCTGTCTGGTTGCAGTTTTACTGGTACTAACACGGATTCTGGACTGTACTTCTGACTGTCTGTCTGTATCTTCCTGAACTGACTGCTTTCTGAATGGTTCTTGCACACAAAACGTGACCAGGTCACTAAATACTATTCCAGGTGAGTCTAGGACTCAAAGCTCTTAACCAAAACCCATACTAATTTGCTTGGTAGCGTTCTGGGGACCAGAAACCTGACCTCCCGCTAGTTTACATGGACAGTATTTATACTATTCTACCCTATCTATATTTCCAATCTTTCCAGGTATTATTACTGTGCTCGCTGACTGAGCCGGGTGGATATGAGCTCATATCCTGGCTCCCAGGTGAACCCGATCATGATCTTGTGCTGCAACCTGGTGTTCTGGCTCATAATACTAAGTTTTACCTGTACTGAGGCAGAGCCCCTGGTGTTATAGTTCTTGTTTCTCATCTATCCGGCGAGCCAACCATCTGCCTGAGAGACTAGGAAAGCTGCCAGGTAAGTAAAGCTGTACGCGATTATTCTTTGTTTTGTTATTCTTACTTTTAGACCGATGCCATCAGGCGGCCATCAGTGCCGAGATGCCAGTTCGGCTGCAGCCATGTGCTTTCGACCTGCCTGGACCTTCGGTCACTCGGGCTGAGTCATCGGATCACCGGTCTGTTGCCCGAGCCCTTAGGCTTGTCACGGCTAAGTCCTTACTGATGCAGTGGGGTCTAACACTTCTTGCTGTGTACCTTGCAGGTTCTTTCTTACTCGCACCACTACAAACGTAGTTTGTAGGATAATAAAATTAGATTTATACATGTTTTCCAAGGGTAGACGCCAGGCAGGCGTATCAAAACTTTAACTGTTTATTCTTATAATGACTATTCCTGCAGAAGGATCCTGGATGACAGCCAGTCATCAGCATCAGTGTCTAGAGAAAAATATGTCAAAGAATCTAAATTATATCAGACAAGTTGATAAGTATAATAGAGATCCATACCTGATTTATTGTTATTTCTGATTGAGGACTAGCCAGTATATGAAATGATTTCTCTATTAGTATGCACAGTTTAGCAGGATCCCAGTATTGTTTAGGGCATCCACTCTTAGGGAGATCATATGTTTCTATCAGATATTTACAATGCTTTGTATCCTGTTAGCTAAAATCTCCAAAACAAAACACAAAAAGCTCACTTGTTCTAAGTGATCTGTCCAGGTGCTTGTCAGCTCTTAGGTTGCATCTTTACAGAAGTTTATAATCTGTGGTTTATGTTAGCAATGATGAAAATAAGGAGAGGGTAGACTCACTAGACCAAGAACATCATTGCAAAGGGTGCACAAAGAAATACTACTCATTCTAACACCTTTCTTGTAGCTGCTAGAGTGTGATGCTATAATGCAACTGGTGAAAAACATCATCATCTAATCTGAAAATCATGTCAATATACATCTAATAAGAAAGAGAAGCACATATCTATTATATGGTCTAAATTAAAAATGCAATCTTGATAAAGATGCCACATAGCAGTGTCCTCATGAAAGTCAATCATACAGTTGTACACTTTGAGCTGATGTTGAAAGGTAGAAGGTATCCAGAACAAGACCACATTGGAAATCTCACTCATCTCCAGCAACATCTTCATAACAGAGACATTGGCCAGAAAATTGCAGAAAAACTCTTATTATTCAGCATGGTTTTGGTGACCAGGGGCAGTAGCCATAGGGATAGAAAGAGGGTGTAGTAAAAGCATCAATTTCAATGGTATTTATATATGAACACATACATATGTTTTTCTTCTTGTGAATGTTTATCTTTGTAATTGTCATAGTCTCATCTTTTCCCATTCTCCTCACTGCTAATATCTGTATTTCTTTTCTTCTCTCTGTCTCTCTCCATGCATGATGTTTGATTCAACTTAATGGTCAGCTCTTGTAGATGTCCACCCCCTAGCAAAGGACTGCTTATGGTCTTATTTGGTATGTGTTTTCATTATTTGTACAAAAATCACTTACATTTTTTAAGCTATGCAAAGATCTTTGATACCACAAGCCTCTGATAAGTTTTCTCACTCTCTGCCACCTCCCTTAACATTCACTGGCACACAGCTTCATCTGGCCCCACTGCAACCTCATCAGTGCTTGCTGATATGTCAGATCATTGCCATTGTGCTTTACAGGACCCACAGGCTATTTTGTCCCATCAAAAGGTGCTATTATTATCTTCCTGACATAGAGAAATATGAGTATCTTCTCAGAGATTCTACTCTCTTGTCTTAGCTTGTATGATTTCAGAATTTGAAATTTTGATAAAACACAAAATTGCAATTCAAACAACTCTGATCAAGTATGTTTTGTGCCTCTCTGCCTTTCTTCCTCTCACTTGTCTCCAATAGTCTTGACCAAGTCCAAATGTGAATAACCACCAGACTCAGATAGTCCTAGCAAAGCATGTAGTACTTTAGAGCTAAAAAACCAAGAGGCCAGCATTGAATACAACTCAGCAGAGCAGAATTTGGTGTCTGGAGTACATGAACTCTTTAAATCTTACCAGCTTTTATCTGAATATCTTGTAGACACCTGAAGAAGATAGGAGTACTCATAGCTCTTCTATTATTGCCTAATTTAGATCTCTGTCTCAACACCCTCCTGCTGCACAAGTATCCCCTCAGGCTGAACACACTCTCAGTGTGTCTTTTGATTTTGATCTCAATAGAAGTCAAAATCCTTTATGTCAAGCACCAACTTGGATATACAAGGTCGGTCCTTAGTTCATCACTCACACTTTGGTGAAGTGAAACAAAGGTAGCGATGTGGATCATTGTTAAGTAGTCGGGACTTAGATAGTCATGGAACTTGGAGTTCAAGTAAAGTTGGGAGTGTATAACCTTAGCTGAAGCTGAGGTTTAGCCCACAGCTGAGGCTTGCTTAAATACAAGTTTTGGTATGTTAATAATAACTATGCTACTATGGTTCCATGATAAAGAATTAGTGTGACATAGCCAATGGCAATATACCAATAAAAAGACTGCCCAATGGTGAACGGCCAGTGAGGCAAGCGAGGTTCTGGAAGAACAGTGTCCTTATGGTCAGGATTCCATCTGAGTAAGAATGTCTGAGCTCATCTACCGCAAACCAGGGATCAAGTGATATAGAAGCAACTGTTAATGATCAGAACAATGATGTAGTGATAGAAGCATGATATGATGTGGGAGTATCAGCAAGCAGGTTATGAATGAGCCAGATAGGAGTGATGATGAGAATCAGATGATGATCAAGGAAGAATGACATGAAGCAAATGACTAAAGTGAAAAATAGAAGTGAATTCATGACACTTCACATGAGAAGTCTCCTTCCAATTCACAAGTCCAGGTACTATCTTCAAATGTATGTCAACCCAACACTTGTTTCTTTTGTATTACCACTTAGGCATTGCCACCTAAAGCTATATCTAATAGAAGGAAAGTGAGTTATTCTCAAATATCTTTCTCTTTCCTACCCCTGCATATGCTTTTTGCTACATTGAAGTGACCACACAGGCAGCACAATAGCCTTTTCACACATTGCTCTTCTTGAACTTCAGATTGAACTTCATCAGCTCCAGTCCATGCTAACAATGCAAAAAATCAAACAACAAATGCTGGATCTACAATTGGCTGACTGGACTGTCTCTCATGCATTTTAAAGGATTCTTTCCTGACTCTATTGACCATGTTGATAATATCTACAATCTGCTTGCTGTGAAGCACAAATTACACAGTACATCCTTGGACTCAGCAAATATGGTTTCATTGTATGGCCTAGTTCATCATGTCCTGGCAAACTGACAGGAACACAACATTCCTGCTATCACTACTGAGGGAGGTCTGCCATTGCAGGCAAAGACCTCATGGGAGGATGCTGATGCTCAGACCAACTGGATTTGGAAGGAAATAAAGGGCAACTCATCAGATAATGATGAAGCATCTATTCCTCACATCTTCACTCTGCCTATGCCTACCACCACCAGTCATCATACATCTATCTAACCTCTCTCTGCTGCATTATCTGGCAGATCATCTGCTCCTATTGCATCTAGGAGTGGCAATTGCAGCACTTGCCCCCTCTCTGCTGCTTCTACCACCTCTGCCACAGTGTCTAAAAGCAATGCCCCTTCTGACTCCAAAAAGCCAGCTTTCAAGTTGAGGCCTGAGGTTTTTAAGGTACCTACCAAACCTGTCCCAGTCAAAAAGTCCAAGTAGATGTGTTTTTTGTTTTTTCAGTTCAGTTCACTATAATAATATCAATCACAATTCTCAGTTTATGATAGTTTCTAGACTGGCATTGCTTTGTAGTGTAACATGTGTACTTTTGTTCTTTTATAAAGCAATGCTATTGTGCAATGATGAAAAATAACTCTCATTATTATCAAATTCAGATGATCTTGCTTGGAAGAGATAGCCAGTAATGCTAATGTCTCTGAAGTGAGATCTAATGATAACTGTCTAGTAAGAAGATGGCCTCTGCCTTCACTTTCACCACTTCCTTCACCTTCTTAAGTTTCAAGTCCCTTTCCCTCTTCCTCTCCTGCTTAGCCAATTCCATGGCTTCTAACTTAGCCTTTTTCTGTTGCTGCTCCTTGTATTCATCCCAGCACTCCATAGTCTCATTGTACACTTCAATATTAGTGTCTCATTGTTTGTAAAAATACTCCAACTCATCAGGAGTGGTGTCAGTTGGCATTGGGAGAGCCTCATAAAGCTTGGGGGTTACAGAAAGGCAGTATTCAATAGTTGATGACATGATGAACAATGAGAAATGAAGTTTAGAAATGAGGGGAGATGTTGGTGGTTACTAGTTAAGAGGTGAATTTGCATGTGATCACCCTGCAGAACTTCATGTGGACATGCTTGGTCATTGGGATTTGTATTCTTGAGGGTAAAAACACTAAGAGGGGATACTGTAACGTATATGCCAATGGAACTCTGACTCCACACCTAATTCCAACAAACTGCATTATAGAATCCTATGAATTCTGATTCTCAGTTTCTATTTCATATTCTATTTTATATTTCACCTCTCCATTTTAATTTATCAATAGCCCAACATCAGTAGTGAGTATGTCATCAGACTCCATTGGCTACTGATCAGTAGACTACAACTACTGACCACTCTAGAATGTAGACCACTCCAAGTAGAAACCAGATCAGACTCCTAACTAGTATATAAGCCTTAGAACTACACTGTAGATACTCAGTTCTGTTAGCTAGAGGTACCTGTACTGATACAATGAATGTCAGACTCCTCAGTGCATGGATAGTGAAGTAGTGATTGTATTTTATACCTGTACTGATATGATGAACATCAGACTATAGTATAGAGATAAGTGAGAAAGGCAATACAAGATATAGAAAGAAATGAACATACCTTCTCAGTGCATGGATAGTGAAGTAGTGACTGAGGAGGAAAGAAGACAATATATAGTATATATAAGTTCAGAGAGATCATGTGGTACACATGTGATCTTGACATGACATGAATGCATAAATCCAATGTCCATCAAATAAGCACCACACCAGCTAACAAGTTTGAATATCAACTTGGTTCAGCTCAATCTCTCTCTCCAACTTTAAGTCAAAACTCATTCTCCAGTCTATGGAACTCCAATCTATTGGACTTATCTCTTACCTCATCTCTGTCACTCTGTGGACTTCCATCTGTATTCATCTTAGGGCTTTGGCTTAGAGGTGACATTGCTAATAGCTTTGCCTATGCCTGATGCTTTCTGCAGCTTTCTGCTATGTGCAATCTCTGCTGCATTCCTATTGGCATAATCCTAACACAGTCTCTGCACTCATAATACCTTCACCTCATATCCAAGAATCTCTCCCTAGCCTCCAAAGCTTTTTTCAGACCATCCTCCTCATAATACCTATGCCAGAATACTATGTTGGCCAACTTGAAGAGGTCACTACCATCAAATGTATCAGGCCCCATTTTTTTTTTTTTTTTTTTTTTAAATCCTAAGTATATTGGTTATGCATGCGTATGGTCCAATTTAGCTACTTGTGTTACTGTGTGTATGATGTCATCGATTAAGTCAGCTTAACAAGCTGTGCACTTATGTTATGGCACGAAATTATCCCTCGCCCTCGATAACTTGGTGCGACTCGGGCACTGCCACCTTTTCCCACTTTGGGAAATCCTGACCTCTGCCGAGAAATGGCCGCAATCTATCCGTCACCATCGTTTCTTCACCAGACCCTTCTCATGGCCTAGTCCTACTTCCCATCAAACTCCATCAATCCCAGTCCTTCTCCGGTCTCTCTTTCCCAGACCTGCCTTACTCGGCCAAGATCACCAACACAGTGTGATCAATTGATGCGGGGGTGATGTGCCAGGCCGGGGTGTGCTTGGATCACCACTCCATTTTGTTACACCTGGGTCCCAACCAGGCGGCAGCCTTGCGGCACGCGACTCCGTTTCCCTGTCTTATTCGAAAGATCACTGGAAGGGTCTCGAACCGATGCCCAGAATGGCAAGGAGAGATAAGATTTGTCGTGTGATTTTAGAGGGGGTAATGTGCGTGACTTGATCATGTTTTAGAAAGGGAGGCTGCATTTCACGTGATTCGGATATCGGAAGTGGTAGAACCCGGAAAGTGTCTAGAGTGTTACTTTCTGGGGGGGTGGGGGGCTCGAACTCGCGAGTGCGAAAATAAATATTTTCTGTGTGGAACGAGGTACAATCGAGCAAGCAGAGGTAACCACTACACCATCTGCCCCCCATATCAGGCCCCATAATGTGGGCATGCCACACATGAGCAATGTTCTTGTCAAGTTGCATCTGCATAGCTTTCTGTAGGGCCTCTGTGTTGATGTTCTTCAGCTTCTCAAGCTTAATCTTGGAAGACTGGATTTCTTGCTGGTACTCCTCAGGGAAGAAATTCCATGGGTACTCTGGTTCATTATCAGAATAAAAATCATCAACCAAATCATTGACATGACTTTCAAGAAGGTCCACCTTTCCCTCTACCCTCTCCAGACTCTCCTCAAACTCCTCCATCTTCTTGTAAATCTTATACAAGAGGTCTAAGACCTCACGGAACCCTGTGGAACCTGATCCTTTGCCTTGATTGAATGTACACTTCATTTTCTTTAACTTGCAGCACTCACAAGTATGGCCACTCCTAACAAAACACTTGACATCATCAATTTTGCAACATCCACAACACTCTATACAACTACAAGTCAGCAACAGATTCAGAATTCATAGGAACACATACCATTGTCCTTATATTTCTAATCATCTGTCTGCATCTCAGGCTCCATCTTCAACTTTTTCATGGGCCTTTGCAATGGTCCTGCTACCTTCTCATTACCACTTGTCACCACAATCTTGCTTGACTTCAGCCTTCACTTCCTCGAAGTCTCTGTGAGTGCCAAATCTACTGCTCTACTCTTACCCTTCAGATCCTTTCTCTTCTCCACCAACTGCTTCATCACTGCAGCCTTAGGGTCCTCTTCCTCTTTCTCCTCCTTGTCATCTTCTTTGGTCCCACTCTTAGTCTCCTTCTTAGACTCCACAGCTAATCTTGCTTCCTCCAATAATCTCTCATTCTCTTCATCTCTCTCCACAGCCTTTCTCTCTTCTTCCAATTGTTTTGCCTCTGCCTCTGCCTCTTTCTTTTGCTGTTTCCTCTCTATGGCTTCCTGCTCCTGCTCCTCCTTCTTAGCCTTCACATCTGCTATCTTTCTCTCCCTCACCACTTTTCTAGCCTTCTTTTTCATTTCTGTCAATCGCTGCCATGGTTTTACCCCTATTTTTTGCTTTATCTTATCTTATCTCCCAGCATCTGGTACTAGGTTATTCTGGAACCCCTATTCACCATCACTCACATCACTTTTATGGGGTTCTGATCATGATGTAATTCCACGACCAACATACATTCCTTCACTCTGGAGCTGCTCAGCACTCCAGCCCTATGCACTCTTTACACTCATTCATTGAAGACCATACTTCTCTACATGAGAATCATGAACAGTATACTATTATTAGGTAGAGCCTACATGTATTTAAGCTAGCCTCAGCTGTGGTCTTAAGTCCCAGCTTCAGCTAAGGTTATACACTCCCAACTCTTACTCAAGCTCTCTGCTTGTGGACTAAGAAGTCTATGTCACTTAAACAATGGTCTGCAATGCTTCTCTTACTCTGATTCACCAAATGTGAGTGACAGATAGAGATCATGCCTTACTGATCAAGTTGATGCATTACAATTAGCTAAAGCTTGCCTTTGAATATTCTTATTATTATTCAATGACAGTGATCATATAAACTCTTCAGACTGAAATACCCTCATATTTGGTTGTACCTTTGGCTCTCTAATACTCCTATTAGGAGCTATCGCTGTTCACTACACCTGACCCTAACAATGCCAAAGAGTACTGACCCCCAGAAGAGGGCAAGTAAATGGGCTCAATGGCTCATCAACAGGAAGCTCCTGAACAAGCAGCACTATCAGGTTCTGACACTGTATGTCAGAGCCCAACAACAGAACAAGATTTTGAACTCCCATACCCACTGACAAAGACCTTCCCACATCAGTCCACCCTATTCCCACAAGAGAAGCTCAGCCAAGCAATGGAGAAGGTGATTTCCTGAGGGAAGAAGACCTTGGTTGCCTCCATATCCTGTCTGATGATGCTGAGAGTGTTGCAGAGCACTCAGTCACTTTCACTAAGTTATCAGCTGCCATACTAGGCTATGACTCAGATGGAGAGTGACTCTATCAGAGAGGAACCTGAAGATTCTATATAGACACTGTCTGTGGAAGAATCATGATCAATGGAGGAGACAATGTATGTTTCATCAACTCAACCAGCTGAGTCGATGTTACCAATGAGTTTTTCATTGGAATCTGAGGGCAAGTCATAGGAGGAGGAGATGGATGACTTCCTGCAGAGAAAGAGGCAGGAAGACACTGAGGAGATGAATCAAAGACTCTTTGGTACACTGCACTAACCTCCCCGACTAGCTTCTCAGGAACCCCAGCCCTCACCTCATACACTCCCACATCCTGATACTCTCTCCATAGAACCTGCTGAGTCTGGGGAGTTGACACTCCACCATGCATTCCACATGTTCCTTTGCCATACCCAAGATATGGAGAGGCAATACCAGGCTGGAATGATGATGTTGACCAGCCTCCCAAGCTGGCTAGACCTGAATCTGACATTCTCCCAAGAGACATCTTTACCATTGCAGACCTCAGACAGTTTGTGAAGCCTTCATTGGAGCTCCAGCACCTAACTTTCACCTCAGACAACTACCCCAATGCAATTAACCAGGAGAGAGACTCTTCTGACAGCAGAAAGCTCTATGAGTACTACACCCATGCTGACTCTCCACTCTGGGTTGAGCCTATATAGTGGGTCATCTTCCTCCCAGATGCTGAAGGACAGTGGAGAATTTTTGAGTGGTTTGCTGGAAACCAATCCTTTCCAGATGTGACCTTCCTCCTGAACACTGTCTCAGAAGAGTATTATGACTTTACTCCTATTTTCCTTATCTTATCTTATTCTTATCTCTCAGAACCCCGGACCTGCCTATCTTATCTCCCAGACCCATGATATTCCACCAGCACACTCCTTACCCATTTACCCAGTTGCCGTCACCCCAATTCACAGCTGCCACCCCCAGGTGACCAACGACCTGCATGCGCCATCATGCTTCTTAGTAGTTGGACAAGAGTCGACCACCAGTTGAGGGCAGTCTACAGGATGCAGCCTATTCAGATGGAGTCCCACACAGATGCAGGTGATATGCACTCTTTACTCTCATTTGTCGGGAGTACACTTCTTTTAGTGTCCTCCCTCCTCATTCGTTGAAAGACACACTTCTTGTTGCACGCACCCTTGTAGATACTATTCTTAGTACGAGTCTAACATGTATTTAAGCTAGCCTACACTGTGGTCTTAGACCCCAGCTTTGGCTAAGGTTATATACTCCTAACTCTTACAAGCTCCTCGCTTTCACTATAAGTGATGCCTAACTTCTCGCAATCTACCAACACCTCTCTAACACTGAATCACCGAATGCGAGTGACAGGATAGAGACCAGCCTTGGTTCAGATTAGAGTTAGTGCTTAACAATTAGCCGAAGCTTGTCCTTACTATCCTTACCATTGATAACGATAACTGTACCGCTTCAAGGCAGTCACTGTTATACTTCCAAAGAAAAGAAATCTTCAGCCCGTTATTTAAAATGGCACCCATCATACCTCGAGATCATAAACATTCGTTGTGGTACAGCAAACTTTATGCCGCTCACCCCCTCAGACCACACCACCATTATCTTTGGAAGTACCTTTAGTATCTTGACACTAGTAACTGCAGTCGCAGTTCTCCATATCCTCCGACCAACCTGACACCAAAGAGCACTGACCCCCAAAAGAGGAAGAGTACATGAACTCAATGGCTCATCAACAGGAACCCCACAAACAACAAGCACCATCTAGCTCCGGTCCCTCACACCACAGCCAAGGAGGGAGTGAGACACACTTTGACACCCCTTACCTGACAGAGAAGAGTGAGCCTCCACGCTTGAGCTTCAGGGCGAGGATCACCGAGACAGTGAAGGCAAAGAATCCCTTCGGGAAGAAGCACCTATAGCTGCTACTTTGATGCATCAAACACTGTTAGTTGACAGTTAATTGTGATACATCAGGAGTGTCAGTTTACATCCAGCCCATATACAGTAATTCCATCAGGATAACAAAGTGGCTTAGTAAGCTTCCCAATCTGTGTCAATGATGGCATCATTAGATGAGAAGGCAATTTCAGGAATTGAACCTGGGACCTCAAAAATAAATCCAATAATATCACATGATCTTTTCAAGCAGGCAGGCTAACCACTACATCATACTGGCATTATATATATGTCTTTTCATCTCTATATATACTCTCCCTCCCTTAACATTTATGACCTCATATTGATGCCCTCCCTTTGCTCCGCTCTGGTGCGCTCTTTTGCCTTTTTAGGCTCCCCAAATCAGCCCATCAATTTTGGCTGGATCCAGTGGCAGTGCCGCATTTTTAATACCCAAAATAGGGGCTATTTTCCGGTCAAAATAGCTATTGGGCTATTCTCAGGCTACTGGCTGGGCCAGGGGATAGCACTATAATCTGTATAGACATAAACAACATAAAATAGAGCCCTCTAATGATGCATAGGAGCCCTGGATAGTGGGATAAAAGGGTAATATAATGAAAATCGCATAAATATTCGCTTTTGGGGGCTGCTGCATGCATTGGATCGGCTGGAGGACTTCACCAATCAATTCCCTGACCTTGAAAACACCCAAACAACCCCTCCACAGTACTTTTGGCACACTTCATTCCTGGAGATAAACGAAAATATTCGCTTTTTAGGGTGCAGCATGCTCCAGATCGCTTTGAAAACATTACCAGTCGATTCCTATGCTATAAAAACCCTAGAATACATCCTCCTTCGTAATATAGGTCCAGTATAATACAGTATAAAAGGGGGTATTAGGGGGCATACATCGCTTATTTTGTTTTTCGCACTTCGGATGGCTTGGAGAGCATCACCAATGGATTCCCTGATATTAAAAACCCCAAAACGACTCCAGCCTTTATTTATAGGGTCTCAAAAACGACAGAAATAATGATATTACAGTTTGGGAGGAGCACATGTAATAAATCCTATTTCTGGACTTCAGACCACTTCGGAGTTTTGTCTATTGTGTTTATTGACCTAAATAACACTCAAATGACCCCACAGGAGAAAGGAAACCATCAGAAATATGTGATAAAAAGAGTAATAGGGGGATGGAGGAGACATACCTTATATTTCGCATTTCTAATAGTTAGGGAGGGTATTCTTGTTATATAACAGACTATATATATTGTACAATGGTGTGTATGAAGCCCCATGGATATCCGAAATGTATTGAATGAGATATGAGCAGATCATTCTGTAAAACAGGAGGAGCACATCCCATATTTCGATGTTCTGCTCATTCTATGGCCTGGGGATCATCGGATTCGGATTCCTTGACCCAAAAAACAGTAGGGCCACCTATCATCCATGGTATTCAGATGTTCAAACTCCGAAGTACAAGATGTTCTCTCATTTGTCACTTATATTGTCCTGTAGCTACATATGGCTGTATGTGTTAGCTGGGTAAAATGGCTCCTATGGATGATAGGTGGCCCTACTGTTTTTTGGGTCAAGGAATCCGAATCCGATGATCCCCAGGCCATAGAATGAGCAGAACATCGAAATATGGGATGTGCTCCTCCTGTTTTACAGAATGATCTGCTCATATCTCATTCAATACATTTCGGATATCCATGGGGCTTCATACACACCATTGTACAATATATATAGTCTGTTATATAACAAGAATACCCTCCCTAACTATTAGAAATGCGAAATATAAGGTATGTCTCCTCCATCCCCCTATTACTCTTTTTATCACATGTATTTCTGATGGTTTCCTTTGTCCTGTGGGGTCATTTGAGTGTTATTTAGGTCAATAAACACAATAGACAAAACTCCGAAGTGGTCTGAAGTCCAGAAATAGGATTTATTACATGTGCTCCTCCCAAACTGTAATATCATTATTTCTGTCGTTTTTGAGACCCTATAAATAAAGGCTGGAGTCGTTTTGGGGTTTTTAATATCAGGGAATCCATTGGTGATGCTCTCCAAGCCATCCGAAGTGCGAAAAACAAAATAAGCGATGTATGCCCCCTAATACCCCCTTTTATACTGTATTATACTGGACCTATATTACGAAGGAGGATGTATTCTAGGGTTTTTATAGCATAGGAATCGACTGGTAATGTTTTCAAAGCGATCTGGAGCATGCTGCACCCTAAAAAGCGAATATTTTCGTTTATCTCCAGGAATGAAGTGTGCCAAAAGTACTGTGGAGGGGTTGTTTGGGTGTTTTCAAGGTCAGGGAATTGATTGGTGAAGTCCTCCAGCCGATCCAATGCATGCAGCAGCCCCCAAAAGCGAATATTTATGCGATTTTCATTATATTACCCTTTTATCCCACTATCCAGGGCTCCTATGCATCATTAGAGGGCTCTATTTTATGTTGTTTATGTCTATACAGATTATAGTGCTATCCCCTGGCCCAGCCAGTAGCCTGAGAATAGCCCAATAGCTATTTTGACCGGAAAATAGCCCCTATTTTGGGTATTAAAAATGCGGCACTGCCACTGGATCCAGCCAAAATTGATGGGCTGATTTGGGGAGCCTAAAAAGGCAAAAGAGCGCACCAGAGCGGAGCAAAGGGAGGGCATCAATATGAGGTCATAAATGTTAAGGGAGGGAGAGTATATATAGAGATGAAAAGACATATATATAATGCCAGTATGATGTAGTGGTTAGCCTGCCTGCTTGAAAAGATCATGTGATATTATTGGATTTATTTTTGAGGTCCCAGGTTCAATTCCTGAAATTGCCTTCTCATCTAATGATGCCATCATTGACACAGATTGGGAAGCTTACTAAGCCACTTTGTTATCCTGATGGAATTACTGTATATGGGCTGGATGTAAACTGACACTCCTGATGTATCACAATTAACTGTCAACTAACAG
This sequence comes from Desarmillaria tabescens, assembly GCF_030435595.1. Lineage (NCBI taxonomy): Eukaryota > Fungi > Basidiomycota > Agaricomycetes > Agaricales > Physalacriaceae > Desarmillaria > Desarmillaria tabescens. Next base: position 1,532,557 of record NW_026848305.1, read on the forward strand.
TGTTTGATGCATCAAAGTAGCAGCTACAGGTGCCTTGTGGATGATAATTGTCACTTCCCATGATTTGCTTCTTTATGTTGGGGCATATGGCGAGTTTGACTACCTCCTTCATTTGGTCCTCGTTGTTGAAACATTTGGCCTTTATCACTAGTTCCTCGAATTTGTTGAACAACGCAATGGCTGACTGGAATTGTGTCTGCCTTAGTTTCTTCCATTCAGCCCACCAGATCTTAATTTTGGTGACCTCTTAGAATTGATCACATAATGCTCGTTCGAAGGCTTCCCAGATTGGGACACGATATTGTCCCATCACCGTGTCCTTATACTTGTGTTATTGGTCTACCCACCATTGCATGGCTTGTCCTTTGAAAAAGGATATGGCAAATACTACTCAACTAGGACCATATCCCCAGGCCTCATTAAGGGCGAAATATTGGGCATGGGCCTCGAAGTGATATTTGCAGTGGATGAAGAATCTATCGACGTCATCAGCCTTTCCATAAAAGTGATCTGGCTTTTCAATAAGTACAGGCTTGACATTATTCCAGGGGTTGGGCTGTCCATCAGTGATTGCCCAGCCATCTGACAGATCAGGTGGGAGTGGCAGATTTTCAGGGCAAGGAAGTGATCGAAGATTTCGATCATTTTCCAGTGATGGTGATCCTGTGGGAGGGGGTGGCAGAGGCACTCCTCCTCTGCCTCCTCCTCTGCTTGGTCCACTGGGTCCACCACCATCTCTGCCATCCAGTGGGATCGGTCCTTTTCCATTATTAGCAGTCTCCATGGTCATACTGTGTAGGTGTTGTTCCAAGCCTTGTCCTCCAGCAAATAGTCTGAGAGCCATTGAGGGTATGTAGTGAGAATCATGTACGGGTGGTACCATGCTTCCAGAGGATGTGGGAGAAGAGATGGGGATCTGGTAACATGTGGCTGGTTCCAATTGTTGGTCAGAGTGTATATCATTCCAATATTTAATCACTGCATGTTGGGTTTCAGTGGACAGTATAATCCTTTCTAACTGAGAGCCTGTGGAGGCATGTTGGTATGCCCTCTCTTGGTTCAATGTGGTCCATGATATTTCGTAGGGAAGGTGGGCCTTGGTCCAGTATCACATCTGGTTCCAGTTTAAGTTATAGATTTCTTCTGTCATTAGGCCTAGTGCTGGATCCCTAGACAAACTTGCCTGTCCCCTCATCAAAGGGTGGCTCGTCGTCATAGTCTCTTTGGCTGGCTTGTTTGGTTTTGAGTATAGCTCGGACCCAGAAGTCCAGTCAGTCAAGGTAATCTCCTTGATGGAAGATGCGCTCATAGTAGAGAGAGATATAGGGCTCGAGCTCCAGTAGGGGCCCAATTCAATTTCTGGTGACTTCCCAAAATCGTCGACAGATGGTGTACCCACAGTAGGGTTTGCCAGGATGTGCTGTATTGAGCTCTGGTGGGACAGGGCCTTGATTGACCTCGTTTTGAAGGGATTGGTTTCCTTCAAACCACTTAAGGATTTGGTACCTGTTGGAGGTACTACTTGAGAAGAAAACCCAGCAAAAAAGGATTTTGACTGGGGTGTTAGGGTTACGTCTCCCATCTGTGGAAGGTGTTTTGTTTCTGGGTCATCATCTGGGTCCTCAGACTCAGAATTGTTGGTGGTAGCATCATTGATTGTAGTGATGGTGTCGATTGCCCCCCAATTGAGGAGGTTGTGTCAACTGCTGTTGTTTCAGAAAGGGAACCCCCCATTGTTCTTCTGAGTAAGTCTCTAACATCAAGAGTGGCTGGGGCATAACATTGGTCTTCTCTACTGGGAGGGGACCAGTGTGATGACCAACCAGGAGGGGTTTGAATTTGGGGATCAAGGAGTGGATTGTCATTCCAACTGATGCCAAGTTCTCCAACTCTTGGATACAGTAAAGTAAGGCATGGTGGAGTGTTGAGTCTGAGGATTCTGCAGGTTCCCCCTCGAGAGTGCCAGGATATGGTGCTTCCAGAGGAACTGGTCGGGGTTCCTGGTACTGTGACTCTGAGGTTGGGGATGACTGAAATATCGTTTGGAGAGGTTGGGGTGGTAATCCAAAAACCATCTGACTTGTTCTCCATGTTTCTTGCTGCTTCTTGTCTTGCAGCATCTGTTCTAACCTCTCTAGCCAATCTCTGTCCCTGGGTAGGGAGGGAGAGGTCCCCTCCATCTGAAGGGCTGTCCCTGCTTGAACTTCCATTGTCTCCCTGGTCCTCCTCATCCCAGGATCCTGTATCGTCTGTCCAGTATCCTTCCATGAATATTGGGTTTCCAGGGTGGAGGTCTGCAAAGGAGAAAGGGCCTCTTCTACCACTTTCCTCATCACTTCCACTTCCCACATACTGCTCACAGTTTGGTCAGAAGTACTCCTCTGTGACATCTTCTCCTGTTGTTAAATTAACAAGGCATATGTAACACACTAACTTGGATTGAACAATGTTTGCCTCTAAACTGTCACTCGCATTCAGTGATTCAGTTGTGAAGAGGGCGTTGCAATCGCTAGGTTAGAAACGATAGTCCTTAATCTTGGAAGCAGTGAGTTTCTGCGTGAAAAGTTAGGAGTGTATAACTTTAGCTGAAGCTGGGGTGTAAGACCACAGTGAGGCTTGTTTAAATACATTGCAGTATTTACTAGTATATACCGCTCTCACATCTCGGTGTATAGTATCCTAATGCATCGCTATCTTCTGGTCGTATGGCACTTGATATGGTAGAAGCATATCTGCGAGTCAGAGGAATGGTGCTATCCTTGGACGAGCATACGTGGTGGCTTATCCATCCTAGGATGTGATCAGAGTCGACCTAAAGAAGCATGACTAGGTACAGGAGGGTTGGGCTCATAGTTGTGTGATTGGATCTATGGGCCATCAAATGGATCATACATGTGAGCGGTGGATCATGCGTGTGATCAATCAGGTCATGAATGATGCAGATCAGGTACGAGGAATGATGACGAGAGTCGAATGATGAGTTGATGCGATAAGATAAGATAAGGCAAAAAATAGGGGTGATTCATGACAGCATATCTCATCGCCTCCATCTGGGATGATTCTTCTGGCAACCAGGTTGATGTACAACCCTTGAGTTCCTTGCTGATAGAGGTGTGTGCCACCTTGGTGGCCGCTCCCTTCCATTTGGTCTGGAGGAAAATGGTCGACTGTTGGAGCGATATCTTCATTGGAGAATAGGGTTCGAAGCCTATGGTTTTGATGCTCAAGCAGAGGGATGTCTGGTCTGGGTCTGTTTCTTGGTGAGCCATTGAGCCCATTTACTCTCTCTAGATTGGGGGTCGGTGCTCTTTGGTGAAGGATTTGAAGTAGGGCATATGTGTATAAAAGGGTGGCTGATGCAATGGCAGCAGCAAAAGTAAGGGATTCGTGATTGGGCAGGTTCATATGGTTATCATTATGCAACAACAATAAGGGTATTAAGGCAAGCTTTGGCTAAGTGTCAAGCACCAACTTGGATCAGCAAGGTCAAGCCTTAGTTCATCACTCACACTGCGGTGAAGTGAAACAAAGGTAGCAATGCAGACCGAGTTAAGTAGTCAGGACTGAATTAGTCATGGAACTTGGAGTTCAGGTAAAAGTTGGGAGTATATGACTTTAGCCAAAGCTGAGGTTTAACCACAGCACAGGCTACTACTTAAATACAAGTTTGATGCATTAATAATAACTGTACTACTATGATTTCATAATAGAGAATGAGTGTGACATGGCCAATAGCAATACACCAGCACAAAAACTACCCAATGGTAAGTGGCCAGCTAGATGAGGAAGACTCTGGGGGAACCATGCCCTTGTGGCTGAGACTCCACCTGAGTAAGAATGTCTGAGCTCGTCCACTGTGAACCAGGGATCAAGTGATGCGGAAGCGACTGTTGATTGATTGGAGCAAAGATATCATGATGGAAGTTATTGTGTGATGCAGGAGTATCAGCACGGGTTACAGATGAGCCAGATGAAAGTGATGATGAGAATAAGATGACGATCGAGAAAGAATGACATGAAGCAAATGACTAAAGCAAAAAATAGGGGTGAATTTGTGACAGAAATCTTGTGACCTGATTGAACCATACACAGGATCCCCATTCTTTGCCATTATCTCATTGATTCTTTTGTGTAGAATCTTCACTATTCAAAGTCATTACCACCTCTAGATCTGAATGTTAAATAATTAGAGAAGAACAGAGATCAGATATTGGGTTCTCATCTTTCATATTCATGTTGAAGTAGTAAAAGAGAGAGGACAAATACAATAGAATTACTCCAGGAGGTATTTCAATAATAAGACTCACTTTCCATATGACAAGCCAGCATTTCTCTTGTGAGTTAAATTTTCCTGTAAAGATGTTTTAGAACTAGAGTGAGAGGATTGAAAAAGCCAAACCAAATATAAAAAGGGCATAGATTCTGCAAGCAAGATTATTCTTGTCCACATGAGGGTCACAGAAAACATAAGGGATGTTCTCTCTCCACATATTCAAACAAAAATACCAATATAAACTAAAGGTGCAATCCCATAGACTTCTATTATATAGAAGATACACTGTAGAAAGCAGTCAGTAATACCTAGAAATTCTGAAGATGTTTTTGACAGTCATGGCCAGCAATGCAGAATCAGTGTCCATCATGGATATTTTTCATTGCATCTGCATCGATAAATGGCTGAGAATTTGAAATAAAGACTTTCATTTCTTTGACAAATTCTTCCATTGAGTTGACTAGCTAAGGAATCACTCTAGAGTAAAAAATGATAAGACAACCTGAGGCAGATGATAAGCTGTAATATCTCAATGTCAGTTTTTTCCCAAAAATACAAGAACAAAATAGTGCACAGAATGACTTCATAACTGTGGTTTTTAACAGGTAGCTCCACATTGTTACATTTCTGTTCTAATAGTCTGTTTTCCCCCCATTCTTCTAGAATGTGTTGCAGAGCAGGGTCAATATTAATAGAATCTGGATCCTCTGTCTTGGTTCACTGCAGGATAATGTCTTCAACAGAAAACTGAATGATGTGATGAGTGTCCTCTTCAAGATTAATGATTTTGGATTGGGGATAACTGAAAAGAAAAACAATGAGAAGCCTGTGTATAAGGAGGATGAACTTGCCACAGGTTTACTAGCCTGGTTATTGAGTGAGTTAAACACATGTTGTGGAACAATGTGGTCACACCAGGCAAAATGCAAGACAACATAAGTTTTACATAATCATAGAAATGTCTCCTTGAACCCTAACACCTTGACTAGTCTTTAGAACCCACTTGCATTCCAGGTGTTGTTGCAGCAGGCATGTGTCAATCTGAATTCTATTGACCTTGCTTCACAATCTTCCCTGGGATAGTGAACATTAGACAAGTCAAGGCATTTACTACACAGACTCAATGAGGGTGAGATGAGAACAGGTACATGATTGTTACAGTGAACAGAGTCCAAGCATCAATCTAACTCCACAGTTCTGATATCAGCTTCCATGACTAATGAGCAGACAAACCCATGCACAGAAATCTGTGCATGCTAAAATGAGCATTGGGGACTGCAAACATGGACAAGCACAACAGTGGTATGAGTGTAGATGAGTGCAATGCTGATGGCAAGCATCTGGAAGAACTAGTCACTCTCAGCTAACAGAGCTTCTCAGGTCTGGCATTGAGGTTCACAAAGCAAGCTCAAGAGACTGTAAATGTGAGTAGGTGCAACAAGCTGTCATCTAGTGAGTGCAGGTGGAGCTGGCACTGATAATGCTCATAGGGATATGTTCAGACTCTAGTTCCATCATTGCAGGTGATACCAAGATCCATAATAGTCTTACTAAGTGAGAAACTTGTGCTTGAGTAGGGGATTGAGGTCTCGTGTGAGTAACAAATCCATATTAATTCATACACTGCTATAGTTCCAAAATGCTATCAACTCATGCTTTTTTGTCTTTACAACACAATAACTTGCATGGACAGATGAGAATCAAACAATGGAGGAAACAGCTGAGTGAGTGATCTGTGAGTGCAGGTGGTACTGATAGTGCTGGTAGAAACATGTTCTGGCTCCGTCATCACAGGTGATACCAAGATGAGCCTCCATACCACATCTGATGGTGTATACCAAGTCAGTGCCTCTCTTTCCACTCTGACTCTTCTACCCAGTTTACCAGCTCTTCTCTTGCATAAACCAAAGGTCTCCTCCATAACAAGAGCATGCATACATAGTGTGAGCAAGGCCAACAGGAAGGGAGAGGAGAATCACTGAGAAAGAAATGGGTTGAGTTGAAGTTGACAGTCAGAATTCATGATGTGACAATTGCATACTGCGTTTGAGATCCTGCATGAGGTAGAAGCCTTGTAAGAGGTACCAGGCTTGGCATTGGTCACTTCACTCACTGCACTACTGACACACTGTCTCAAAATTCCTTGCACTGAAAGCCCCACTAAACTGCACTCACCCATATTTGTAGCCACTTATCAAACCTCAATGCCAGACTTGAGGAGCTCTATTGGCTCTCTATCAGGGGTGACTGGATTGGAAGAGTGCTACTTGCCCATGTTTACAGTCTCTTGAGCTCACTTTACAAATGAAGCTCTGTTGGCTGAGGGTGACTGGATTAGAAGAGTCCTTCCAGACACTTACATTGCACTCGCCTACACTCACACCACCAAACTTAAGCTAAAGGTAAGAGATTCAAAACTTGTAGAAGTCAAGTGAAGTAAGAAAAGAAAAGAATTCAAAAGAGCAGAAAAGATCCATTGAAATAGTGTCAGGTCTACTTATTCCTGTTCCAAATCATCATAAGACATTGTAGTTTTTTCCAAAGCTTCTATCTGTGTGAGCAGTTGGTCAATGATATCCACTAGGTTGGGAATAGAGATACAGTCACATGGGTGATAAAGGATGCAGTAGAAAGCAGCTACCAGATCCATGAGTACTGTTCCATCCAAATCACAAAGCCAAGGGTAAGGTAGGTGTGTTATCACTTCATAAGAACTTTTTTCTAACATATGCAGTGAGGTAACTCTCCACCCATATCACCAAGTGAGCCAAATTCATTTAAGAATATTATAGGTGAAACCCTTAGCATTCTAACAACTTCTTCTAGGTAAGTGGGTGTGTAGCAGCAGATCTCATTGGACTTTGGGTAGAACTCATATATTTGGGTTTTAAAAGAAGCCCAATTTGCCATGGCCACATTAGCTGGCATGGCTTCAGATGATTTCTGCCATAAATTTGCCTGGATTGGGTCTGCATATAGAATTGCTGTCTGGATAAAATCCCAGTCTGTTTGCTGTCCAACAGTTTTGCATGTCCACTCTATCTCATTGAAGTAGATGGGGAGGATTATAGAGTCTTAATCTTCTTTCCACTCCCAACTCAGAGCTTTGCTGGAGCCTCTGATAGATAATTGCAGTTGTTGAGCTATATTGAAGTGTAGGTGTATCCTATTCCTAGCCCTAGCCCAATAATAGGCTCTGTCTGCTGATAGGAAATTTGGTGAAGGAGGTGGGCTAGGTTCTTTTTGTTCTTATGACCAGGTTTGATGTAGTCCTAGGTTGAGCAGGTGTGATCTGGATGGTGGTGGATCTGAGTTTGAGTGTTGGTGAATGGGCAATACCCTTGGTGAATTGTTAGATTGCAAATGTTCTGATAATGAGGATTCCAGGATAGCCTGTAGTTCCTGTTCATAGGCAGAGGAAAATGAGGAGTTGAAATGGAAGTGTCTTGATTTGTTATCTGGTACTAAGTTGAATAAATCTTCTTTGCTCTTTTTGTATATAGTAAGTATACTAGGAAGTATAAAAACCACCTGCCACAGAATGGTATGGATTTGCTTTTGAGAGGGCTACAATCACCTCATTGTGCTCCTCAGCCTCAGTATAATGTATTATGTCTTTAGCTAGATCAATCTGATTAAATATGCTTCATCCCTTCACAAAGCCTGCCTGGTCACAGTGGATCAGATCATTTGCAATAATGGTCAATCTGTTCACCAAGGCTTTAGTCCTTATCTTGTAGTCAGAGTTGAGCAGTGTTATTGGTCTATAATTCACAATTTCTCTTTTATCTTTTCTTTTATAAAGTGGGCATATCCAGCCATCACAGAAGTCAGTGCCTGGAGTCACACTATATTTCTCAATGTCATTGAAGACTAGGTGGAAAACTTCTACTATATTTACTCTTTCAACCCCATTGTCACTGTGAACAAATCTATTGTATAGTATAAGTCATAATTCATACAGTAGGCTATCTATTCTGGCTGCTTTCTTTTTGACCACTGATTTCAGAGCTTGTAGAATCTTTTCATATTCCAGAAAGTTGTCCATGAGCTTGCTCTTGTCAGGAGATACTTGCACTCGAATTGCATCTAGGACCTTCTGCATTGCCTTGTGCTTATCATCAATAGCCTTACACTGACAAGCTAGGCAAGGACAATCATCTTACTCAAGAAGAAAAGGACTGCCATCAGAAGAATAACCTCTGCATGTTTTGTAAAGATAAACACAAGAGTGAAGATTGCAACAAGCTCAAGGCCATGGCTACCACTTGTGATCATGCTGCTGCTGTTTCCTCTAGAGCAGGGTTGCATTGACTGTCATGGTGCATTGGAGATTGTAACCCTTAATACTGCCACTCTTTCCAACCATTCACTAACTATCTCTCTTCTGAAGTCAGCATCATCAACAGCATTGAAAGGACCAAAATTAATCCAGAGTTCTAAAAGGAAGGCAACATAGGAATATGCTCAAGCAAGAGGGTTGCAGTGGTTGTGAAGAATATCTGGCTTGAACCAGTCAAGGGTGACACTGGAAAGAAAAGAGATAGTGTAGTTGATCTTTATGGCCTCTGACACAAAAGCATCAGGTTGGTCATTGAAGTTCAACTAGAAAGAAACAATAAAAGCTTTGAGTTTTTGGGAGGTCTGAACCATCAAAGGTATTTGGTTCATTGACCTTAGTGTGTATAGCATGCTGACAGTTTCCATTGAGAGCATCAGAGATGCTATGGAGAATGTTCATGAGTTGGATGAGAATCTGGGTGTCATTATCAGGAGGGTTAGAATTGTTACCAGGATCATTGTTAGGACCTCCTCCAGGATCACCAGGTCTGTCAGGGCCTCCAGGTCTGCCAGGTCCACCAGGATTGGGTGGACCACTGCCAGGGTTGCCCCTCAGATGCTGATTGCCACCAGTTGGGGTGTAGAGGATTTTCTCTTCATCAGAGTCTTGGTCATCATCATCACAATCTTGATTTTCATGGAACAAGGAAGTAGGAGAGGGTGGATTGCATGGAGGATCATTTAGGTATTGACTCCAGCCAATAGATTCCAATTGCTGGGCTATGAAGGGATTAGGGAAGTTGTTGTTAACATTGGATTGGCAGGCACTGAAACCATTGTGAAAGTAAGTTTCCCTATGAGAATCTTGAGAGGGAGTGGAATCCAATCCAAAGGAAAGGGAACCCTCTTTCAAGGCAGAGGCAGAAATGTCATCCATAGTATAGGTTCTGTTGTTGGCTGTGGAGTTGTGGCTGGTTTCTAGAGGAACAGTGAATGTAGCAGACATGGTGAAGAAGAAAAATTTTGACTCAAGGATTTGAGTTCAAATATACTGTTAGGATTGTGCCAATAGAGACAAGGATAGAGATTGCATGCCATGGAGTGTGTAGAGTATAGACAAAGCTATTAGCAATGTCATCTCTGAGCTGAAGCTCTAAAATGAATATAGAGGAGTGTCAGCAGAATATCATAGGTCCAGGAGATAAGATAGATAGATCTGGGGTTTTGAAAGATAAGGATAAGATAAGATAAGAAAATAGGAGTAAGGTCACAATAATACCCCCTGACTAAGACTGTTGTCCTGACAGTCATTAGGCATACTCACTCTCTGAGTCCAGGGAGTTAGTAGATTCCATATCTGATCCATAATTCTTGGATTCCAAAGTGAAGCCACATTCAGATGTTTCTTAATCATCCAGAGGTGTGGTGTATCAAGGTTCTAGAGCAAATAAATCTTTGCTGCCATCTGAGACTGGAAAGACTGTTGAGCTCTCAGTTGTTGAAGAGCCAGAAGATGATATGGGATCACTTGTTTTGTTCTTCAAGTGTCGCAAATCGTGATCCCCTATGTGGTCTTCCTTGTTCTTGTAGTGATTGACAAGTTCTTCAGCATTGGTGAGATTACTTCTCTTGACCCAGGTGACTTCCTCCACTGGATATGTTAGCCACCAACTCACTAAATAATGTCAAACAAAGGAACGCCACTCATACTTTAGTGGATCATTCATGATGTAGGCAATGCTGGGTTATTAAGCAGGTAACTGACTTAGATAGTCACAGAGTGAGGAGCTTTATGCAAGTTGAGTAGATTAAACCTTAGCCGAAGCTGGAGTTAAGGCCAGCAGAGGCTATTACTTATATACATGTTTTAGTGTTCTAATAATAGTGTCTACAGGTCAGTCTGCATGCATTAACAATGTAATATACCTAAGGTTTATGACAATGTGTAATGCATTATTGGAATAGTCTGTTTACCGCTCCTTTGCAAGATGGTCTTGTGTGCTTGGTCTGGGTAGATGCACGTCAAGATTAGATAACCACTGAAAATAAAAAATAAAATGGAAAAACTGTAACAGGATATCTTTTCCATTTGACCAAATATTCTGTTATGGTCCTCCAGTTATGTCCTTGACTGATAGTACAGTTGTGGTCCTGAAGTAGAGGAACTACTTCATATTCTTCTTCACCATCCATGAGCTCTGGCTCAGGTGGCAGTGGTTTCTCCTGATTGGGAAACTCCAGGGTGACATATGGAGTTAGGTATCATTCATTGAACTTGTTGTGGATTCTCCAACCAGGCAGTAGCCTCAGCTTGTAGGCAGAGGATCCCTTCTTGGAGATTATCTCAAAGAGTCCGACACATTTGTCATTTAGCTTTTTTACTGGTTATGGGAGGTGAAGGTTAGTTGAGTCCAATCAGACTTTATTGCCTGGTTGGTACTCCTGTGCAGGACAAGTGTGTTTGTCATAAGTCTTTTTCATAACTTCAGTGGCCTTGTGCAGAGACTCTTCCACTATCTTGTGGACCCTCTGAAGGCTTGTGACAAAGTCAGTTACCAATGGTGTTTCTAATGGCCTCACTGTGGTTGGACGAATTTCTCTATCTCATCCAAAGATGATCTTGATGAGAGAAAAGTCCATTGCAGAGTGTTGGTGGTTGTTGTGAGCAAATGCTGTCCACTGCAGCCATTCACTCCAATCATCCTGTTTGTGGTTAATGAAGACTTGAAGGTATTTTTCAAGCTCTTGGTTAACCTGCTCTGTTTGTCCATCCATCTGCAGGTGATAGGCCATTGACAGATTTCCTTGAATGTTCATCATCGCATATAACTTGGTGATGAATTTTGAGATGAATTGGGGTCTCTGGTCAGAAATGACTTTGGAGGGAGTGATCCCAAATTGGCAAATGATTTCATCATGCAAGATTTTAGCCCACCCACTTGACAAAAGTTGCTTCGTGCATGGAATCAGCATGATGTATTTTGAGAATTAGTCTATGACAACTAATACCACATTATAGCCCTTGGATTTCAGAAATCCAGTAATCATGTTGACTGAAATGTGTTCCCATGATCAAGATGGTACAGCATTGTGATGTAGTGGAGCTGCCTTCTGCTGCATGTTGGTCTTTATCCTTTGACATGCTTCACATTCTCATACATAAGTTTCAATGTCTCTTTGCAGCCTGGGCCACCAGTATTCTCGTAAGACCAGTTCTTTAGTCTTTTCAATATCTGGGTGTCCTGTGGAGATGTGGTCGTGATAGTGGAAGATGAGTTCTCCCCATAGTGCATGGTCATGGGGGATGTAGATATGTCCATTGTAGAATAGTAGGTGGTCCTTTTCGGTGACCCCCTTCTCATGATTGAAACTTGTCACGATTCCTTGGTCTCATTGCTGTTGGTCTCTCGTTGGTCTCCTGATTCTGCCATGGATTTTTTCCTCCATTGGCATTATTAGGGCTCAGAAGAGCTCTGGTTTCAAGAGGACAATGTCATCATTGTTCTTCTTGCCCTGGTTATGGTCAGCTCACTGACTCAAAAGGTTGGCCTTCCTATTGGATGCTTCCGCTTGTGGTTGAGCATGAAGTGGTACTCCAGTAGCTTAGTGACACACCATGCTTGTCTGCGGTTGAGTTTCTGAGGTTTGCGGAAGTATTGCAGGTTTGAGTGATCCATCCAGATTTCAAAATCTTGATGGGCACTCATGAGATAATGTTGCCATTCTTCCAAGGTGATCATTATTGCGAGCAGTTTCTTGTTAAAATCTCATAATTCTGTTCTGTCATGGAAAGAGATTTTGACAAGAATGCAATTGGACACCATTTCCCTTCTTATTCCTGTGACAGTATAGTGCCAATTGCCTCTTCACTGGGGTCTGCCTCCATGTGAAACTTGTTGTGGTCATTTGGCATTGCTAAGATGACCTCTAAGGTGAATTGGCATTTGAGTTCCTCAAATGCCTCCCTTTGTTCCTTTCTCCAGGTCCAGGGGACCTTTCCTGTGAGCTTTGTCATTGGTTTGACGATTGCACTGTAGTGCCAGATAAATCATTAATAAAAGTTGGTAAACCCTAGGAACAATTGTAGTTTCTGTTTCTTGGAGAGTTCTGGCTAGTCCATGATACCAGCAATCTTGACTGGGTCCATCTTAATGGATCCCTTGCTGATGATGACTTTGAGGCACTCTGTCTCAAGTACCTCAAATTCACATTTTTCTGCCTTCAAGAACAATTTGTTCTTGTGCAGAATCTTTGGGACTTCCCGCACCACTCTTCAGTGTTCCACTTTATCCTTCGTAAAGATAAAAATGTCATCCAAGTAAATGGTGACCAACCCTTGGACAATGAGATCTTCAAAGATGTCATTCATCATTCACTGGAATGTGGCAGGTGAATTGGTGAGTCTGAAGAACATAACCATGGGCTCGTAGAGCCCTTGGTTAGTGTGGAATGCTGCCTTGAATTCATCCCCATCCTTGATCCAGATGTTATTGTATCCCCAATGTACATCTAGCTTGGTGAAATACTTCATGCCCTTGAGCTTATCTATAAGGTCCGAGATAAGTGGGTCTCTATAGTGTTTAGGGACGATTTTTTTGAACAACTTTATTTCTTTTCCCTCATTGGCCTTGGCCACCAATTCATTGGCTTTGTGTTCTATCACTTGTACATGAAAGGCTTCTTCAAAGTCTATGATGAGGATCATATCCCTGTCTTCAACTTCAGTCCTCCACTGCTGTTCAGAATCTTCATCAGAAAGTCAGAACAGTATTTTGCAGCAGTCACAGTGCGTCAAAGTTACTGAGCCCATATTCCAGTTGATAAGTGGGTTATCTCTTTGCAGCCAGTCATGGCCTAGGAAGATAGGTGTCATTCTCAAGTCAACAACAGCTAGCTTGATTTGTTCACTGTGGTCCCTGATCTTGAGTCAGACCTCAGTGAATTCGGTGATATCACCACCCTTGTTGTGAGTACCATCCGTGTTATAGACTGGAGTGAGGTGAGCCACTTTGTGCATGGTAATACCATGATCATGGGTCCACTGCCAATCAATAGTGCTTCCTGTACAGCCACTGTCAATTAGAGCCTTCACAGAGTGATGGGCCATGGTGTCAAAGGTTTCCAGTTGTAGGGTGATTATAATATTCTGTCCTCTTGCTCTATAGACATACTGGGGTGGTTTGGTAAGCTGGTACATATGTTCCAGCTTATTGTATTTGTCCAGATAGGACTCCTCGACTTAGCTTTCCAAGTCAATAACCAGTTGATCATCAACCTCCATTCTTCATCGAGAATGAACCTACTGTCTAAGAAGTGACATCTTCTCCCTTAGGGTCTTGGCAAGTCTGATAGCTCATCAATTCCAGGTGGCTCCAAAGGGCTTCAGCCATATGGAGTCCTGAGGATACTCCTCCGATACTTGCTGTATCAGGGTCTTCCCCTTATTGCCATTTGCCATAGGTCTCAAGGCCCCTACCTTTATGGTTATTGAACCGGTTGTCCTTTCACCTCAGTGTGGACACCCACTCGGATTAGTTGGGACTTTACTGGATTTTGGAGATTTCTGTAAACTCTTTAAATAAATAAAATCTTCATCTTCATCAGCGACTTCTTCTAAGGTGACATGTACCTTTAATGGAGACTCACTGTTCCCATTTTGGCCCTCTTGATCCTTGTGAGCAATTAAGCTAGAGGTGGCCACTCCTGGATAGGCAGTACTTCCAAAGGCTTTCAGTGCATAACTTCCTCCAGGGTTGGGGATCAGTTCCAACTGCACTGGGTTATCATGAGGGTATGATGACCCCCCAACTATGCCCACTCCTCTGTAGTGTCCATGGTTCCCCACCTGGCTAGTAGATAATGATATTGTCACCTTGTTTGATGCCAATTCATTATTAATGCCTGCTGAACTGGTAGTAGGGAGATAGACAATTGGCTGTGAGGTGCAGAGTGTGTCTCTGACAGTACTTGGTGAGTTTGCCACTTCATGAGGCAGCTTTCCTGAGCCTTTTGCTGTTAGGCTACTCACACTTGTGTCCCACCGCTTGTCCCTTCTGTTGTTCTTCAAACTTGTCAAAGAGCCCCCACTGCTCTGGGCCTGGAGCATGCAGTACTGCTGGGATATTTGGCTTCCACTGCCATTTCTTCGAATTTCTCAAAGAATTCTATGGCCATCTTGAACTGCGACTGCTGCAGTTTCTTCCATTGGACATGCTTGATCTGGACCTCTGCTACTTCCTTGAAGTGTTTGTGAACACTTTCCTGAAAGGCTTTCCAGGTGGGAACACGATACCTCCCACTGTGTGGATCCTTGTAGTGTTGTCACTGGTGGATCCACCACTGTATCACATTCCTGTCAAACAGAGAGGCTGCAAAGACTACTTGACTCAGGCCATACTCTTATGCTTCATTGAGTGTGAAGTACCTGTGGAATGTCTTAAAGTAGTACTTGCAGTTTATGAAGAATTGGTTGAGGTTGCTGGCCTTTCCATAGAACTTGTCAGGGACCTTTATCAACTGAGGCTTCATGTTTCCCCAGGGATTAGGCTGTCCATCAGCAATCTCCCAGACAGTGATCATAGATTCAGATCACTGCAAGGTGAGAGTAGTGGTGCTGGAGGCCAAGGAGGTACTGGCAGGTCCATAGTACCATCCTCTGCATACTACAGGATGGTCAGGGTGTATCACGTTCCAGTGACTAGCAGTGTGATACAGGGTTTTGATACAGAGGATTCTGTTCTCAATATCCAAGCCTAAAGGTGCTGCCTTGTAGGCTTGTCCTTGGTTGGACATTGTCCAGGTCATATCATATGGTAGATGCCTTCATGTCCATTCTAACATTGCCTGATCAAGCTCCTCCGAGACATAGTTCAGGAGGATGATAGGATCTGGAAGGGGTTGGTTTCTGGCAAACCAATTGAGAAGTCTGTCTCCCTGGGGGGTATCATCCAAGAAGATGACCCAGTGGTCCTTGTCACTTGGGGACCTGAAGTGGGTGTAGTACTCTGGGAGCTCCTCACTATTGGTGTCAGAGTACTTGGTTGCAACAAAGTCATTGGTCCCATCAATGGCAGACAACTCTGAGATGTGGGCAAAATGGGGTTCTGTGAAGTTTCTGAGGTCAGCAATAGTGATAAAGTTCCTGGGGAGAACTTCAGATTTGGGTCAGGGAGAAAGCCAGACAAAGTATGACTCATGGAAGGAATCATCATCCCACTCCAGAGAGGATCCCACAATTCTGCAGATTCTGTCAGGAGTGTATGATGCAAGGGAGATTGGGGCTGTGTGCCAACCTGGCTCAGGGGATTCATCTCCTCAATGTCCCTCTGCATGTCCCTCTCTATCCACTGCTCATACATCTTCTCCTGGTTCCTGAGCAGGGAGGAATGAGTCTTCAACCATTTTGAAGGTGGTTCTTCCCCCCCTGTGCTCTATCTGTTGTCTTTCACTCATAGGTATAGTTCCTTCTGGTTCATTCATCAATGACTCAGTTGAATACATTAATGTAGTACCTTGGGGTTCATTTACAATAGAGCTGCTCTCTATCTGAGTCGACTCCTGGTATAGTGGCTGATAGCTCTGTGGAAGTGACTGACTGCTCCCTGGAGCTGTCATTGTCGTCCCACATCATGACATCTCAGGATCCCTCCATGTCAATCCAGTACTCGACTGTGAACGAGGGGTCTCCTGAGACATCCCCATCATCTGAAGGGATGCTGAGCCATCTGAGGTCTTCTTCCCAAAGGGAATACTCACTTTCACTGTTTGGCTAATCCTCGATCTGAGGCTGGAGTGTGAGGGCATGGCCTTCTCTGTTGGATAGGGGGTCTCAAAGTGCTGCTTGTTCATTGGGCCTTGGTGTTACAGACCTGAGCCTGATGGTGCTTCCTGTCCATAATGTCTCTGTTGATGAGCCATTAAGTCCATCTACTTGCCCTCTTCCAGGGGTCGGTACTCTTTGGCATTGATGAGGTCAGGTGTAATGAACAGCAACTGCTCCTAGCAAGAATATGAAGGAGCCAAAGGTGCTGAGAAAGATTGTAGTGTTTCTTTCATTAGGGCTAAGTGGCATAAAGCTCATCATGCAACAACAAGGGTTTATGAGGCTCTGGATAATGTGGTTACTGTCATAAAACAACAGTAGAACAACAGTAAGGGCAAGTGGTTATAAGCTTCAGCTAATTGTAATGCACCAACTCAAAACTATACAAGGTGTCATGAATCAGGGAGTTGAGTAAGAGTTGGGAGTATATAACCTTAGCCAAAGCTGAGGCTTAAGGCCACAGCATAGACTAGCTTAAATACACATTGGCTCTGCCTAATAATAAGTCCTGGTCACAATTCTCACATAGAAAAGTGTGGCCTTTAACAAATGAGCATAAAGAATGCATGTCACCTGCATGGAAGTGGGACTTTGTCTGAATAGACCATATCCTGTAGACTGCCCTCGAGTAGTGGTCTGCACTGTCAAACCACTAAGAAGCATGATGGCACATGAGGTACATCAGTCATCTGAGATGCAGCAGCTGTTAATGAGTCATCAGCAGAATGATGGCAACTGGGTAAATGGGTAAGGAGTGTGCTGGGGGAATATCATGAGTTCAGGACATAAGATGGGGTCAATGATGTTCCAGGAGATAAGATAAGATAAAATAAGGAAAAATAAAGATAAGGTCATAATAAGTCCTTTGGTAGCTATAAATCTTATCCTTAATGGTGATTCTCCCCAATGTGGATGCTGGGGATGGTGTGTGGTCATGATCATATTGGGTCACATTAGGTGCTATGGCAGGTGTCAGTAGTTACCATCATAGTCATCATTGATTTCAGTGTGTGTCATGTCTATTATATGGGCCTATGTATGTTGCTGCCTCACTGGAGAGCTTATGTGTGGGAATGGGGTGGGTAGGACAATCATTATCTGGAGCTCTTGAGGCTACTAGATGTATGAAAAGGGCCTAAAAAGAAGAGTAAGTACCAGAAATATATGTACATACTTTTTTATGCCTATTAAACAGCTGGGGGAGAGACAAGGGAAAGTCATCATCAGGGAGGTGGTGGTAAAAGAGAAAAAAACCTGTAGCATAGCCACTTGATCAATGCTCACTTGGTTGGACCATGGCAATTGAGTGAGCAGAATCTATGCTCAGAATTCATCTACAGCTCCAATCACTCACTCTGACATCTCATGGATCATTGAGATATTCAATATTGAGTAAGTATATAATATTTATGTATATTTTGGGGAAGAGACCTGTCATAAAAAATAAATAATTACTATTTAACAGTGATTTTGTCTCTTTTTTAGCTTTTTCAAGAGTATACCCTCTACACACATCTCTATGCTATCTGAAATGGGTGAAGCATTGTCATATATTTAAGGCTACATATAGTACTACCCATACAACCTGTCTGATCCATACTGATTTTCTAATACATAAGTATATGAAATGTTAATGTTTTCGAAAGCATCTAGTATGCATCTCATGAGTAGTTACTGATTCACTCTGTATACTGACTTTAATGTGATTTTAATTAAATACAGGCATTGCAGATGTGATACTCAATTTTAAGCTACAATCCTTGAACAGTATCTTAATCTAATATTCTTTATCATTTCTAAATGTTGTCTTCTGCTTCAGAAATTGTAGTCAGCCCACACTGAAGACATTTGTTGTGGATTCTGGAAGTGGTCTGAATATCCTCTTGGCTTGGCAAATTCTGAAACTCACTGAAATTTTATTTCCCTCATTGAGCTGGAGATATAAATCAGTACTTACAGTTGTCACTCATTTAGGCTGTAGCAGTATCCTGAAAACATTATATAAGCTGACCTATATCTTAAGCAAAATTTATATTTGTGCCTGGAGCCAATCTATGACCTGTATGCTAGAAAAATTTACAGGAAATAATGTAAGCACCATTTGATGCTTTTTTCAGGTTTAAAAATGCAAAAATTTCCCCTACAATAGTGATTTGAACCATTATTTCAGATGCTGGTTAATAACCACTATGTAGCCTTATCACTCCATCATTATAATGTTAGCCACCAACTCTACAAACTAGATCAAGCAAGGATTGCCACTCGCACTTCGGTGGATTGATACACTCGCAGGCCTAAGAATGTATGGGACGAGTAGTGGAGAACTTAGATAGACGTGAAACACGGAGTTTGAGTTGGGTAGATTAAACCTTAGCCAAAGCTGGGGTTTAGACCAGCTGAGGCTCTACTTAAATACACGATGACTACAATATAAATAGTACTGTGAGAATGTGTCTGTGATGATCGCACTATAGTGTAAGCGAGAAACGTAAAGAAAATGAAGAAAAAGCGAAAAAGATGAATAAACCATAACATTACCCCCTCCTTAAGACTCATTCGTCCTGAATGATCCATCTGACTCGTATCCCGAAACAGTGCTTGGCCTGTCAATGCTCTCTGTGTCATCATCTTCCCAGTTTTCTGCTACTCGTTGAAGTAAGTCGACATCGGAACCATCATCGGTCAGGAGATCAAAGAGGATAGGGGGATCTTTGTATGGTCTTCCTTCCTTTCAGGATGCTTCAATTTCAATCTGGCATCTTTTAAGGTATAAATCCATGACTTTGGGGTTATCCAGTCAAGGATCTTGTTGATGTCTAGGACGAGGTATTATAGGTTCATGTGCTTCATCTGGATGTTCTCGTGCCCATCTGTGGTTCCTTTCTTGCAAGGCATTGTCCATGGAGTGTCCGATTTCTTCGACTAGCCGTTGAAAGGAGGAGGTAACGGATATGGGTCCAACTCCTCTTCCTGCATCCAATGCGTCTACCTCTCCTACTGTTAAGCACTAACTCTAATCTGAACCAAGGCTGATCTCTATCCTGTCACTCGCGTTCAGTGATTCAGTGTTAGAGAGGCATTGGTAGATTGCAAGAAGTTAGGCATCACTTTATAGCAAAAGCAAGGAGCTTGTAAGAGTTAGGAGTATATAACCTTAGCTGAAGCTGGGGTCTAAGGCCACAGTGTAGGCTAGCTTAAATACATGTTAGACTCATACTAAGAATAGTATCTACAAGGGCACGTGCAACGAGAAGTGCGTCTTTCAACAAATGAGGAGTGAGGACACTAAAAGAAGTGTACTCCCGATGAATGAGAGTAAAGAGCGCATATCACCTGCATCTGCATGGGACTCTGTCTGAATAGGCTGCATCCCATAGACTGCCCTCGACTGGCGGTCGACTCTCGTCCAACTACTAAGAAGCATGATGCCATCAAGAGAAGCATGATGGCGCATGCAGGTCATTGGTCATCTGGGGGCAGCAGCTGTGAACTGGGGTGACGGCAACCGGGTAAACGGGTAAGGAGTGTGCCGGCAGAATATCATGGGTCCAGGAGATAAGATAGGCAGGTCCAGGGTTCTGAGAGATAAGGATAAGATAAGATAAGGAAAATAGAGGTAAAGTTGTAATACCTACCATGTCAATTTCTTCAGAGTGTGCTGGGGCCAAACATTGGAACGAGTAGATTGTGAATACGTCTGAGACACATGGAGTGTCGGGTTCATGGTACTTGCCTAGGTCGTTAGGTGGTATTTTGTTATCAATACCAACTGTCTTTCCTTTGTCGTTGACTGTCCACTGAATCTTTTGAATTCGGGCCTCATACTCGTTTACTAGTTGTTCTGCATTGGCCAGGTCAGAGTGTTTTACCCAGGAGTTTTCTTCCACAGGATAATCCTTCCATTTGATGAGGTATTCAGTGATCATTTTACGATTCCGGCCTCTGCCTACTACTCGGTCATGCTCCTGGACGATTTCTTCAATCTTGTACTCCTCTTCATCGTCAATGAGTTCAGGGGGTGGCCTTTCCGGTCGTGGCTGATTGGGAAAGGCTGGGGCTTGATAGGGTGTCAACAACGATTCATTGAATTGGTTGTGAATCCTCCACTTCTCTGGCAGCTTTAGTTCATAGGATGAGGCCCCCTTTTTTGCCACAACTTTGAAGGGTCCCACCCATTGATCCCCCAGTTTACTGGTTGGCCTTGGGAGATGGAGGTGAGCAGCGTCTAGCCAAACTTTATCACCCAGTTGGTACTCGATTGCTGGTGATCTCCCCTTGTCATAATGTCATTTCATAGTTTTGGCCGCCTTTTCCAAAGACTCCTTGGCTTTCGCCTGAACCTCTTGTATACCCTGCACTAGTTTTGATGCAGCAGGTACTGTTCCAGTTCCTCGAGTGATAGTGATCACCTGTCCATCCCTTCCAAATACGGCTTTATACAGAGAAAATCCCATGGTGGAGTGTTTTCAATTATTGTGGGTAAATGCCACCAGGAGTAGCCATTCGCTCCAATCATCTTGTTGATAATTTACAAACAACTTGAGATACTTTTCTATCTCCTGATTGACTCGTTCCGTCTGTCCATCGGTTTGCGGATGGTATGCTGTGGATGGATTACCAGTGACTTGGATGAGGGCATAGAACTCCTTCATGAACTTGGATACAAAGACCAACCCTCGGTCCGAGATGACCTTTTCCGGCATTACCCCATATGGTATGTAGACTTGATCCCTCAGAATCTTGGCGAAGCCCAGAGAGGTAAGTTCCTCGGTGCAGGCAATGGGGATAATGGTTTTGGAAAATCGGTCAACGATGACCAATATGGAGTCATACCCTTTGGAGTTCGGAAGCTTAGTGATCATGTCCATGGAGATATGAGTCCATGATTGGGTAGGTACTTCGTTAGGATGAAGGGGGGCCCATTTGGGTCTCTGATCTGTTTTGGTTTGCTGGCAAGTTTCACAGCCCTTTACGTACGCTTCTACATCTCGATGCATTCGAGGCCACCAGTAATCTCGTAGTATGAGCTCCTTGGTCTTCTTGATTCCCGAGTGGCCTGCAGTTGCGTGATCGTGCTTCAAGGCTATGATCTCACCCCGAAGCGATTGGTCTATGGGTACGTAGATTCACCCATCGTATCGAAGGGTGCCCTGATCTCAGGTAATCCCCTTCTCGTGGTTGAGAGAGTTGGAGATTCCCCTGTCCCAGCGGCGTGGATCGTGGGTGGCCAATTTGATCTTTTCATGAACCTGTTCAGAGGTGGGCATGATCAACGCCCTAAAATGCTCTGCTTTAAGGATCACTACATCTTTGTTATCCTCTTTTCCTTGATCATGGTCGGCCCATCTAGACAATAAGTCAGCTTTCTGGTTCTGGGCACCGGGTTTATGGTGTAGGGTAAATTGGTACTCTGCGAGCTCAGTAACCCATCTTGCTTGTCACCGGTTTAGTTTCTGAGGTTTGCGAAAGTATTGTAGATTAGAGTGGTCGGTCCATATCTCGAAGTTCTCTCAGGCCCCCATCAGGTAATGCCGCCACTCATCTAGGGCCATCATAATGGCTAGCAACTCCTTGTCGTAAATGTTACGGTTTATTCATTTTCTCTGTTTTACTCAGCATGATTACTCATATGCGATCCTGACAGATCATTTCCCACAGTACTATTATTAGCGTATCCATTTGTATTTAAGTAGAGCCTCAGCTGGGCTAAACCCCAGCTTCAGCTAAGGTTTAATCTACCTAACATCGAACTCCGTCCTTCGTGACTATCTGTCCCATCAACTTTCATCGCCTTTGACTTGCTAGAGTATCGTCTACCGAAGTGCGAGTAGCGATCCTAGTACGATCTAAGTCGATAGAGTTAGTGGCTAACATTTAGCCAAAGCTCGTCCCGTGTTGCTCAGCACCGCGCTGCCCAACACCTACGTCTTCACAATTCATCCGATACACTTTCTCGTCACAGTAGTCCTCTGGGTAATCCCCTTCGACCTACTGCTCCGAATAATAGTGCTCGCCTGGATTGTTTACTTTCTCATCCACGACCCAATCCTCGCAGCCTTGACGGCTGTCTTCTTCACCCTAGTTCTTATCGGACTCGGGATTTCTGCAGTACTGTTGGCAGGCTTGCTAGCCGCCTTATACACACTATATCCCCATCTCGTTTAAAAACAAAACGCATCCTTTCGCACTCGCCCTTCAGCTCGCTTCGTTATTAACAATCTTGTTGATAATAATAACGAGCACCCATGAAAATTGCGAAATCTTGTTGATGAACGGTTCAAACTACGAAACCGACCTCAGCTTGATCATCGCGATTCTCATCGTCCTCACCGTACTTGCTGTCTATCAGCTTGCATGGTCAATCGTCGACTTACGCCAAGGATAGATCCACTCACGGATGCCCTGGTCCGACGCCATTCCCGCCGTCTTCGCGACTTTTATACTCTTTTTCTTGTCCATTACTTTGTACCATCTACACCGCTGTTTTCAACAACAGAGGCGAGTCCGCGCACAACTCCCGTTCCACTACGTCCCCAGCACTCCGGCGTACCCTCCACCCGTAATCCACATCCCCGCGGCATCGCAACAAACGATAGGAGATGTCGAATCCAACGTCTCCGGGGAGCATGGAGGGTCCCTCTACACATCGTTGCGACCCAGCTCGCGATCCTCAGAGTCGAGCACCGACTCCTACAGAAGCGTTACCAACGAGTCAGCAGACTCAGTCGACATCACCGATACCCGGGGCATACTCCTCGACCGAGGAGACTCGCCCGTACCAGGCCTCTTCGACCAGTCTCCAGTCGAAGGCGAGCCAAGTTCCGACCGAGGCCGAGGACAAGACACCAGGCCTCTGGATGAGGGCGAAGAAAGCCCTGACACTGAGTTCGAAGGGGATGACCTCTCCGACTGGGAAAGGACAAGACTCAACGACCTCCTCGACGACCTCTACCCGAATACGGAGGAAGATGCAACCTATACCGGAGACAACTACAGTGGCCAGTCAGGGACTAAGTGGACGGATGCCGTCTGGGGAGGAGAAAGTAGGAGGTACAGAGTCGCCCAGGAGGACGACTACGACAGCGACTCCGGGGAGCTTGGCCTCGGAGCCTCCGTGGCTACCACCAGTACAGCTGAGTCACAGCCTCTTCCAAGGTCCTGGCCGACCGATAGGGGGGAGCCTGTCGCCTAGTACCCAGGAACCAGTTGGGTCTACGCAGACCGGGAAGAAGTTGCTGTGGCCAGAGTTGCGACCGGAGGAGAGCCCGACTCGATCCCTGAAGGGCCCGAGACCCCTGCGATCGCTCCCGCCGTCACCCCGCACGAGCCGACGAGTGGGGAGCTTTGGAGCGAGTTCCCAGATTACGACGCCGAGGAACTTGGAACAATTACCGTTTCCGAGCGACTTGCCGGAGTCTCCGACTGGGAACCATCCGTCTCATCAAGGGCCTTCGCTGACCCCGTCCCCGCCTCCCAGCATCCGTGGCCTCTCCTTTATCACACGTACGTCGAGTCCCTCAGACTCAGTCGAGATGCCCGGCTCGCCACAGAAATCGAGGCCCGAATGGAGCAAGGAAGAGCACATGACGCACGCATCTGATGTGCCGAAGAAGACGCCCTCCTTGGACCCGATGGCTGGTGGGACTTACCCCTCGAGCCCGACGCCACCGACGCCGAGGTGGAGAACCGAATCCGCGCAGCCGCCGTCCGATACTCAGGTGCCGCTAGAAGAGCAGGCGCCGACCTCGAGGCCAGAAGAAGAGCAGGCGCCGACCTCGAGGCCAGAAGAAGAGCCTGGAACGCGTACCAGGAGGAGATCAGCAACAAGGACTCGGACATCGGGAGGTGGAGAAGGAACAAGGAGCTCGACCGACTCGCCCGAGAGAGGCAGGAGGCCAAGAATGCCGAGTCGACCCCCAAACAGTTCCCTCAAGGCCGAGGTGATGGGGGCAGTCTGAACGATCCTGGTCGATCCTCGGGCTCCAATTCCAACAATCTTTAATATTTTGCCGTGGCACGGACTGTACGAGATAATGATGGAAGACATGGAGAAGGACTCCCAGTGGCTCCTCACGGAGGCGGGAGAAGATTATCTGCACGCGAAGTCCCTTGGGGACATTTACCTTATGAAAAATATCCTGGAGGTGGAAATGTGGCACAGGGCCGCCGTAGTATGGAACCAAGTGTTCCCCAACAACCAACAACGAGGCTGCAAGCCTTACCGTCGCCCTCAGCCCATGCCTCACCCGCTTGAAACCGCAGAGTTTTGGGCAGGTGCTGGACCCAAAGATGACGACATGGACGACCCGGGCGCAGGACCCTCGGACAAGGGGAACAGTCCACGGTCCCGCCGCAACCACCGAGCCAACCCCCACGTCAACCAGCGTACCCAGGCGACTACCCGCCACCTGGAGAAAATTATCGACTACGATCACTGCTGAGACTGCCGAATCCCCCAGTGCCCCCGCAGGTCCCCTCGCCCCCGGACCCCATACCGCCGTGGACGCTGGCGGCAGGGAAGGACAACAACCCCTGGAATGACGTGAAGCCCAAGTTAATCACGCAGCCCAAATATTTCACCGGAGAATCTACCGACATTAACCGATTCCTCCACCACTGTGAAATGTACTTCCAGGTGTTCCCGTTACACTTCACCATGAATGATCAGGGCCAGAACCCCTACCGCATCACGTTCGCACAGGGTTATCTACGGGAGAAGGCCAAGGAGTGGTGGGGCGACCAGTACTATCGGTATCGAGACGCGCAGGGGCACTGGAGGTTCCCCATGTGGGCCGAATTCTCCCATGACATCACGACGGAATTCCAAGAAGTTGCCGAACTCGCAATCTGGAAGTCGGAGTGGGAAGAAGGTCCGACAGTCGGAGTTCAAGTCCGCCGTCGAGTTCTTCGCCAAATTCGAGAGATTGGCCCACAAGTGCGGAGAGTTTGGCGACGAGAAGCAGATGTTTGAAGCAGTGGAAGCGGCGATTAGGCCAACGGTGCGCAAGACAGTTATGCATGGGGACAACGAGCGCCCCACAACCTACGCACAGTGGAAGGCTCGAGTCCTAAGGATCGACGCCAATTATCGGTACGACGTAGCGCAGGGGCTCGCCAATAAGACCTCCTCGAACCCGAGTGGTTCGGGTCGAGGCAACCAAAATCAGCAGAAGGGGCAGGGTTCTAGTGGCAATAAGAAGGACGCCACAGGAACCACCTACGGTGGAGCAGGGCAGCCAATGGAAATCGACCAGCTACGATCCGATAAGCGCTGCTTCAAGTGTGGGAACACCGGGTGGAGCCGAGACCATAAATGCCCGACGGATAAATCCAAATGGCTCCCTGTCAAACTCCCACCTCGTAAAAAGCCCAACGCTGCGCGACTCCGCCAATTGCTTGCTGAAGCCGAGAAGGAAGAACTGGGGTCGGAGACGAAAGTTGAGGAGGAGAAGTCGTCAAAAGATGAGCCGGCGTCAAAGTAAGCGATTCGACGGCATCGGCAAAGGACTCAATTCCATCTGGTGCGCGCTCATGTACTTCTAGCCGGACTTATACTACGTATGTAGGTACTCCGTACGAACAATATACCAACTTTTTCGCCGCGTTACCAGTCGAAGGAATTAAGAATGAAGAATCGCAAAACGCCTATGGCATAGGAGGGGATTTCCACCGTCCTACGCAGCCAGCGATGGACACTGAACCCCTAGGGGCTGGTCCACCTCTGACACCCCCGCCTGATCAAACGGGGAAAGTTCTGGAGCACCCAGCGAGCGCCTCAGGTCAGGACAAGATGGACGCCAGACGTGGTGGTCATCGCCCCGGCAGGGAGAATCGGCCGACGACTCCGACGGGTGGGCCTCCCTGCCAAAATGTAGGCAGGGCTGTTCCTCCCGCCAGTGGCGGAAAAGCAGCTGAGGCCGGGACTCAGGGGGACCACCTACATTTAGTAGTGGACTCATCCGCAAACGATGCCAACCCCCTTGACGAGCCAATATGTGTGCGTCTACCTCGAGTTTCCGAGAGTACCGCCAGTGTTAGGAATGAGGATAAGTACCGGATAACTGTGGAGGTTACAATGCCGCGCACAAGCGCCCTTGGCCAGGGTCGAACACAGGGCAGAGAGCCCTCCTCCACCAACTCGTCGGAAGGTGACCAAATGCCGCCGAGGGGCCTTATCGACCGGCCCGGTGACCAAATGCCACTCACGAGTACGACTCCCCGTGTTTCCATAGAAGAAGTTGAAGACGAGGAAGCGCATCTGCGGTCCGACATTCCGGTTACTAAACCCAAAGGGACGTCGCCCGTGACCCCTAATCTGGAGCTGCGAACCGAGGAACGAAAGCCCGTCCCGGATACGTACTACGAGCCTTTTGGACGGCACTGGACCCAAAGAGCGCTGCGACTTGCCACTACCGAGTCGGCAGCCTTCGCCGCCCTCAACCGATGGGTACACCCCAGGCGCACAGGGGAAGTTACAGTTGAATTATGGGAGGCACTCAAGGAGCAACCCGAGATGGCCGCTGAAGCCAGAGATAAGTGGGAGTGGATGGAGGACCTTACCAAACCACCCATGTACATACGAGGGAGGAAAGGGCGCAATGTATCCATTAACGTACAGTTGGAAACCCTAGACACCCGAGAGGTGCACCCTGTGAAAGCGCTAGTGGACAGTGGAGCCACCGGCAGCTCCATAGACCGCGCCTGGGCCCAGGACCACGCTTTGAACCTCAAAAAGGCGGCCCGACCCATTCTGGTCTATAACGCTGATGGCATCCGGAACAAGGGCGGTGATATCACTGAGTATGCCGAAGTACGGCTACGCCTAGGAGACCACGTGGAACGGATCGAGCTAGCCGTCGTAGACCTAGGCTCTACCCCTCTCTTCCTCGGGCATGACTGGTTACAAAGACATAACCCGTTGATCGATTGGGACGCTGGGGCGGTTACCTTGGCCCGCTGTACTTGCCGAAAGATCCCCTTTTCCCTTCCTGATATGGACCCGTCGTCCTGATGGGATGAGTACGAGGAAGGGGACACCATCCTAGTGATCGATTTCGAAGAAGCGTTCCATGTGCGGGCAATGGGGACTAAGGCCAACGAACTAGCCACCCAGGCCAACGCTCGAAAGGAGGCGAAGTCCTTTGAAGAGATTGTGCCGGCCGAATACAGAGATTTTGAGGATGTATTCGCTAAAGAAAATTTTGACGAATTACCCGCACGAAAACCGTGGGACCATGCTATCGAGCTGATCCCCAACGCCAACGCCAACCTTGATTGTAAAGTTTACCCTCTCAATCCCATGGAGCAGGAAGAGTTAGATAAGTTCTTAGACGAGAACTTATCTACCGGACGCATTCAGGCCTCCAAGTCTCCAATGGCGTCCCCGTTCTTCTTCGTCAAGAAAAAAGACGGGAAGCTCCGCCCAGTCCAGGACTATCGCAAGCTCAATGAAATGACCATTAAGAATCGGTACCCGTTACCTCTCATCGGCGAGCTCATGGACTGACTAAAGAAGGCTAAATACTTCACCAAGCTAGACGTACGGTGGGGATACAACAACGTTCGAATAAAGCAAGGGGACGAGTGGAAGGCCGCTTTTAGAACTAACCGCGGCCTCTATGAGCCGCTGGTAATGTTCTTTGGACTCACAAACTCGCCAGCGACCTTTCAATGGATGATGAATGACATCTTCAAGGATCTCATCACCGCTGGAGAAGTGTCGGTCTACCTTGACGACATTCTTATCGCATCGAAAGACAAGAAAGATCACCGACGCATAGTGCGCGAGGTACTTCGGATCCTCCACGAAAACAAGCTATTCCTCAAGGCGGAGAAATGCGAGTTCGAGGTGGAAGAGACGGAGTACCTAGGGGTGCTCATTAGTGAAGGAAGGATCTGCATGGACCCTGTAAAGATTGCCGGCCTTTTGGATTGGCCTATTCCGTCAAAGAAACAGGAACTCCAATCCTTCCTAGGCTTCTGCAACTTTTACCGAAGGTTCATCCACGATTACAGTAAACACGTCAAACCCCTCACTGCTCTTACGGGAAAGGCGGAGTGGAAATGGGGAAAGACCGAACAAGGGGCATTTGAAAAGATCAAGGAATTGTTCTGAGAAGACGTGGTTCTGGCCATCCCGCTTGATGAAGGGAAGTTCTGAATGGAAGCGGACTCCAGTGAAGGAGCCATAGGAGTGGTACTGTCCCAGTGGCAAGAGGAGAAGTGGAGACCGGTGGCCTTCCTCTCGAAGGCGCTATCGGCCACCGAATGTAACTATGAGATCTACGACAAGGAACTCCTTGCCATCATGATCGCGTTGGAGGAATGGCAACAATATCTCATGGGCGCTCGAGAGGACTTTGAGATTTGGACGGACCACTCCAATCTCCAGTACTTCCGAAAGCCTCAAAAGCTCAACCGGTGACAAGCTCGATGGGTAACTGAACTGGCTGAATACCAGTTCACTTTACACCACAAACCAGGGGCCCAGAATCGTAAGGCCGATTTGTTATCCAGGCAAGCGGATCATGATCAAGGGAAGGACGACAATCGGGACGTGACGGTCTTGAAACTGGCCCACTTTCGTGCTCTTATCATGCCCACCATGGAGGAGTTGCATGAGAAGATCAAACTAGCCACGCACGATCCACGCAAATGGGACCGAGGCATCTCCGACTCTCTCAACCATGAGAAGGGGGTCTCACGGAACCAGGATTTACTGTGGTATGATGGACGCATCTACGTACCCAGGGACAGACAGTTGCGAGGCGAGGTTATAGCTCTACACCACGATCATGTAACTGCCGGGCATCCGGGGATCGAAAAGACAAAGGAACTCATCTTACGAGATTACTGGTGGCCCCAAATGCGCTCAGAGGTGGAGGCCTATGTCAAAGGGTGCGAAGTCTGCCAAAGGACCAAGGCGGATCGTCGCCCCAAGAAAGCACCACTCCACCCGAATGAGGTCCCGGACCGACCATGGACACATATTTCGGTCGATATGATCACCAAACTCCCGGATTCGAAAGGGAACGACTCCATCCTAGTCTTGGTCGATAGATTCTCTAAAACCATCATACCCATCGCATGCACCGAAGAGCTGTCATCCCTAGGATTTGCCAAAATCTTGCGGGACTACATCTACGTACCGTATGGCGTAATGCCAGAAAAGATCATCTCGGACAGAGGGGCCGTTTTTGTATCAAAGTTCATGAAAGAGTTCTACGCCCTCATCCAAGTAACTGGGAATCCCTCGACCGCTTACCACCCCCAGACGGATGGACAGACGGAAAGGATCAACCAAGAGATCGAGAAGTACCTTAAAATGTTTGTCAGCTATTGACAGGATGACTGGAGCGAGTGGTTACCACTTGCCGCGTTCACTCACAACAATCGCAAGCACTCTGCTACGGGTTTTTCCCCGTACAAAGTAGTCTTTGGACATGATGGACAGGTCATTAAAACTGCCCAACGCCCGGACGCGGTACCGGCTGCCTCGAAATTGGTCCAGGGGATTCAGGAAGTGCAAGAGAAGGCAAGGGAGTCACTGGAACAAGCGGCTACATCGATGAAAAAGGCCTACGACAAGCACAAAGGAAAGGCAGTGGAGTATCAAGCCGGAGACAAGGTGTGGCTAGACTCCACTAACCTGAATTTACCCCGTCCGATGAAGAAGTTGGGAGATAGACGAGTGGGACCCTTCACCATTATAGCAAAGAAAGGGGCATCGGCCTATGAGCTGAAGCTCCCGGTGAGATGGCGGATCCATAATCGATTCAACGAATCCCTACTTACGCCGTACCATGCCCCCGATTTCCCGAATCAACCACGTCCCGAACGACCGCCTCCAGAGCTTATCGATGATGAAGAAGAATACGAAATTGAAGAAATTGTAGGAGAAAGAGACCGAATCATTGGTAGGGGGAGAACGCGTCGGACCATCACAGAATACCTGGTCAAATGGAAAGGATACCCGATAGAGGAGAATTCGTGGGTCAAATGTTCAGACATGGCAAATGCAGAAGACCTTGTCAATGACTACGAAACCCGAATCCAAAAAATCACATGGACAGTTAACGGCAAAGGAAAGACAGTTGGGAGGGATGATAAGATACCTTTAAAC
This sequence comes from Desarmillaria tabescens, assembly GCF_030435595.1. Taxonomy (NCBI): domain Eukaryota; kingdom Fungi; phylum Basidiomycota; class Agaricomycetes; order Agaricales; family Physalacriaceae; genus Desarmillaria; species Desarmillaria tabescens. Next base: position 1,563,055 of record NW_026848305.1, read on the forward strand.
CTTCCGGTCCACTATCATGAACCAGATACCCCATGCGTCTCCGACGTCATTACCGTTTACTCTTCCGAATGCACAGCCCCTGCACACTCCGAGCAGCTCAACGCCCTGGACGATAGGTCTTCACTCGACGAAGAACTCCCTAACCACCCTGACTCCGAGGACTCGGATGTGGATCACCTACAACGGGTTACAGAAAATTGGGATAAGGATGAAGATGATGACAACGATGAAAGTGACGATATTTCATCATTCTACTCTGAATCCAGAAATTCTTCTTCAGACTACGACGAGGGACCATCTGATGACTCATTCGGGACGAACGAGTCTTAGGGAGGGGGTAATGTTACGGTTTATTCATTTTCTCTGTTTTACTCAGCATGATTACTCATATGCGATCCTGACAGATCATTTCCCACAGTACTATTATTAGCGTATCCATTTGTATTTAAGTAGAGCCTCAGCTGGGCTAAACCCCAGCTTCAGCTAAGGTTTAATCTACCTAACATCGAACTCCGTCCTTCGTGACTATCTGTCCCATCAACTTTCATCGCCTTTGACTTGCTAGAGTATCGTCTACCGAAGTGCGAGTAGCGATCCTAGTACGATCTAAGTCGATAGAGTTAGTGGCTAACAGTAAATTTCAGTGACCGATAGCGATTTGGAAAGGAATGCTACAGGTCGCCATTTCTCTTCTTGCAGTTGGGATAGCATGGCCCCTATGGCTCCTTCACTAGAGTCTGCTTCTACTTGAAATTTTCCTTTATCCAAAGGAATGGCTAGCACCATGTCCGCTCGGAATAGCTCCTTGAGTTTTTCGAAGGCATCTTGCTGTGCCCTTCCCCAAGTCCACTCGACCTTTCCGGTGAGGGCAGTAAGGGGCTTGACGTGTTTACTATAGTCTCTGATGAATCGTCAGTAGAAGTTGCAAAATCCGAGGAACAACTGCAGTTCCTGTTTTTTCCGAGGTATGGGCCACTCCAGGAGCCCTGCAATTTTAACCGGGTCCATCCGAATCTTCCCCTCACTAATGATCACCCCTAGGTACTCGGTCTCCTCCACCTCAAACTCTCATTTCTCCACCTTAAGGAAGAGCTTGTTTTCATGTAGGATGCATAGCACCTTTCGGACAATCCGTTTGTGCTCTGCTTTTGTCTTGGAAGCGATCAGAATATCATCCAAGTATACCGTGATTTCTCCGGTGGTGATCATGTCTTTGAAAATGTCATTCATCATCCATTGAAAGGTAGCAGGGGAGTTGGTGAGCCCAAAGAACATAACCAGAGGTTTGTACAGGCCCCGGTTAGTTCTAAATGCTGCCTTTCATTCATCCCCCTTCTTGATTCGAACATTGTTATACCCCCAGCGGATGTCCAACTTGGTAAAGTACTTTGTGTCTTTCAGCTTGTCCATAAGCTCGCCAATCAGGGGTAAGGGATAACAGTTTTTGACAGTCATGTCATTAAGTTTCCGGTAGTCCTGGACCGGCCATAGTTTCCCATCCTTTTTCTTTACAAAGAAGAAGGGAGATGCCATAGGTGATTTTGAGGCTCGAATCCGACCGGAAGACAGGTTTTCGTCCAGAAATCAGTCCAGTTCCTCCTGCTCGGTCGGATTTAAGGGGTAAATTTTGCAATCTAAGCTGGCATTGGCATTAGGGATCAGCTCAATGGCATGATCCCATGGCTTCCACAGGGGTAATTTGTCGAAGTTTTCCTTTGCAAAGACATCATGAAATTCCCTATACTCCTCTGGTACAATATCCTTGAAGCTCTTTTCTGTTTGCTTAGCATGGGCCTGGGTGGCTAGCTCATTGGCTTTAGTCCCCATGGCCCGGATGTGAAAGGCTTCTTCGAAGTCTACCACCAGAATGGTATCTCCCTCTTCATATTTTTCTCCCCATCGAGCAGACGGATCCTTGTCCAGAAGGGAAAAGGGGATCTTCTGACAGGAACATCGTGCAAGCGTGACTGATCCGCTTTTCCAGTCAATCAGGGGGTTATGACGTTGAAGCCAATCATGCCCAAGGAAGATGGGAGTGTTCCCAAGGTCAACCATGGCAAGTTCAATATGCTCGGTGTGGTCTCCGATGCGTAGTCGTACCTCAGCATACTCTGTGATATCTCTGCCTTTATTCCGAGTTCCATCCGCATTATATATGGGGGTAGGTCGGGCTGCTGGTTTGACCCTGACCCCGTGCTCCTGGGCCCAGGCCCAGTCTATGGCGCTTCCTGTACAGCCACTATTGATTAAGGCTTTCACGGCATGGATGTCATGGGTATCGAGCGTCTCAAGTTGCAAGTCTACCAACACGCTCCTCCCCTTCCTGCCTCTAATATACATCGGCAGCCTCTTCAAGTCCTCCAGCCACTCCCACTTATCTCTTGCCTCTGACGCACTCTCCAGTTGCTCTTGTAGCACTCGGCATAAATCTGTGGTTACCTCCCCTAGGAGTTCATTGCTGGACGCAGGCTGTGTAGAGCAGCGGAAATCCCCTCCTATGCTTTGGGTATCGTGCGATTCCTTTTTCTTAATTTCGGTGGTGTTGAACATGGCGAAAACATCATGATATTGTTCATACAGAGTACCTACATACATAGTATAAGTCCGACCAGCAACCTGAGAGCATGCACCATTAGAAATTAAGTCCTTTGCTGATGCCGTCGAATCGCTTATTTCGACGCCGGCTTATCTTTTGATGACTTTTCTTCCTTGACCTCCTCAACCTTCGTATCCTTTCCTAGTTCTTCCTTCTCCACCTCAGCGAGAAGCTGTTGCAAGCATTGTGCGGGGATCTTTTTGCGTGGGGGGAGTTTGATGGGGATCCATTTCAATTTGTCCATAGGACATTTATGGTCCCGGCTCCACCTGGTATTTCCACACTTGAAGCACCTCTTCTCGCTTCTCAGCTTATCAATCTCCATCGGCTGCCCTGCACCACCATACGTCACCCCTGTGGAGTCCCTCTTATCCCCCGAACTCCTGGATCCTCCTGTCTTCATGGAGGGCTGGTTTTGATTGCCTCGACCCAAACTGCTGTTAGGGTTTGGGGAGGTCTTACTGCCTTGTTGCTGGGCAAGGCCGTACCTGTAATTGGCATCGATCCTTTCGATATGCCACTTCCATTTGGCATAGGTGGTGGAACGCACGTTGTCCCCATGCATAATCGTGTTCCGAACTGTCGGTCATACTGTGGCTTTGATGGCTTTGAACATCTGCTTCTCGTCTCCAAATTCCTCGCACTTGTGGGCTAGTTCTTTGAACTTCGCAAAGAACTCAATTGCCGTCTTAAAGTCTGCTTGTCAGAGCTTCCTCCATTCTTGCTTCCATATAGCTATCTCCACCACTTCTCGGAATCTTGTCATGAGATCCTTGGTGAATTTGAACCATGACAGCAGTCTCCAGTGCCCCCATTCGTCGCGATATCAATAATACTGGTCGTTCCACCACTTCTGCGCTTTCCCTCATAGATAGGACTGGGCAAAGGTGATCCGATAAGGATTCTGCCCGGCTGTGTTGAGAGTGTAATACATTGGGAATACCTGGAAGTAAAGCTCACAGTGATGGAGGTAGCGAGTGATGTCCAAGGATTCCCCGGTGAAGTATTCCAGCTGTGTAATCAGCTTTGGTTTCACATCGTTCCAGGGGTTGTTCGTAGCCCCAGGGGGTAGCTGCCATGCTGGCGGCATGCCAGGCAGCGAGGGTGGTACTGGTGGGATTGGTGGATTGGGCAGCCTTGGCAACGACCTGAGTTTCGGGTTGTGTCCTGGGGATGGATATCCTCCAGGCTTTGGTGGTACTGGGGGTGGCAGTCCCATCGGCGATTTCTTTGGTGGCAGGGGGACCATGGATCCCTTCCCTTTGTTGATGTTTGACGGTCCAGCCCCTTCGTCCTCTGCCCATCCTTGGTCAGTGCCTCTGCCTCCTGCCATGAATTTCATGGCATCCAGCGGGTGGAGCATGGGTGTGGGTCGGCGATAGGCCGCACACCCGGGTCGTTGATCTTCCAGATTGCACATGTTCCAGACTATCACGGCTCTATGCCAGGCGTCTACCTCGAGGATGTTCCTCATCAGGTAGAGGTCTCCCGCATGCCTGGCATCGATATAGTCTTCCCCTGCTTTGGTGATAAGCCACTGGGGGTCCTGCACCATGTTTTCTGCCATTATCTCATATAGCGCCTCCCATTCTAAAAACACCAGCACCACCGGTACGGTTTGGACCGATCTAGTGAGAACCGCCCTCACCTGTCTCATTACTTCCCCCATGATGGTGGAATTGAGTGGTCTCCTCAGCATCCCACTGCCTGCTTGCTTGCATTGACCACGTCGCTCCTCCACGCCCTCGTTGTCACCTCTCTCTGAGATCACGTCTCCTCCTCCACTCAGCGAGGTTGGAACAATCCTCGTCGAAGACCTTGTCGAGGAAGTGATGTCTGGCTTCCTTGCGGTATACATCATTGGCCGTTCTTCATAGGGTCTCTTGGAATCGAAGCTCTGCTGCTCCGATTCTTCAATGGGCCTCGTCATCCGTGGCATCTGGCTTGAGGGGGAGGTCCTCAAGGTCTCATATGGCATGACGCTCTGCGTTTCTGGTGCGTGCGCTGTTCGTTCTCGCTTGGTCCATTCGGGCTGCTCCTTCTGGGGTGACCTGAGCAGCTTGAAGGTCGAAGTTGGACTCGACGAGCGCATTGTACTCATCGGTCCATGGTCGCTGATTGAAGGGGACGGGGGTTGCGAATGCCCTTGGGGCAACTGATGGGGTGAAAGCGGGGACTCTGGGGAATTCATTGGTGGAGGTACTTCCTGCAGGGGTACCAGGGTGAGTGTCCGGGTTGTACGACTCAATGGTGTCCCAAATATGCTGCTCCGTCTCGGCGGGGAGGGCAACGGTCCTCAGGATTGGGATGTCCTCAGGCCTGGCAGCTTGGGCCAATACTCTGGCCACAGGAGATTCTTCCTGGGCAAAGGCCCAACTTGTGTGGGGGTACCATGCCACAGGGATTCTCTGCCACTCTCTTCTGCTGCCTGGCACAATTCTTCCATCATAGGGGTCTGCTGGCAGCTGGACCTGGTGGTAGTTGCAGGCAGAGGCCCCAAGGCCGAGCTCTCCACTATCCCCTGCAAGGTCATCTCCACGGAAGTACTTTTCGGGTGTCTGCCTCTGCCTGGAGCCACTTCGCTTCTGGAATAGGGGTCATCTCCTTCTTCTGTCGTGACGCTGTCGAGGAGGTCTTGGAGGCAGATCCTTTCGAAATTCGCTGAGGTTGTCAGCCTTCTTCGCCCTCAGTCCACAGTCCCTCCTTCCTCCTCCAATGGGAGGGAGGTCGAGGATCCCTGGAATTGGGACTGTTACTGTCTCCGAGATTGACTCCTCATACGTCTGTGATGTCGACTGAGGATGCTCTGGGTGTTGGGGAAGACTCCCCAGAATCTGAGGATGATCCTCTGGGTGTGATGGGTCGTCCATCATGGGTCAGTTGGAATATGTGGATAAGGAATTACTGGGTACAGGGATGGGGAGGTGCAGGAATATAATGGAATGGTAGTTGTGCCCTTCGACATTGGATGCAACACCTATATAATTGCCTTAAGGGCAATCGCTAGGAGCTGCTCCTGCGAGTAATCCAAAAGCTACTGCAATGGTCAGGGAGCAGTTCAGCAAGTGGCATACGAGCAGTCGAATGGCTAGGATGGTGAGTGCAATGAGGGTTTCGAATGATAAGGTTGATGTCAGTTTGGTAGTCAGTTTCGGTCATCCAAGATTGGATGTGATGTGCTTGTCAGGATCAGCAGTATCACTACTGCTAACGCTGATGAGTTGGATTATGAGAATGAAGATTTTCAGCATTGCTGTTGGTCCACCCGCGATATGCTGACAGTCACACTGTCCTCACGAGCGTATGGTGGTGACCTCTCTGGTCAACGTAAAAGGTAGGAATGTTTCTTGAATGTCGTTGGGCAGCGTTCGTTCTCTGACATGGTGCTGGGCAATGTATAGACGAGCTTCAGCTAAATGTTAGCCACCAACTCTACAAACTAGATCAAGCAAGGATTGCCACTCGCACTTCGGTGGATTGATACACTCGCAGGCCTAAGAATGTATGGGACGAGTAGTGGAGAACTTAGATAGATGTGAAACATGGAGTTCGAGTTGGGTAGATTAAACCTTAGCCGAAGCTGGGGTTTAGACCAGCTGAGGTTCTACTTAAATACACGATGACTATGATATAAATAGTACTGTGGGAACATGTCCATGATGATCGCACCATAGCATAAGCGAGAAATGTAAAGAAAATGAAGAAAAAGCGAAAAAGATGAATAAACCGTAACACCGATGAACACACATAGAAGAGTGTAAGATGCTGGCATACGCTTGCTCTCTGCAATCTTCCACCTGTCGCAGAATTGGGTGAAGTGGAGTAAAGCTGCAGCATATGATGACCTTTGTGTTAGGTGCATGAGCACATTCAGCAAGCTCAGGGGGAAGTGAGGAGAACATGTTCTGATTTTGTGTAATAGCATAAGGCATTGTCCAGCAGTAGAGACAGTCTGCTGCTGCTACATGAGGGCAGAGTGGGTTGCTGATGATCCTGTTCTCAGAACAGGGTTGGCATGGTACGATGGTGCATGCATAATCTGACAGGTGAAGTGGGAAATTAGGAGGTGCAGGCCCATCTGGTTGAAGAACTTGTGTCAGGTGTGGCACAGGTGTCAGTATGGGTGATGGAGATGTAGAAGGAGAGTGAGAGCACAAAGAATGAAATGGTGAAGGAGATATCAGAGCAACGAGGCGTTGATGTGGTAGTTCTGTTGCTATAAGAGGCAGAGGTGATGAAAATCGATGGAAAGGATCTGAGATATTGGAGATAGCATTTCAAGTTGAAAGGTGCACTAAACATGGACAAGGGTGTCTGCAAGCTCCTCTGGGAGTATTATAGATACTGGTAGATGATCATCCAGTGACCCCAGTTCTCTGCATGAGATAGGGTCTGCTGGATTTGATGCTGATTTGATGTATTTGTAGGAAGGGACAATATTATATGCTGATAATGAATTATAAGTGTGACAAACAGAGAGATTTATATGCTAGTTGTGGCAACAGCCCTTTGTCTGAGCCCCCATGGCTCTGATATTGTCAGAGCAGATGAGTATGTGGATATCGCAATGGTCCATTGATACTAAAATATAGATAAGCAATTCAATAGCAAGTGTCTCAAGCCAGCAGATGTCCCAACCTCCAATCTTCCAGTCAGGAGAGAGGTGGAAAGCAGCCCATTGACCACCAATAATGATGCTAATTCCCTAAGATGTTGATGCATCAACTGAAATACTCAGATCGATGAGCAGTCCCCGAGGATGCAGCTCTCTCAATAAAGATGGTCTGGACAGTGTCTTGAGCCACCATTCAAGGTCTGATATCATAGATTGTGGTGGGTATCTGAGGGCCAACTCATTGCCAGCAAATGAGGCTGAGAAATTGGAGAGTGATGGGAGACAAGAACACCCTTCAGTGTAGACAAAGGAAACGTGACAGAGAGACTCATGGATCTTGTTGACATCTAGCAATGCACAGCGATACCTTCAGAATTTGGCCAGGAAGACCAGAACACATTGATGAAACTTCAAATGCTTAATCTCAGGAAGAAACACCAGCTTCTCCAGGATATCCCAGAGAAAACTGATGAAAGTCATCACAAAGACGAAGGCTTTGTCACCTTTCTCCTCATGCCAAGGTACTTGAAGAGGGGCAATCTGCCTCAACATCTTCTCCTGGTCATAGTCATAGAGGTAGTCACCCTCGTGAAAGGCACTTATAGGCAATGGGATCTGGAAAGCCTTAAGATCATCCTCAAATTTGAGGACAGGAAAGACACCTTCTCCCTGCCAGATATCAACAGTGGCATTAGCAATCATCCCTGAGTTACTGCTCCGCAGGTGCAAACCTCAGGATGATGTTCAAGCTCGCAGGTGCATGGCTCATGAAATTGCAGGTGCAATGCCATTTGAGTTGGTGCAAGTGCAAACAACCCAGGATGAAAAAGAGATAGCAAAAGACTCACAATTTCTGCTACCCTGGTGGCAGTGTCAAAGCATGTAGGAAAATCCTCCTTGTTAATGAAGGAGTTTATGGAAGGAGAGAGCTTAGTACCCTTCAAAAGGTGCCAGCAGATCTGCAATTTGTTGGGGGTACCAGAAGCCTGGGTCTGTACAGTGATGATGAGCGGGGATGACTGGAAGGGATCCCACAATATGCATTCAACCTCGTTTCTTGGAAAAGGGCCTGACATACAGCCAGCTCTCAGCTCCTCACAAAAGTAGTCATCAACTGTGCTGGGGTGTGCAAAACAGGAAGGATTATTGGGAATGATAATGGTACATTATAAATTAGGCATACAACCTAGAGGAAAGCCTTTGCAAAGGTATTGGCAGAGATTAGGGTAGAAAGTCATCAATTCATGTTTATTGAGAAGTTGTTTGAAAGCATCTGCATTATAAGGATGGACAACAAGCAAGAATAAGTGTGAGTTGGGCATGAGAGAGTGCAGTGGAGGTCCAATTGTGATATTGGAAGCCATTGTATTGTACACCAGCATTGGGGGAAGAGCAGCAGCAAAGAAATCAAGCAGAAGAGGACCAGCAGATGCCCAACAGTGCCTCATGATCTGACCTGCCACAGAGTGAGCAGACGTGAGTGTGCTCGGCACTGTTACGGTTTATTCTTTCTTTTTCTTTCTTTTCCCTTTCTTTACATATTGTTGCTTACTATTATGTGATCACAGCGTATCTGACTTCCCACAGTACTATTTATAGTCTTCAAGCTTGTATTTAAGTAGCAGTCTTCGCTGGCCTAAACTCCAGCTTCGGCTAAGGTTTAATCTACCCAACTCAAAGCTCCTTGTTTCGTGACTATCTAAGTTCTCAATCGACTCTCCTATATCTCCTTTGACCTCTAAGAGTATCGTCCACCGAAGTGCGAGTGGTGATCCTTAGTTGATCTAAGTCGATTATAGTTGGTTGTTGACATTTAGCCAAAGCTTGTCCTACGTTGCCCAGCACCGCGTCAGAGGATGAACGCTGCCCAACAACCTGTTACTATATCTCCATCTCATGCAGCTGCTCACAACCATAGCAGTCTTCCTGCTAGTGGTGACTAGCTCAGCACCATCCAACTCAATCAGCATTCATTCGTGGATGACTGACTATGAAACCGACCTTAAAATCCATATCGTATTTCTGATCACACTTGCGATCCTCACAATTTGACTGCTCGTATGCCACTTGCTGAACTGCTACCAACAATCACAGTAGCTTTTGGATTACTTGCAGGGGCACTCCTAGCACTTGCCATCAGGGCAGTATACAGGTGTTGCACCCATGCCTGAAGGGCGAGACTCCCCTTCCATTACATTCCCCACCTCCCAATTCCATACCCTACCATCCCTTACCCGCACATTCCAGTGCAACCCACACTTCACGATGGATGACCCATCACACCCAGAGGAGAATCCTCAGATTCCGGGGAGTCTTCCCCCACCCCAAGAGCAGCCTCCGTTGACATCACAGATGTACGAGGCATTGATCTTGGAGACATCCACATGTCTCCCCCAGGAATCATCGACCTCCCTCCCATTGGAGGAGAAGAAGGAGGGCCTGTGGACCAGAGCGAAGAAGGCAGTGACGACACAGAGTTCGAAGGTGACGAGCTTACAGAGCTCGAAAGGATCCACCTCCAAGACCTCCTCGATGGCGTCCTGACAGAGGAAGATGAAGCCAATTATGGAGTCAGGTGGATCGATGTCAACTCCCCCAGGGACTACTTCCACGGAGATGACTTTGAGGAAGACGATGGAGAGCTCAGCCTTGGGGCCTCCACCACAACTACCACCCGTCCAGTTATCACAGACCCCTATGACAGCAGAATTGCGCCAGGCAGCGGAAGAGAGCAGCAAGGGATTCCTGTGGTGTGGCACCCCGCAACAAGTTGGGTCTTCACCAGGGAAGAAACTCCTGTGGCCGGAGTATCAACCCAAACCACTGGACCCGAGGACACCCCCGTCCAGAGGACCATTGCCCTCCCTGCCGAAACAGAAGAGTGTATCTGGGACACCATTGAAGCATACTCCCCGGATGCTCACCCCGATTTATACACAAGAGATACCATTACCAACAGCATCCAATGCACCAAGTATCTGGGGAACACGCCGGAGGGAGAGCAAATCCTCGATTGGTTTGGAAGAGGTCCCTCCCCCAGCGAATTCCCCGACGTCCCTGCTTTTACACCGTCAGTCGCACCATGGGCCTTTGCGATCCCCCAACCTATCAATCAGAGACCTTGGACCAATGAGTACAACACGCTTGTCCAGTCCAACTTCGACCTTCGAGCTGCCCGGCTCACCCCAGAAGGAGAGGCCCTTGTGGACCGAGGAAGAACAGCAAGCGCATGCACCCGGAATGCAGAGCGATGCGCCGTCCGAGACCTTAGCTTTAACCTCCCCCTCGAGCCAGACGCCGAGGATTGCTCTGACCTCGCAGAGTGGAGGCAGTGATGCCGGCTTGAAGAGAGACAACAGCGAGAGGCAGGAGGCTCCACATGGTCGACCAGAGGAAGTAGACAGTGGACCACAGACAAGATTGCCCATTGGAATGCCGAACAGGCCACCGCTCAGCATAATAATGAAGGAGGTGATGAGAGACATCAAGAGGGTACTCATTGAACCCATCACAGTAGTACCACCCACTCTAGGACTTTTAACCTGGGACAACATGTACGAAGTTATTGCAGAGGACATGGTGTATGACCCACAGTGGCTTCTTTCCAAGGCGGGCGAAGACTATCTGGATGCCTGACTCTCCAGAGACGAGTATTTGATGAAGAATATCCTGGAAGTTGATGCATGGCACTGAGCTGCTATCATCTGGAACATCTACCACCCGGATTATCCATGAGAGGGATGCGAGGGATGCGCCGCATATCGATGACCGGCACCAATGTCCCATCCACTTAGTACATACGGGGTGGGAGGAGGAGGCACCGACCAAGGCTTCAAAGAAGACGAAGGGGCTGGACCTTCTGCCCCTGATAAAGGAAAAGGATCCACGGTACCCGAAAGGCCGCCGACGGGACCACCTCCACCCATAAGGCCCCGCCCGAGCGGCTATCTGGGATGATACCAAGGTTATGATCATTACCTCGACCCCCGAACCCGCCGGTGCCACCGGTACCGCCATCACCACCAGACCCTATTCTCCCATGGCAATTGGCTCCAGGGGCTGTGAACAACCCATGGAATGATGTAAAGCCAAAGTTGATTATGCAGCCAGAGTACTTCACCGGGGTGTCATCAGATATAACTCGCTTTCTCCATCACTGCGAGTTATACTTCCAGGTGTTTCCCATGTACTACACAATGAATGACGAAGGGCAAAATCCATATCGGATTACCTTCGCCCAGTCATATCTATGGGAGAAGGTGCAGGAATGGTGGACCGACCAGTACTATCGTTACCAGGACCACCGGGGACATTGGAGATTGCCGTCATGGCACGAGTTCACCAATGACCTCACCGTCCAATTCCACGAAGTAGCCGAGTTAGCCATTTGGAAGCAGGAGTGGAGGAAGCTTCGCCAGTCGGACTTCAAGTCCATGGTAGAGTTCTTCGCGAAGTTTGAGAGGCTGGCTCACAAGTGCGAAGAATTCAGTGATGAGAAGCAAATGTTCGAAGCCATCGAAGCCGCCATATGTCCAACAGTCCAAAATACAATCATGCATGGGGACAATGCTCATCCCATGACATACGCAGAGTGGAAGAGGTGCGTCGAAAGAATTGATGCCAACTACTGATACGGCATGGCCCAGCAGCAGGGCAATAAGCCCTCCTCGAACCAAAGTAGCGGTTCGGGTTGAGGCAACCAAAATCAATCACAGAAGGCCAGTGGTCAGGGGTTGAGTGGCGATAAGAAGGATGCCATGGGAACGACCTATGGTGGAGCAGGGCAGCCAATGGAAATTGACAAGCTGCGGAGTGAGAAGCAATGCTTCAAGTGTGGAAATACCAGGTGGAGCTGGGACCATAAATGTCCAACAGACAAATCAAAATGGATCCCTGTCAAACTTCCCCCTCGCAAGAAGATCCCCGCTCAACGACTATGCCAGTTACTCACAGAGGCCAAGAAGGAAGAGAATGGAAAGGACACGAAGATCGAGGAGGTCAAGGACGATAAGTCGTCAAAAGACGAGCCGATGTCGAAATAAGCGATTCGATGGCATCGGCAAAGGACTTAATTTCTAGTGGTACGTGCTCCCTAGCTGCTGGTCGGACTTATACTATGTATGTAGGTACTCCGTATGAACAATATACCAACTTTTTCGCCATGTTACCAGTTGAAGAAATTAAGGAAGAAGAATCGCCAAACACCAATGGTGTAGGAGGGGATTTCCGCCACTCCATGTAGCCTGCATCCAGCAATGAACCCTGAGGGGCCGTCCCACCACTGGAACCCCCGCTTGACAGCATGGGGAAAGTTCTGGAGAACCCAGCAAGCACCTCATGTCAAGTCCAGACTAGTGCCAGACATGGTAGCAGTTGCCCTGGGAGGGAGAATTGGCCGACAACCCTGGCTGACGGGCCTACCCCAATTGTTCCTCCAGCCAGCGATGGAAAAGCAGCTGAGGCCAGGAACCAAAGGAACCACCTTCACTTAGTAGTGGCCTCATCCGCAAATGGTGCAGACCCCTTTGGGGAGCCAATATGTGTGCATCCACCAGGGGTTACCGAGAGTACCACCAGGTTTAGGAATGAGGATAAGTATGGATTAACTGTGGGGGTTACAATGCTGAGCACAAGCGCCCATGGCCAGGGCCGAACAAAGGGCAGTGAGCCCTCCTCCACCACCTCAACGGAAGGTGACCAAGTGCCGCCGAGGGGCCCTTATCAGCCCAGTGACTAACTGCCACCTCGAGGCAAGACACTCCCCGTTTCACTAGAGGAAGTAGAAGATGAGGAAGCCCACCTACGGTCTGACATTCCAGTTACAATACCCAAGGGGAAGTCTCCTGTGACCCCCGAGCCTGAATTGGCACCTGAAGCGAAGAGAGCCATTCTCGACATGTACTATGAGCCCTTTGGGACACACTGGACTCGCCAGGCGCTACAGCTCGCCAAGGACAAATCAGCTGCCTTTTCTACTCTAAAACGGTGGGTGCACCCTCGAAGAGTTGAGGAGGTGACGATTGAGTTGTGGGATTTGCTCAAGGAGCAACCAGAAACAGCAAAAGAGGCCAGAGACAAGTGGGAATGGATGGAGGATCTAAAGAAACCTCCCATGTACATATGGGGAAGGAAGGGGCGCAATGTATCAATTAACATGCAGCTGGAAACTTTGGACACTCAAGATGTATTTGCCTTGCGTTGGGATGAATACGAAGAGGGAGATACCATCCTGGTGATAGATTTTGAGGAAGCCTTCCACGTACGGGCTATGAGGACTAAAGCCAACAAATTAGCTGCCCAAGCCAACGCCAAGAAAACAGTGAAGTCTTTCGAAGAAATTGTACCAGAAGAGTATCAGGAGTTTTGAGACATCTTCGACAAGGAAAACTTTGATAAATTACCCCCGCGGAAACCTTGGGACCACGCCATTGAACTAATCCCCAATGCCAATGCCAATCTAGACTGTAAAGTCTATCCTCTTAACCCCACAGAACAGGAGGAGTTGGACAAGTTCCTTGACGAGAACCTCTCCACAGGTCGCATTCAAGCTTCAAAATCCCCCATGGCGTCACCTTTCTTCTTCGTCAAGAAAAAGGATGGAAAGCTTCACCTGGTACAGGACTATCGAAAACTCAACGAAATGACCATTAAAAACCGATATCCGCTACCGTTGATTGGGGAACTGATGGATTGGCTGAAGGAAGCCAAGTACTTCACTAAACTGGACATATGGTGGGGCTATAACAATGTTAGGATTAAACAGGGGGATGAATGGAAAGCGGCGTTCTGAACCAACCACGGCCTCTATGAGCCCTTAGTAATGTTCTTTGGGCTCACCAACTCACCAGCCACCTTTCAGTGGATGATGAACGACATTTTCAAGGACCTCATAGCGGCCAGAGAAGTGTCTGTCTACCTAGACGACATACTCATTGCATCCAAAACCAAGGGAGACCACCGACGCATCGTACGAAAGGTGCTGAAGATACTCTGGGACAACAAGTTGTTTTTAAAAGCCAAGAAATGCGAATTTGAAGTAGAGGAAACCGAGTATTTGGGGGTAATCATTAGCAAGGGAAAGATTTGCATGGACCCCGTAAAAATTGTGGGCCTACTAGACTGGCCGGTCCCCCACAAGAAACAGGAGCTCCAGTCATTCCTAGACTTCTGCAACTTTTATCGGCAATTCATTCGTGACTACAGCAAGCATGTTAAACCTCTGACTTCTCTGACTGGCAAAACTGAGTGGCGGTGGGGCCCAGCACAGCAAGCAGCCTTTGAAAAGCTGAAAGAATTATTCCAGGAAGACGTAGTCTTGGCAATCCCACTCGATGAAGGAAAATTCAGAGTAGAAGCAGATTTGAGTGAAGGGGCAGTAGGGGCAGTGCTATCTCAATTACAGGATGACAAGTGGCGCCCTGTCGCATTCCTCTCCAAAGCCTTGTCAACAATAGAATGCAACTATGAGATCTATGACAAGGAACTCCTTGCTATCATGATAGCTCTGGAAGAATGGTGTCAATACCTGATGGGTGCACGAGAAGACTTTGAGATTTGGATGGACCACTCCAATCTTCAATATTTCCGTAAACCCCAAAAGCTCAATCGAAGGCAGGCATGGTGGGTGACAGAATTGGTGGAATACCAATTCATGTTGCACCACAAACCAGGAGCCCAGAACCGCAAAGCGGACCTATTGTCCAGAAGAGCAGACCATGACCAGGGCAAAAAAGATAACCAGGACATAGTCATCCTAAAGGCCAAACATTTCTGGGCTTTAATCATGCCCACGCAGGAGGAACTGCACGAGAAGATCAAGCAGGCTACTCACGACCCCCGCAAATGGGACCAAGGTATCTCAGACTTCCTTAATCATGAAAAGGGGGTCTTTCAAGACCAAGAGTTGCTTTGGTATGATGGACGGATTTATGTCCCAAGGAACCAATGGTTGCAAGGGGAGATCATCGCCCTACGACATGATCACGTAACAGCTGGGCACCCTGGCATAGAAAAAACCAAGGAGCTCGTCTTGCAAGACTACTGGTGGCCCTGAATGTGTCGGGAAGTGGAGGCGTATGTAAAAGGGTGCAAAATCTGCCAGCGAACCAAGACAGATCATCGCCCAAAGAAGGCTCCCCTCATCCCTAATGAGATCCCGGTTCAACCTTGAACTCACATCTCGGTAGACATGATCACTAAGTTACCCAATTCCAAGGGATATGACTCCAACGGGCAGACGGAACAGGTTAACCAAGAAATTGAAAAGTACCTTAAAATGTTCGTGAACTACCGACAGGATGACTGGAGCAAGTGGTTACTGTTAGCCGCATTCACTCACAATAATTGAAAACATTCGGCAATGGGTTTTTCTCCCTATAAAGTGGTTTTCGGAAGGGACGGACAAGTTATCAAAACTGCCCAACGCCCCGACGTTGTTCCCGCAGCCTCAAAGATAGTTCAAGGTATTCAGGAGGTACAAGAGAGGGCGAGAGAATCGTTGGAGCAGGCGGCCAAATCTATGAAAAGGGCTTACGACAAACACAAAGATAAAGCCGTAGAGTATCAGATTGGCGACAAGGTATGGTTGGACTCTACCAACCTAAACCTACCGCGACCTACCAAGAAACTCGGAGATCGACAGGTAGGGCCTTTTACCATTCTCGCCAAAAAGGGACCCTCCGCCTACGAACTCAAGCTCCCGGTAGGATGGAAAGTTCACAACCGATTCAACGAGTCTCTTTTGACACCGTACCATGCTCCTGAATTCCCTAACCAACTCCGACCTGAAAGGCCACCTCCTGAGCTAATAGATGACGAGGAAGAATATGAGATTGAGGAAATTGTGGAACAGCAAGACAAAGTTGTTGGTCGAGGACGAACCTGTCACACCATAACCGAATATCTGGTAAAGTGGAAGGGGTATCTGGTGGAGGAAAATTCTTGGGTGAAGCGCTCAAACATGGCCAACGTGGAGACCCTAGTCAACGAATACAAGGCGAGGGTTCAACGGATAAAAGGGAAGATTGAACGAGCTGACGAGGGATTGTTATATAGCAGCAGTACCCAACAAGACTCTTATCCCTCTTCCCAATCTTCACAATCCATCAATATGAACGCTCAAAATTGGCATCCAGCATTTAACCCGGAACTTGAAGAAGATTTCATACGTTCGAAATGGCCCAAAGTCACCACCGACAAAGCCGACGGAGTATCAATAGTAGAAAATGATGATATCGAAAACGAGTCAGAAGTCAATCTGGAGAATCTACAACGGATCCATGAAAACTGGGAATGGGATAGTGACAAAGAAGAGGACAATGCCAAATCTGACTCCTATTACACCGAATCACCAAACACAGAAGACGACATAGACTCATTTGGGACAAACGAGTCTTGAGGAGGGGGTAATGTTACGGTTTATTCTTTCTTTTTCTTTCTTTTCCCTTTCTTTACGTATTGTTGCTTACTATTATGCGATCACAGCATATCTGACTTCCCACAGTACTATTTATAGTTTTCAAGCTTGTATTTAAGTAGCAGCCTTCGCTGGCCTAAACTCCAGCTTCGGCTAAGGTTTAATCTACCCAACTCAAAGCTCCTTGTTTCGTGACTATCTAAGTCCTCAATCGACTCTCCTATATCTCCTTTGACCTCTAAGAGTATCATCCACTGAAGTGCAAGTGGCGATCCTTAGTTGATCTAAGTCGATTATAGTTGGTTGTTGACAGGCGCTATGGTTGCAAGTGCAGGGAGAGTGGAGGTTGAAGAAGATACAAATGCACTTGCCATCTGGTGTGAAGAGGTCGTTTCCTCGTATCTGTGCCCAACGGGGTCAGGTTGTGATTGATCCATCATAGTGCTTCGAGATGGGATGGGGGCCCTCACACGTGATGCAGCAAGGAGTCGAGCCTGACCTCCCACTGCCAGATGGAAAGGGCTGGGAGGGCCTACCTCCTTCAGAGAAGCCACATGAGGAATGGCATGCCTCTTCCTTGGCCTTAAGTTCAGCACGTACCCATGCTTCAACCTCAGCCATCTCTCATCTCATATCCTCCTTCATCTTTTCTTGGAGAAGAGCATTGTTCTTGACCTCATTGTAACATTGCACATAGTAATCAAGGTCAAATGCTGTCAGGGAGCTGATATGTTTGAGGTGGAGCTCCATCTCAAGATGCTTTAGATAGTCCCAGTATTCGATCTTGTCTTGCTGACAATCAAAGAAGAGGATATGACTCTCATACCAGATGGCATGATTGCCCTTCAAGCCCAAAGGATTGTGAGATTTCTGGAAATGGTAGAGATTAGCCATAGCTTTGGCATGAAGGCCATAATCTATGGATAACTCTGCCCCAAGAATAGGCATCAGCTCCTCAATCTTGAGGATGTTGAAACCCTTCTTCTCGCAATCGAGCAAATTCGCTTTCTGCACTGGCAACAAAGCAGCATTGACATTTATGTACTGGAGGCTCTTGTTGGTGAAAAAAGGGAGAGGAATATGTATATGAGCATCGTCAGTATCATATAATATTTGGTGAAAAGACACCTCCTGCTGGGTGCCCAGCATCCTTGGCTTTAAATCTGAGCCATCCTTGCAATGGTGCTTGGCCTCCTATGACTCCTCCACCATCTTTGGTGCCTCCCTCTTCTTCTTGTCCTTTGCATTCTCTGCCGCTAACCAGGCCATGGTGGCCTTGGGGTATTTTGGGAAAAGAGCAAATACTCCAGGATTGTGCAGGGTCACCAGCTCATCATCATTGATCGTGAGGATTGACTCTGAGTCAGATGCATCATCCAGATATGTAGTGGGATCAGAGACATGATTGAAATGCTTGATGTATCATGCATCGTTGCAGGCTTCAATGTCAGCATTCTTCTCAAGCCTGTCACCCAGAGGGAGGGACCAAAGTGCTGCTGTTATGGCATCGGTCTTATGGGTTCTGTGGACTCGAGGTGGCAGAATCAGCACCTGTATCATAGCAAGGAGGACTACAAAAGAACAGAGGAAGATGGCCTGATACTGGCCAGAGAGGGAGTCAGACAGTGGAAAAGGAAATGGATGTGATGGACTGCTTATTGCTGCCCCAAAGAAATGTTTATTTGTGGCAGTATATACTAAAGGGCTTTGCTGTCTGCCTAATCTATCTTATCCTCTGATAAGCCATTCACTTGTGCCTTGCTACTGGCTTATCTCAGAGCTGTATATGATGGAAAAACAGCAGGGTCTTGTCCCAAGAAGTCTGTGGCACATTACCAAGAGGCATCAAAGCTTGGATTTCACTTTGATCCATCTGGGAAAGAGGGAAACTACTGGTCATCTCATGAGACCATGCATTCTCTCATGGATAGAATCATTGTGCCATATATTGAGAAGAAGAAGGAGCTCAATCTTCTGCAAACTCAGCAGTCAATCTGAAAGATTGACTGCTGGTTGGTTCATAAGTAGGCAGAGTTCCATGGCTGGATGAGAAGTCAATATCTGACCATTATTCTGGTGTTTATTCCTGGAGGGTGCACAGGTGTATGGCAGCTGCTAGACATGGGTATTCAACAATCACTAAAGAGTAGCATGAAGAGAACTGCACATCACAACATTGTTGAGGAGGTCTCAGCTCAGCTCAGCTCAGAGCAAATTCTGATAATGTTCAGATGGATATCACAAAGAGAATGCTTCATGATTATTCAGTTGCATAGCTTGTCAAAGCTTATGAGGATATAAATAGGAAGGATCTCATATTAAAGGTAAGTAAAGTGATGGACTGCATTCTATAACAACTGTCATTGATAGATTCTCACCAGGCCTTCTCTCTCTGTCATGTTGGTACCTATGATTGTTCACATGAGAGCCTGACCTCTGCGATGACTGTTCAAGAGCTCCTATAGCTACCAAAGGAGAATCCAGCATTGTATGAAGAGCTGACCTCATCGACTGACTTAACTATTGCCACATCAGCAGAAGAACCAGCATATGGTGAAGAAATGGATGATGATACATCACTTCCCATATCTGATATTGTGGAGCACATCATAACAGAAGAATGTGCTTTAAACACAAATTCAAGGGTTGAAATTAGTGAAGAGGATCATTTAGAGCATGCTGGAGCTGCAGAAGCTGTGGAGGATAGTGTACCATTCAGGTATAGTTCATAGCACATCCATTGTTCTGTCTCCTTCAGCCCTAGCTAGGATTCATGAACTTATTCTGGCAGTGATTGACCCTTTCATAAATTGAACTTCCCATCCTGTATAAAAGTAAGCTCACCTCTCAACCTAAGGACTTCTTCCAGATGTGAATCCTTTACTGGGATAGGTCTCCACCCTGGCTGTACCAAATAGATTTTTCAGGAGACATTGAACTCAAGTCATAATGAGATGAAGGGATTTACAATGATGCAGCCATAACTGCTGGATAACGTTCGATTTCCTTGGTTGGTAGACCCTTCATTGCCTGTCCTTGTAACACCGAGCAACTTGGAATGTGCCACTCAGTTGATTAGGGAGGTCAAACAGGGCAAGTCCTTAAATCTTTCCTTGATTCTAGAACATATCTGATTTCTACTACAGGTGTAGTCTAAGAAAAAAGGAGGGAAAGATGCCCTACTCCATACCCCTTAGCCAAAAGGGCTTGCATATTGACTTGTGATTTAGTGGGCAGTGGTTCATCATTGGAAAAAAGCTTCAGGGACTCCATCTGGTCAGTACCTTCAAGTTCTTCCCCTCCATCATCATCTGAAGCTGGTGTTGCAACTGCAGCCTACTTACGCATGGAATTTTGCAATCTAGCATGTTTTACATGCACACAGAGATATAGTGAGCAAGCAGACTAAAATGACATGTTGACACTAATGCTACATGGTGCAATGATGCGGAATATAACTTATGGCATAAGAAGCAATGGGATTCTAAACAGGACTTAGTCACAGCACTGTACCTGATGGGCATGTGTGATGAGAAGGCTGAACCCTATACCCAGTGCACTATGCTCTAACTTACAAGCATGCTCACAGGAATTAGATGCTACTCTGAAGGTTGCATTAACACTGAAAGTACTTAGCAGTGCTCACTAACTATAACATGCCATACCTGAAAATCCAGGGAAAATCCTTATGCTGAGATGACAGATATCACCGGAGTGAACTGGGACAGTGGGTCTCAGCCAAAGTCCATGAGCCCACATTCCATTGTCTGGAGTCCCATTGTTCAAAGGCTCACTTGTTGCCATATTAATGAGAAGCCTCTGTGAATCTAAGAAAGAAGTACTGAAGGACATATGTCAGAATTGATAGTTCTGTATGCCTAGACCTGTCAGTCTGTTGAAGTAGTAGGACACCCTCCATGTCGTGTTTACCTTACATAATCATAGCTACCAAACACTGGAGATCGAAGGTCAACGTTCCTTAGCATTTGACCTTTGTCTCCAGGTATGTATCATTCACAGTCTAGAATATTACTAGCATTTGACCTTTGTCTCCAGCCTGGCACATACTCACTGTGCTAATAACCTGCTCACAACAGGTTATGGGCCCCATGCCTTACTAAGCCAAGACAAAAATTTTCGTTCCCTCTCACGAACCATTTCTTTGACATCAACGTCTCGCTCAACCCCTCAAAGGGATATCACTATCCAATCAGAAGTTGCATCCACCCATCATGGACCATCACATTCTCTCTAACCCCACTAGTCTTCTTATTCCCACACCAAAATGAATGACTCAGACACTGACTCCACCAAGCGTGGATTCCCCAACCTCCACACCGATAACTGGAATCAGTTTGTGCCTTCCTTCGAAGCTTACATGTGTATCAAGGGGCTCTTTGGCCATTTCGACAATACTGAGGACACGCTGGAGCCAGTGGACCCTGACAACCCTACAAAGGCCGAGAGGAAGGAGATGAAGGCTTACCTGCAGGATCGTTCCTCTGCAGCGGGATACCTTTGGCTCTGCATCGACGAATCACAGTGCACTCACATTGGTCTCCTCATGGGCAAGCCAGAAGCCATGTGGTCCAAGCTGAAGGACATTCACCAACAGCAAAAACCGGGTACCCACTTCAATGCTTATGACAGTCCTGTTCAGCATTCAAAAGGATGATGATGAGTCCCTCTCTACTCTTGTCGGATGTGTCTCAAGGGCCATGTAAGACATCAAAGCTCTCTGCCCCAAAAAATTCACTATTGACCAACTTGACGAAGAGCTCCAATCCATGGCTCTCATCTGTGCCCTTCCATCCGACTTCGACAACTTTGTGCCATCGATTCTCCTCCTCCATTCCCTCAGCCTAGACAAACTTGTCGCTGCCTTTCACACTAAGAGACGCAGCGTCGCTCTCACAATACCACCTCAGCAACGTCGTTCAAAGCGACTGCCATCCAAGTCCAAGCTGCCCTTGCAGCCTCATCTGATGCTATCTGTAGCTGGTGTACCAACTCTGGACATACTGAGGACCAGTGTTTCAGCAAGAAGAAAGCCTGGGAACGAGCTGCACAGTGTACCCAGGAGCGTCGGACTGTGAGACTAGGCAAAAAGGGAGGGGAAGCGAAGGCAGAGAAGTCCAATGTTGTGGAGGAGACTGCTAGCCAAGCGAGTATCAATCCCTTGTCTCCAGCATCATCTAACTGGAACACAGATACAGATGCTTCATCTCACATGAGCCACCGTCGCAACTGGTTCCATGTTTGGACACCACACGTTGTTCCAATTCGACTGGCAGATAACTCAGTCATCTACTCAGCAGGTATGGGGACAGTTGTGTTTGAACCAAGAGAGGACAATGGGAAGGTTGGTGAGGCTGTCGAGTTCCAAGACGTACTGCATGTACCTGATCTGTACAATAATTTGCTTTCACCCTTCCACCTCACACACCATAAGGGATATGAGATCAGCATAGCTGGGTCATCTGTTCAATTCTTTCAAGACCAAGTGCTTCATTTCTCAGCCACTGTTAATGACAACAACATCAGATACCTCAACGGTATTACTTGCATCTCAAGACCAGTTACCTCAAATGCTGCTAGCACCTGTCCCCTTGATGTAAATCTATGGCATCGACGAACCTGCCACAGAGGTGTCAGCACTGTACGGGACATGTATGAGAATCAACTTGTCTCAAATATGAAGATGTCCAACACAAGTTCCAGCCCAGATCCAATTTGTAAACCCTGCCTCATGGGCAAGCACTGACGACACAATATTCCTCAAGGCCCATTGCTCCTCCCTACCCATCCTCTCACGATAGTATTCTCTGATCTCAAGGGTCCCATGCCGGTTGCTACACCTGAAGGGTATTACTATTGGATCACCTTCATATGCGGTGCTTCACGATTTTGGGTTGTTGCTCTGCTGAAGCAAAAGAGTGATGCACTGGCTGAATTTAAATGCTACAAGGCTTATGCTGAAAATTTTCATGGCCTAAAGATCTTGGAGGAGCAAGATGATGGAGGGGGGGAGTATATGGGGCATCAATTTGACCAGCTATGTATTGATGAAGGGATATCAAGATGCCATACTGAGCCTGATGAGCCTCACCAAAATGGAGTTGCAGAATGCGCTAACCATGACATTGCTGAAGGAGCTATCACTATGCTCTATGAGGCTCATCTCTCTCCTTCCTTCTGGAGGCTTGCTGTACTTGCATTCGTATATATGCACAACCGCTGCCCCACTGCTCCGCTTCCTGGAACAACACCCTATACTGGCTGGCACAAGAGGAAACCTGATGTCTCTAACTTGTGCGTCTTTGGTTGCTTAGCTTATGTCCATGTCAAGAAGAATAAGTGATGAGGCTTGCAACCACGTACCACCAAATGCATATTCGTTGGGTATCCATCAGGTACAAAGGGATGGACATGCTGGAATCCAGTGACGAAGAAGTTCATCATATCTAGCCATGTCATTTTTAATGAGCAAGTCTTTCCAGGAAACACGAAAGCACTTACCAATCCCTTCAGTGACCTATTTCCTTCAGAATTGAATCCTCCTACGCTGCCCAATCAAGGGGGAGACTCGAAATCTGACGATGATGATGATCCTCCACCTCCGGAAAATCCTCCAGCCTCACCTCCTCCAAGTCCACCTCCTCCAGCATCACCTCTCCTTCCTGATGTCATAATGCCTCCTGGTTCACCATTCAATGGATCTCTTCCAGAGCTAACACCGTCACCACCACCATCACCACCATCCACAGGCCTGGGCAAGCACGAGTACACAACACGTGATGATGGCTTATATGATCCTGGCCTTGGTTATGGTTGTGAGATGCATCGAAATGGCAACCGTAATAGTCATCCGCTCTGGAATTACCAAGGTCCTTGGCCTCCAAGAAACACACATCACAATGAGGAAAATCCAGAGGAGCAAGCACACACAGCCACCATGCCAGATGAAGCCATCCTTGAGGGCATAGTGTTCTCTACTCAGACATTGGCCTACTTAACGATGGAGGAAGGACTTGAAGTTGCATTTGAGGGTATGACAGAAACAGCTCACAAGGCATCTGCATATGATGACGAACCTAAATCCTTCCACGAAGCAATGAGATGCCCTCCAGAGGAAGCCGCAAGCTGGTATGAGGCCACTGTGCAGGAGATACAAGCACTTGTTGAAAATGGTGTCTTTGAATTGGTGAAATGCCCTCTGAATCGAAAGGCAGTTGGGAGTCGCTAGGTATTCAAAGTAAAATGCAATGCTGATGGATCAATTGAGCACCATAAAGCAAGGCTTGTTGCAAAGGGATATTCACAACGGCCTGGTTTTGATTACACTGAAACATTCTCTCCAACACCAAAATGGGCTGCCCTATGAGCTGTTCTGGCACTTGATGCCCTCAAGGATTTAGAGCTATGGAGTGTTGACATCTCATCAGCATTTCTCAATGGTGAGCTGACAGAAGAGGTATATATGGAGCAGCCAGAGGGGTTTGAGGAGAAAGGAAAGGAATGGGTCTGGCATCTCTTCAAGTCTCTATATGGACTGAAACAAGCTGGGAGAGAATGGCACAAGAAGCTACATGCGACACTGACTGATGCCATGAGATTTGAGCAGGTGAAATGTGAGCACAGCATATGGGTTTACAAGAGAGATGATGAACGCATCATTGTCCCTGTCTTTATTGATGACATGACCATTGCTACAAAGACACCAGAGGGTGTCACAAGGGTCATCAATGATCTCAAGAAGCACTTCAAGCTTCATGACCTGGGCCCAACGTCTTACCTCCTTGGCATCGAGATCAAGCGTGACCAAGCCAACCAGACACTCTCTCTCTCCCAGCGCCAATACATCCTAGATATCCTGCAGCATGTAGGGATGGCTGACTGCAACCCTGTTCTGACTCCTTTGGATCCAAATGTAAAGCTTACAGCAGATCAGTCCCCCAAAACACCAGAAGAATATGAGATCATGAGGACGGTCCCATATCTCAATGTGCTTGGCTCTGTAGCCTATCTTGCTATTGCTACCAGGTCCGACATTGCATATCCTGTGAGCGTACTCTCACGGTTCAGCCAGAACCCTGGCACGGCTCATTGGGAAGCTCTCAAATGGCTTCTACACTATCTGAAGAGGACGCTCGACTATTGCATTGTCTATTCCCCTGACCCCAAGTCAGAATCGCCAGTCTTCAATTTCAAGACTTATTGCGATGCAGATCATGGGGGAGACAAAGATAGTGGACGTTCTACAAGTGGCTATGTTGTAAAAATGGGAACTGGAGCCATTAGCTGGATGAGTCGTCTTCAAGCATTCATGACACTTTCAACAACAGAAGCAGAATATGTCTCAGCTGTGTCTGCAGGCCAGGAAATTCTTTGGCTTCGCAATCTGTTCACAGAGTTTGGGTATTCATTCACTGATGCCTCAGTACTCTACATTGACAACGAGTCCGCCTTATCAGTTGCTCAAAATCTGGAACACCATGGCCATGTTAAACACCTCGACCTTTGCTTCTACTGGCTCCATGATGAAGTTGAGAAGGGACGCATCCATGTGGTCCACTTACGAACTGAAGATATGCCAGCTGATGCCTTGACAAAGGGATTGGGGAGAGAGAAGCTCAAGCACATGGTTACACTACTTGGACTTGTCTCAATACCTCCGTAGACATGTTCGGTCGAGGGGGAGTGTTGAAGTAGTAGGACACCCTCCATGTCACGTTTACCTTATATAATCATAGCTACCAAACACTGGAGATCGAAGGTCAACATTCCTTAGCATTTGACCTTCATCTTCAGGTATGTATCATTCACAGTCTAGAATATTACTAGCATTTGACCTTTGTCTCCAGCCTGGCACGTACTCACTGCGCTAATAACCTGCTCACAACACAGTCATCAGAGAGCAAGCCTGCAGGTGTCAGGAGAGCACCTCTTGGCATGCATTTAGCAAGCTCACTATAGAAGTGAGACTAAAACTGGGAAGTCCAACTTGGATGCTCAGTAAGGTGGCAGTGGCAATGTGCTATGCATGTAGGGGTCTGGGTACTGCATGACGTTTGTAATTCTAAATTCCCTGTAGTATAAGTAGGATGGTTCCAGTAGATAGAAGCCAAATTTTGAGCCTCTGAGTTCCTGTGCACATGTTGAAGGCAGTACTATAACAAAGGATCAGTTTGTGACTTCGAGCTTTGCATAGAATTAGCAAGCTCACTCAGAGAAATACGAGATACCCTTTTGATAAGAC
Source organism: Desarmillaria tabescens (assembly GCF_030435595.1). NCBI lineage: Eukaryota > Fungi > Basidiomycota > Agaricomycetes > Agaricales > Physalacriaceae > Desarmillaria > Desarmillaria tabescens. The sequence continues at coordinate 1,588,940 of NW_026848305.1, forward strand.
TTTTGAGAACTTAGTCAGAGTGAATATGAATCAGTGACGCTGTTTCTGTTCTGTTAAGTGTGATAAGTCTGTTCAGAAAATATGTTGAAGTGGAAATCTGAGTTCTGTTCTGTTCTGTTCTGTTTCAGTCTGTTCTGTGTCAGTTCTGCTCAAAGTTCCATTTTGAAATCAGTTTCTGAGCACTTCTGAAGTGTTCTTGAGTCGAGATAACCTACTGGAGTTAGTTGGAGAACCCCTACATACAGTTGTGTAGCGAGTGGGCTAAGTCAGTGCTTGCCTGTGGTGTTTTTTTAGTAAGCTCACTATTGTTTCAATGTGTATCATCTCTGTTTCTGTTGGGATCAGTGTCCCTTGTGTATTTTAACTTGAATCTGCCTTGAAGGTTGCATTGTGCCAGTGAATGACCTTCCTGTAAAAGTTCCTAGACTTAGGAATTCATTAGAAAAAGCTTAGCTTTGCTAAGAGCATCGAGAATAAGAGAAACTCTTTGAGATATTAAAGTATAGGTGGATCGCATTAGAAATAATTGCTCTCCCTATAACTTACGAGGGTGATTGTAGTTTGTGTAGTTGTGTGAGAGTGTGTGTGGGTTTTTGAGGTTCACCTTTTAGCCTGCTCACTATTCCACAGGTGCCCACAGCCAGCCTCTTCACTGGTAATAGTAGCTCATCAGTGGAAGCTGCTGCCAAGGAATAAGCACTGAAATGTCCATATCCAAAGATCAACAGACATCTACTTGGCTACCCTAGACTTTAATATTCTCTTGGACACTACCCTCTGGGATCCTTGAATGTCCCTAGTCAGAAATTCTGACAGGACTCAATGAACTGGTTGCAGTTCACTGCCTCAAATGTTCTATTGCTTACTCAAGTAGAAGGGAGTGGACCAGAAATAAACTCCCTCCTTTTAGAACACAGGTACTTCTACACTAGTGAGAAGAATATGACTGTAATCAAGGGCTGGACTATTGTCTCACTGTGATGTTTCAATAGTGTTGAGAGCCTAATTCTTCACTGTATTGAGTTCAATGTTAGCTTTAAGCTGACCATCCCTAGGCACATCCTTCCTGCCTTCAAACATTCAGAGGATGCTTACTCCCCTGCCAAAGTCCTGGCAGCTGAAATACCTTTCCAACCTGGTTTTCAAGAGCTGCAGCTGAGCAATGCCTTCAGTTTTGAGTTGTTATGTGCAAATTATATATGGGAAGCTTCAGGGGTATCTAGAAGGATGAATATTGAGGTGGCTATAGCTTGTGGGAATACTGTAGGGTGGATAGCCAGATGGCTAGTTAGCAAGGAAGAAGTAAAGAAACTTCTAGAAAGGCCCTCTTTTATCATGGCAAATTTCAATCACCTTGCAACTCTACCTATCAAGGGTGAAGATGGTGTCAAGCTAGTAGCAGAATCTATCATGGTTGAAGAAGAGAAAGTTCTAGTCAGGTTCATTCCTGGTTCTGAGCTTTGAGGGCCACGATCAGTACTGCCAATGGTTTACATCATCTATTGATTCCTGAGTGGGTTTGTACATGTGTGGACCCAGAAGGCAGAAGTCCTCATGCAGAAACACTGGAAAGAAGTGGTTAGCAGTATTGCTTTTACCCTCATCATGGAAGAATGAGGTATTTACATTGCTGAGTTTGAAAGGGAATTATGGGCTGAAAGTTTGTACGTGTACTCTGCCTATAATGCTTAGTACAAGGTGGAGCTATTCAAGGAGGCCTACCCTATTGATTGGACTATCATTAGGCTGAACTCCATGGTTATTCCTGAGGCCTTCCATGGGTATAGTGGCAACTTAAGGGATGAATAAAAAGTGGAGGGGCTATGTGATGGATTATTTTTATCCAGACTGTCATAGTGATTCCTAATGACTACTGTACTTATATTTGGACTTGGTAGGTATATTTAGTTACTTTCTTGACTTGGAATGACTCTTGATGACTCCTAAATAGTAGTATATATACAGCCTGTAGAAGATTAATGCATCATCCTTTCTTACCTTCTTACTTCCAAGTGTGTGATTCTCCCTAAGGACCTGTGTCAGGCTAGAGAATACACTCTGTGAAAAGAGACTAGGAATTATCTTCTGAACTGTAATCACTCTTAGACTACATCCATTATATTGCATCAGACTCTGTAGCCACCTTATTATAGACACCTCCATCATATCATTATACACCACAGTTAGGAACCACCTTGCTAGGCTTCTAATCGAACTTAAAGCTTATGATTTACATACATGCTTCACAATTTTCCTGTCAGCTGCCATGCCCATAGTACCACCTCCTTGTGTCCAAGAACTTATTGTGTGCCTCCAAGGCTTTTCAGAGCCTGTCCTCACTGTAGTATCTATGCCAGAAATGCATATTCACCTGTTGGAATCCTTGGTGTTGTGCAGGGTAGACTCCTAGCTGTTAAGGCCAGTTGATATAAACTTATTATTTCTAGGCTTCTACAGAGCCTGTATTTATACTACTTTGTGCTGTAATCTAGAATGTACTACACTGTTCTACTAGTCTTGTGCTTACTCAGCTACTCTCAGCATGATGCTGGATTGCTCCTTCTAGAACTTTTTGGCAAAATCCCAACATCACCAATTTGAATGGATCACTCCCATCAAAGGTCTCTGGAGGACTCCATGCAGGCATACTCAGCCATTGGAATCTACATCTTTGAGGGTAAGAACATTAAGAGAGAGATACTGCAATGTGCATACTGATGGAACTCCAATCCCAAGCTCATCTCCAACAAACTGCATTTCAGAATCCTATGGATTCTGATTTCCAGTTTCTATTTCATATTCTATTTTATATTTCATCTCTCCATTTTAATTTATCAAGAACCTAATGTCAGTAGCAAAGTATGTCATCAGACTCCATCAGCTACCAACCAGTAGACTACAACTCCTGACCACCCTAGAATGCAGACTACTCCAAGTAGGAACTAGATCAGACTCTTAAACAGTATATAAACTGTAGAACTACACTGTACATACTCAGTTTGAATATCAACTTGGTTCAGCCCAACTCTCTCTTTGACTCTAAGTCTAAACTCTCACTCTTCAGTCTATGGAACTCCAATCTGTTGGACTTACCTCTTACCTTATCTCTGTCTCTCCATGGACTTCCATCTGTACTCATCTTAGGGCTTCAGCTCAGGGGTGACATTGCTAATAGCTTCACCTATGTCCTATGCACTCCACAGCTTCCACTGTGTGCAATCCCTTCCCTTGTCCTTATCAGCATGATCCTAACACTAAGAGCCAATGGACTTTTTCTGAGTTTTGCTGATTAGTACTTAGAATTTTTAGTAAACCTTTCTCACTTTTGTGGTGGCCCCTTGACAATGGTTTATGGACTTACTGTCTCCTGTCATTTTACTGTGGCTATATGGTTGCATACTTTATACTGTATGGTGCAAAGCCCTAGCCACTTTTGGTGATGCTGGCATCTATGCATGGCTATCACAGTGGGTCTGCTACAACTAATTAAGATTGCTCAAACCTTCTGCTGACATTTCTCCAGCAGTGTGGTGTACTCACACAGCACAATTCAGGGTTACATGCTGTGCAATTGGTGATACAACTCTCCTTTTAGATTACACAGCATGTAAAATCTACAATCTGCACCCCACACTGGCCAGCAAGATCACCAACCAACACAGACTGCAATGAATGTTCTCGATGCCACAACTCAAGGTTCCTCAGAAAAGAAAAGTACTTGCCATCAATGATAAATGTTTACACAATGCATTCAAAGAAAATTAAGATATACATGTATGAATAACACACAACCATGTCCATTCATTTCACAGAAAGATGTAAATATGCTCAGCTCTCTTCTGTCAAGATATCTACTATTAGTCACACATCCTGACAAGGTAGAACAAATACTTACCTTTGGTACCAGGTGCGGCGAGATGTGGGTCGATCTGATCTGGAACGGGCCCAGAGGCAGGGGTGGCTGGCGGTTGTGATGATGTCTGGAAGGGAGACGGTGCAATGAGGGAGCGATGGAACCGCGCACGGAACTCATTAGTTGGATCCGGCGGCGGGGGAGGCTGCTGGTACACAGTAGTGTTGTGTTCGATGTCGACGGTAAAAGCGGGTGGAGGGGGAGGTCCGCCATTGGCTGCCGCTGCCGCCTGCTGCTCGTAGTGTAATTGACGCTGTCAAACAAAAAAGGTCATTATGCGCCTCCATAGAACGAAAACGGGCACGTACCTGGTGATTCCACTGATCCCACGCGTCGGCAATGATAGGTTCAAACGACGCCAGCTCCTCATTCGACATGTTGAGAGTCCGGAGTAGGTGCTGCTTAAGCAACGGCGCGCAGGAAAAAGAGAGTAGTAAGGTAGTGGCAAACGTCTGGCCACCGTGCTGCTGGCCATTTGGAAACGGGGGTTCATGCGGCGCCAATGCAGGCTGCTGTTGTGAAAGCTCGCCGAGCACCTTGTTGGTACTGCTCCTCCTCCACGCGATATTGGACTTCGTCCATGCCCTGAAGGAGCTCATTGCCCATGTCCAGGCCAAGTTCGCGCATCTTGCGTTGTTTTACAAGCTGACGGTGCTTTCGCTGCCGTTCCCTTGCTGCAGCACGCACACGATCGCGACGAGCAATTTCGTCGGCGGTCATCTCGTGGGTAACGAACTCTGGAGCTGCCGGTTGTTGGGATTGCTGGGATTGTTGGACTGCTGCAGGTTGCTGTGATGTAGATGGTTGCTGTTGGTGAGCAAGAACGACGAGACCGAGGCCTATGGCTCTGTCCCGTTCGCGTTTGCGCCGCTGACGCTCAGCGGCCTTTTCTCGCTTTACTCTCTGGCTGGGTGTTTCGTTTTCTCTTGCCCGTCGTCTAGAGCTGTTGGAGAGGGGAGTGGCTGGTGGCACCGCTTCCATCATGGCGAACTAGCAATAAATTGTGATTTCTCCCGGTACGGTAGTGGTACCGTCCTGGATGTGCTGTGATGCTAGTGTGACCGGGACGTGCTCGTTGGCCGGCCTACAGTGACAAGGTTCGTGACGGACAGTGACGGGAGAGTTGCAGAGGGTGTCACAGACACCACCGGAAGCCCTCAAAACAGGGCAACGTGGTTTGTTTCCCACGCCACACTCATTGTATTTTTTGTACAGTCCTAACATTTGGCAATGAATTTATTATTTAAAAACGATGCTACGCTGTTCTAGTAGATCATAGATGACATGTCGGAACGGATGCGGTTGTAATCGAACAGTCCCTCAATACTTCCCAGAGCAGCCAAAGCGAACTAGAACCCGGCAACATTAGTATACAGACAACAAAGAGTCATGCAAAACTTACATCTTTATCCCAAAGATACTTTTGCGCGACACGTTTAATGTCAGCAACGGTGACGGCATCAACAGCACTCTCGATCTGCTGAGGCGACATCCTCCTTCCACTGGTGACAAGCTGTCGGCCAATATCCTCAGCAACTGCGGTGGTACCATCCAAACTCAACAATAAGCCGGCCTTGAGCTGACTCTTAGCCCGTTCAACCTCAACCTCCTCAGGTGAAATGCTCATCCTCGTCCATTCCTTCAACGTGTTGTGCAGGAGGTCGTCCAAGTTCATCAAGTTCTCGGATACAAGGTAGATTCCCCACAAACCGGTATCAGAGTAAGAGGTCGAGAAGGACAGGAACGAGTTGGCGAGGTTGTTGCTGGAAAGGATGTGAGAGAGCCGGGAGGAAAGGAGGTTAGAAGCGCCGAGGCTGCGATCCCAGTTACCGAAGATGGATTGCATGACCATCATGGGGAAGTAGTCGGGCGAGCTCCAGCCGACACCCTCAACAGCGATGGCAATGTTGGCAGTGGGGATGGTATCGTCACGGACCCGCACTTCTGAGCCTACAAATGTGGGCTTAGGGTGCGAGAGACGGCCGAGGGGTATGGGGTTGGAGGACACGGGAAGAGAGGTAAAGTGCTTCTCGGCAAGCTTAACAAGCACTTCGTGCTCAATGCCTCCTGTACCGACGAGGACCATGCGGTCAGCGGTGTAGTTGGTCTTTATGTAGGAGGAAAGGTCGTTGCGATTGATGGAGAGGATATTCGCCTTGGGACCGAGAATTGTACGGCCAAGAGACTGTCCTGTAGGGAAAAAAAAGTCAATGTCGTGTGCAATGTCGAGTAGGACGCCCGACTGACCTTGGAAGGCGACAGAGTGAAGGTGGTCAAAGACGACTTCCTCAAGCTGCTTGTCAACCTCTTCCTGCTCCCTGAGAATAACACCACGCTCTCTCTCAATGGCAGAGTTCTCGAGCTTCGAGTTTTGCAGAATGTCGCTGATGATGTCCATGGCCACAGGGACGTCCTTGCTGAAACTTTTGGCGTAGTAGACAGTCTGCTCGCGAGAGGTATAGGCATTAAGATGTGCGCCAATGTTTTCGACCTCTACTTCGAGCGAGTGTTGTGTCCGTCGGCCGGTTCCCTTGAAGGCCATATGTTCAAGGAAGTGATGCGGTACCGTTCGTCTTGTCGGTTTCCGCCCTGGAACCCGCGTCAATCCACACCCCAACGGTCGCTGTCTGCGCATGAGGTTGAGATTCGGTCGCGACAGTTAGACCGTTCGAGAGGGTCGTGATTTCTGTCTGGGGCCCGACGTTGTGAACCGTCGCAAACGCCCTTCTATATGGCCGCTACATAATATAAGGGTAAACATAAAAAATGAAAAAGAAGGCCTCTTACAGGAGCGCGAATAGCGCTTCGAACGAAGCGGGAAAGCATGATGGATGACGCCGACGACGACCAGCGAGGTTGAAAAGAGGTGTGAGCTGTTCCGGGCGTCAACGGATTTATCCCGCTTGCTCCGGCTTGCGCCGGCACCGATTACCTGACATCTTTCTGCTTGCTGATTGGCTGGACTCAGGTAAACTACTTAGTTCAAGATTTCGCCTGAGGATACGTATATAACGATATCCAAGGTACTGAAAGGCTTATTCACGCCTTTATCGATGCTAGCGTGACAAAATTTTGATTACAGACAGACGCAATGGAATTATTACGGGTGCCTATGTGCTGCGAGCAAAGGATCATTTCGATAGTGATGCATGATGCTTCGCGTAATTACTGAGACCACCTGTTCGGGCTTGATGAGGGAACACAGCTGGAGAATGACCTCAAAACCATCAGCACGCCGGAATGTAGCCTGCAGAAGCTTGAGCCCAAGGGAGTCTGCCAAGTCTGATGATAGTTCTCCGTACGGACCCGCATTAACTGCGAACATGTGATGGAAGTACCTATGATGTGATGCCAATGAAACTTGGAAGTTATCGTTCCTTGGACGTTGAAGAATTTCGCTCAGATGGTATCATTTGAGGAGGGGGCGCCGCTGCACCACAAGAAAATATTCATGAAAGATCTGGTACGTAAGCGCAGATTTTGTTCGGCCTGCGGAAGCAGCACATTGAAATAAACGATGAGTTCTGAAGCTACTGCGGAATGGGTCCATCCCGTAAAACATCCCCTTTGGCGGTGCATAATCGTGCTAGAAGATCCCTTAGGATTCACCGAAAGAGCCTAGACAGACACCAAGATAGATTATTAGTATGTAATATTACTGGAACAAATACGAGTTACGGGAAGGAAAAGAAAGAGCAAGTGGTCTCGGGAATAAGGGTCGGTTTGTCCGAAAAAGGCAATTACCCTTGGCAACTTTCTCACAGTCGGTCGACACAAGGCTTTCGACTTTCTCAACACCCTACCGGTCGGCACCTCAAGGTTAGACTCCCCGTTTTCTCTGTTTGCGCGCTGGGGGCATGGTCGAACGTATGAACCGAGAACAAGATCCGTTAGGATGGTATTTTGGATGGATGGCTCAAAGTCTGGTTGGATGACGCTGCCAAAAATTTCATTCGGCTTGCTTCCCTGCGCCAAACCCGCTGTGATAGAATCACTGATCCACGACGTTGTAGATATTCCCTATGGCCACCACAAAAGCTACGAAGGGCAAGGCTGCCGCCTCAAAAGGTGTGTAGCCATTTGGTCGATTTCTACATAAACTAATGAAATGTGCAGCCAAGTCTCCAAAAGACGTCAAGGCCAAGGCGGCCAAAAAGGCAGCGCTCCAGGGAGCCCACTCGCACTCTTCACGCAAGACGCGGCTGTCAGTGTCGTTCCACCGCCCCAAGACCCTCCGATTGGCCCGCAGCCCCAAATACCCGCGCAAATCCATTCCCCACACACCAAGGATGGATCAGTTCCGCACCATCGTCTCGTAGGATTACGCGTTACAACTGCTTTGATACTAGGTCTGACTTGTTGCCAGACCTCTGAACACGGAATCAGCGATGAAGAAGATTGAAGAACACAACACGCTGGTTTTCATTGTTGACATCAATTCGAACAAGCGGCAGATCAAGGATGCTGTGAAGAAGTTGTATGATGTTCAGGCGGCCAAAGTGAACACGCTTATCCGGTAGGTGGCCCTGTGAAAAAAATCTAAATGGATTGCTCTGATGACTGGACAGACCGGACGGCAAGAAGAAGGCATATGTTCGCTTGACACCTGATCACGATGCTCTGGATGTGGCCAACAAGGCAAGTGGAGTATTTTTGCGGTATCAAGAGCGAAGACTGACCGAGTATGGATATTCAGATTGGATTCATCTAAGCGTAGTACGTTTCTGTATGCGATAGGACCCAATATGAGCTGCTGCGATCATGTGATTAATTATATTTTGAGAAAGATGAAAATAATATTATCCGGTTCTGTTCCGAAGAGGGTATTTGTCGTTGTTTTCGTTGCTATGATATTGGAAGCCGAGATGCGTCACAGATGTCACATTCTGATCTCTTTTCGCCGCTCTTTCTTCTGGTTGGCGTCGTCTTTGACTTTTTGGCATTTACGCCACTTTCTCGTCCGCTCGTGCAGCCCCCACGCTCCTTCCCTTACCCGCCTTACCACTGGCAGTCTTATTTCCCTTGCTGTCCAGCGACAGCGACAGCGACCCGTAGTCCTCTCCATGCACCGTCTTCTACTTATTTATTCCCTTGTTCTCTTCATCTCGCTCTTCGCTCTCAATGTCGACGCTATTCACGCTTCCTACCAACGATCCCATGCACGTCGCTCTCTTTTGAATAAGCGGCAGATCCTTGACCTGGCCATAGGTGCGTTCCCAGCTTTCTTTTCTCATCCATTTGTTCACATACCGACCGACAATAGACTCTGGAAGTAGCAACGGCGCCGGCACCACAACCAGTGACAGCGCTGCGAGTCAGTCATCGACTGATTTCCTCTCCATCTCCAGTCTCGTTCAGGATATCATTGGCGGTACTTCGGATACGAGCACCAGCACCTCCTCGTCCAGTAGCAGCGATATCAGTATTTTGCCTGCAGTCACGGCGACCCCAACAGACACATCATCGTCCCAGGGGTCATCAACAGTGTCGACGACTGATTCATCCACGTCGTCGACATCTTCTGTTGATACCGCCACCCTGACCACGGCGTCTACGACCGACTCATCGGCTTCGTCTTCTTCCTCATCTGATACGCTTAGCCAGACGGCCCAGGAAACTGCTTCAGCGACCTCGACTTCGACCGCGTCCACTGGTGAATCTTCTACATCTTCTGATTCCGGTGTTGTCTCCACTCATACCAGTGTCCTCCTTCCATCAGATACCGCCACGTCATCGGAATCGAGCTCGTCAGGCTCTACTTCATCAACTGATTCATTGCCAACATCTACCGCGGCGCCCGCAACAGATTCCACGATCTCCACCGTCACTTCCTCTTCGACTGATGGGAATTTCATCTCCAGTTTGACCAGTATTCTCTTTTCTGGAGACTCGACCACTTCATCTGTCGAATCGACCACCATCTCTGATTCTAGTTCGACCCCTGTCAGTACAGGTACACCAGCCTCGACCACTGCCGATACCGCGACTTCGAGCCCTGCAGCCGCATCCTCCTCTGATGGCGGAGTCACGGCCACCAGCTCCGCTGATGCTCAAACGACTTCTTCGAGCGATGCATCGGCATCTACGTCATCTTCGGATAGTAGTAGCATGGTTGGTTCTCCCGATTCCACATCCTCGAGTGCAACAGAGGCACCCGCCTCCACGTCCTCTTCGGAGGGATCTGCTTCGACTACCGCTATCGACTCGACGGGCAGTACTGATGGTCCAGTTTCCACGTCAGCGACTGATGCACCTGCATCGACTTCGACTGATGATGCCTCTACATCAACTTCTTCAGATGAAAGTAGCGTTCTTAATCCCACACAGCCCGCCTCCAGTGGATCAGAGCCTCCCGCGTCCACCTCCAGCAGTGCAGATGCACCGGCTTCCTCCTCCTCAGATGGGGGGATCCTGAGTAGTATTACGAGCATCCTGTTTTCTTCGTCAACCGGTTCAGATGTGCCAACCTCGACTTCGGATGCGCCTGTTTCCACCTCTTCGGACAGTGGTAGCGCTACCGTCTCTACTCCTCCCGAATCGACGTCCGGTGGTACCTCTGTCCCCGTGTCTACAACGTCGGATGGAAGTTCTGTTACCGCCAGTGCCTCCGTCTCAACGCCCACTGACAGTGGTTCCGCCTCAGCGACAGGTTCCATCTCTGTCTCCGTCTCGATTTCTGTCCCCGTCCCTGTTTCCTCTACTGACAGCAGTGTGTCGGTGACGCAGAGTGGGAGCGCCTCTGCTAGTGATAGCATTTCAGCTACCCAGAGCGCATCAGTAACCGATAGTGTACCGGCCACCCAGAGCGCATCGGCAACCGATAGCGCATCAGTGACGCAAAGTGCAAGCGCCTCCGTCACTGACACTGCATCAGCATCAGTAACGCAGACCGCAAGTGTCTCTGTCACTGATAGTGCATCGGTTTCTCAGAGCGGAAGCGTCTCTGCAACAGAGAGTGTTTCGGCGACTCAATCCGCGAGTGTCTCTGCTACAGATAGTGTTTCGGCGACACAGTCCGCAAGTGTTTCTGCTACGGACAGCGTGTCGGTCACTCAGAGCTGCAAGCGTTTCTGCTTCTGAGAGTGTGTCGGTTTCCCAGAGCGGCAGTGTTTCTGTTACGGAGAGTGTGTCAGTGACGCAGAGCGGTAGTGTCTCCGCTACGGAGAGCGTTTCGGCGTCCCAAACAGTATCGGAAAGTGTTTCAGTAACACAAAGCGCCAGTGTTTCCGCTACAGACAGTGTTTCTGTTACTCAGAGCGGCAGCGATTCCGTCTCCTTATCGACGAGTGCTAGTGCGAGCGAATCTGTATCTGCCTCGTCGACTGGTAGTGCAAGTCATTCTATCATCAGTGAGACGTACACCAACACGGCGACACTATCGTCAACCTCGACCATCACATTCCCTTCCGGCACTAGTACTCCGGAGACTGCTACCATCACCTCCTCTGTATTCAGTGTTAGCGTGACAACAACCACCGAATATCAAGTCCCATCGGATCTCAGCTTTGTGTTGACAGCATCCTCGCTCCAGATCGATAGCCAACCCACAACAACGTCTTCCCAGAGCTTTTCCGATCCTGACCAGGTCACCACCAGCATTTCAGATATTCAGAGTACGCCCGCGACGACATTTACTGCTGCCAGTCTCCCTACCAACCTCCCGTCGAGGATTTTCCCCAAAAACGGCATGACTGGAGATGAGGATCTTACCGGGTATACCTTCATCAGCATCGCGTTCTCGACTGCCACGTTAGGATGGGTTTATGTCACTCAAAACTCTCTTACATCAAGTCAAATCCTGGCTTATACGCCTGCCATTTTAGTGAATGCACTTGGACTGACGAGTACGTCAATCATCTACAATGTTATGAACAGGTACTAACATCCATATGTTCACAGGTGATCAAGTAATGTCATGGTGTCTCCAAGTCAACATCCCATCTGGATACGAGAATGCGTCCGACGCCGCCCTGTTACAGACCATGTGGACCGGGTACATCCCTTCAGATGAGGTTGACACGCTTGCGTCTCTCCTCCGTGTCTCGTCGTCCTTAATCTATACCGACGATTCGGACCCTGTCGCCCATGAACTTGCCTCCCAGATTCAGAGCGCCGTTTCACTCTTCTCCGTCTCCGATCCCAATTCCTCTGGATCTACCGACTCTTCCAGCGCTGCTTCTGGAAGCACGTCGACCGATACAACCCGCCAAGACGCTATTATTGGCGTTGTCAGCGCGCTGGGCGCGATCGCTGTTCTGGTTCTTCTCTTCCTCGTCTATCGCACTGTGCAGCGTCGCCGGGAGCTCGCGCACCGTAGGCTCTCCGATCCGCCTGATACGGCGGGTATTCGGCCAGCAGGAAGAGACTTTGACCAGGACACTGTCGGTGGGCAGAGGCGGAGGAGCTTCTTCTACGCGGAGGATTCGCTCAGAGGCTTCCAGGGAGAACGACCTGTCGAGGACAGTTACGATGCACGGACGACCAGCCCTTCGGCGATGACCCAACGAAGGGCCGTCATGCCTTCTGCGATCTCGGCTCCAATCTTGAGAGAGAGCAGTATGAACTGGTGATATTTGTTTTCGGACTTTTTGTTTTTTAAAGCTTTGCCCCGCCATCCCCACCAGTTTCCTACGATCTCCCTCCACCCTTTACTCCGGATCTCAATACCGATAACTGCATATACCAAGGTTCTTGTCGAATTTGGTCTCCGCGTCTTCTCCCTGCGTTGTTCTTCTTTCATGTTGGGGTTAAGGCGTTGTTCGATCTAAAACGGCATCTGTGTGCTTTTTAATTTATCTTTGAAGAGCCGCATCTTTTTACTGCTTTATTTCTTACATGATAACTGCTGTTTAGTTTTCTGTTACTCTTTTTTTATCTCTATGCTCGGGGCTTTTTTGAAAGAAGTATGTGTGCATGCAGGTCAAGCAAGCAACTTGAAGCCGGATCCCTTTTTCAATGTAATTCATTGGGATCGCTCTTAGAAACTCGCTTTATGAGTGTTGATTGTTTTACCTGTAGTCCTCCTTGGTATCCACTTTCTAAGGACTATCTTTGTCTGATGTATAGGATAAAAGTCGAAGCATGTATATAATGACGTTCGACGTCGGACAAGTCTATTCCTGAGCTTTTTTCTTCGACATTCCCACAAAAATAGGCGTCTTCTCATGTTGGAAGCGAATTCGGACTTGGGAGCTCGAGGCATCGGTTTCTTGGCTTTGTTGGACACGCATGGTGTCGTCGTTAAAGGCTCTCGACAGTATTCAGGCAATTTTCTGGTTCTACTTTTATTGCGTTCTTTATATGTCCTTATCCGAGTCGCTTCCCTGCAGTGCCGGGAACTGAGTTATCACGTGCGATTGCTACTTTGACTTGACGAGCTGTGGTGGCTTCTCGTACGTTTGTACTGATACACCAGGATTCATCACTTCGGTTCAAGTCTCAACGTCGGTTACAAATATTGATTAAGCACCATTGACGAGGAATCAAACTCACACATTGATGACCACTCGGAGTAGTACCTAGAACCTCGTATTCCAGAACATCGTTAACCGACCGAGATGGTGAAAAGACGGTGGACGTCCAAGGATGTCGACGATCTGGGAACATATACGCTCGCTTGCATGCACGTCCGTCTACAATCGTTGTTATGAAACCAAGGCAACCTTCATCGACACTGATTACAATTCCAGTCCAGGTACACGTTGATATCAGCATGAATAACAATAACTGTTCTTTTGCCGTTATGTCGAATTATGAGTACTCAGACTCCGCATCCTTAATAGCAATGGCGACCTAGGAAGGAATTAAGGTACCTCAGATCCAGAGTTAGCCGCGACACTTACGCTGGTGAGATAGGGTTGCACGCTGTCAAATCTAGGATGCATCCGTTGCCGCTGACCCAGAGGTTGTAAGACCAAGTACCTTGGAGGGATCAGTGACAGATGTTGCAGAGTCAGTCCTAATGCGGGCGGTGCCCTTTTAATGGGAATTAAGCATGGAACAGCGATAACAGGAGACTCGCCTTACCGTGATGTGCAGAGCAAGACCAGGCTCCATGAATTGGGGTTCAGACACAGGAAGGTAGCCGCCGAGGAAGTTAGCAGTGCTGATCATATCATTCATCATCCTGATAGTAGTGAGTGGTGAGTCATAGGAAGAAGTGAAGGTCGACCACGACACGGGGGTCAGAGAGAGGACAAATATCCCCGTATTAAATAAACACGCGTCACGATGAATCTGGGTGTGTCATGGGTGGTCGGTGGTATAAGGAATTCTGACTTGAGGTTCAGGATCGTCGAACGGAATAGGTAGAGGATTACAGGAGAATTTCTTATACTGACCTAGTGTACTGCTTCTTGATAGTCGGAATTGTTCCGGATAGCGTCAACAATGCCACATTTGAGAAGAATTTAGAGTCAGTCAATGGTAGAAAAGGTCGAAGCCGCTGCAGAAGGCAATAGATTGTTCGGTAAGGTTTCTACCCTAACGCATAGGGACGGATCCCAGAAACTTGCGGGTATATCTTCGAAAGCTTGAGAGGATGCAGCAAAAGGAGCTTGAAGGAAAAGAAGAGAAAGCGGCTAAGTAAAAGATGTTTGCCCACGGCCCGAGCCGGGCCCACTGCATCTCCACCGAACCACAACGATGGCCAATAATATCCGCTCAGCCAAGCCCGGAAACGAATGGACTACAAACGACCTGGACGCGTATAAAATCAGAATCACTTTCCAGGATGCTCAAATGTTCTTCGACGAAACAGCCTTACCAGCGCCCTCGGTTCACCAAGAGATCCTTACAGCCCCTATCGCTGACGACGCAGTCGACGACTCGTCCTACAATCTCCTCGCTCAACTCGAACTCGCAATGGTGCCCTCCGAACCGGAAGATTCAGCAGTCGTTGATTTTACTGTGGCGTTTTTCCACTGTCTTGGATATATCCATCGTCCTCGAGCCATTCGGACGCGCAAAGAATTACGGTTCCTAATCTGCGGGGAGACCAAGTGCGCTAAACCTGACATCTGCATCCTCAATCGAGATACGAACGATATTATCCTCCTGGTCCAAGAGGATAAACGGTTCGGCCCGGGTGACGTTCATGCTCAACTCATTGCCGGGACCATAGCCGCGTTCCAATTCAATAATGCTCGAAGGCGAGCAGTAGGACTTGATCCATTGGACAGTAAGGTATGTATCTTCCTATGGTGATTGCACTCTTATTCATCCTAGACTCAGGTCATCCCCGGTATAATCATGGTCGGGACTCATCCAAGTTTCTTCAAGATCCCAGTCACCCAAGAATTGACTCGATGTGTTGAATCCGGACAATTCCCACCTGCTCCCACCATCGTCCCTGGGCATGTCCCTGATCTCCCACGTCCCAATCACAGGTTCAGTGAGGGCATGAAACCCCTTGATAATCGACGTGCCATCCTACAATGTTACGAGGCTTTCAAGAAATTCGTTCTTTGACCAGTACTAGTGATTTGGTCACCTCGTTCTGCACCAGGGGATCAGCCATCGGCGAAGACAATAATCTAATCTCCTACCTCGACAACAAACACTTTCTCCATTCTCAAATAGTCAGTCAACGCTGTTTTCGCTGCCTTAGAAGCCACCACGAGCTCCGCCTGCTCTTAGCAGTGGGCATAAGTGTTCACGCGTGCCAACCAAATGGTTCTCGATATGTTCTGGCGCTCGAGTTCAACGTCGGCAGGATTCTTGATGATCAGACTCTATAATTCATCCTTTGGAAGCTGCTTCAAAGTTGTCTTCTCCCCAAGATCCTCGGCAACACCTGCACCAACCAGGACCCATATCAATGCCGCCCCATTTCTACCGACATCCTTTATGGTTCATCCTGGTCCCCATCAAATGTCTCTCGTACACATCGCTCCGATGCACCCCATGTCTCTTACGCATCGTGTGCCCAGGACCTGGACCGTCGAGGACGCACTCATCGTCTGATAGGGAGAAGCGACTTTTAATAGCGCGTGGGCTTCCCAGAGTTGTTGGATGAGAGCATTTGGACTCATGTTGATCCCCTATCTCCGGTCCTATGTAAAGCGCCACGAAACAGCTCCCTCTGAATGTTAGAGGCCATATCGGAGGCCATTACGAAGAGAAAATCTGAACCAAATCTAAGGATAGCCCTGCTGTTGAACTTGCCAGTTTGATTCTCGGTCCCTTTTATACTGAGGAATCAGGATTCGATATCACCAGCTCTCGACGGAATTACGTGCTCTATATAGCCCTTGTTGGCATTTAGTCACTTTTATAAAACAAAGTTCGCACTGGTGGCTGTCCCGGTATCGATCGGCGTCCAGTCAATAGGTCAAGTAAGACTCGGTGATTACCGATTTTCCTCGTTCCCCTCCAGTCACCCTTGAAACTCTGGTGGGGCTATTACTGGCGCTTTGGCATAAACCGAATTCATGGTTCTCTGCGATAGCTTCCCCGTTATCCCCACTGCTTCGCGTGTCACCGTATTCTTGACGTTGGCGCCGGCGGCGTTGGGGCTTGCACCTGAAATAAGTGGCCATGAGGTACAAGCTCAGAAACTGACTAGGAGCACTCTCGATGTTGTATACGATGCGTATTGGCATGCGGCAATGTTTCCTATCGACTGAGATTTCTATATGCATGCAGAAAGAGGATAACTACTACGAACCTAGGTTTCTACGTGAATTCTGAATTATCGACGGTACGATTACGAAGAAGGATACGATATACACTAATCTCATATACACTAATCTCAATCTAGGGATCTTTTAGGCACTAGCGACAAAGGCTCAACGAAACGCGGTGCGAGTCAATACTATCCGTACTCAAAGGATCAGTCCGCAAGATGATTTGCCGTGCGTTATTCCCTGCTGATCGATTATGAATTCAATTGAGAACAGTTAGGCAGCTTGGCTTACTTACACCTGATATTCACTGCAGCCGGAGCACTGACGGCAAAGGAGCCTTGGAGCTTCTCCTTCGCTGTGATCCATGCTCAGGCCACTCCGCCTGCACGCCACCACGTCGCGCAACTTCCCTTCCCGATCCTGGATAATCACAATCTAGTAAACAAGTTTTCCTGTCAAGAAAATGGTGCATCTCCATGCCGTAAAGTCGTACCTCCATTTTGCTCTTCAGTGCGTTGATTTTTCGTTGATAGCGGTGCGCACGTATCTGCTTCCAAGCTATGAATTATATATATCGATGAGTGCTCAGCGAGTATGATTTTCCGATATATACCGTATTAACTGGATGTTGATATCCGCGACATTTACTAGTAGTAAGCGACCGTGCTCCCGGAAGAGGGCGATAGTCTCTTCGACGGTTCCCCGAAGTCGTTGGACGAGAGCATTTGGACTCATCGGAGGCAGACATGGATATACTCAGAATCGGAAAAATAAATCGCGCACGCGACGATGGAAAGAGCCGATCCCCGCCCTGAAAGTAGGAGAGAGAAGAGGGAGATACTGGACTCTGCGTCTGCGTCGACTTTGACCGGTGCCATGAAGTTGAAGTGAACATTCAGATTCTCTACTCCTTGATATTTAATAGAGACTTACGGCAAAAAATGTCGCTCGCGGATGGCTTCCAAGAGTGTCGATTTCGTGATTTTCAGGGAAATGAAGACAGCGTTGCATGTTCGAGGACAGAGATTAGCATCATTGCTTCTGCTCATGTCGGTAAATCCCGCTAGGCACCGGTGCATAAAGCCGTTTCGATGAGTGGAATTGGTTTCCGAACGGGTTGAGAATGAGCTATTCAATCCATTGACGCGGTCTGTGCGTCATAGTGAGTTGTTTCGCCATTTCTTCGGGCCATTCCATCTACTTACTGACTTCAAGTTCTCGTTTAGAGAAGAGAGCCCTTCACCCAGGCCGACAATCGATCATTTCGGAACCGCCACAGTTGCAATGTTGTTTTCATCTCGCAGGTTTGATACGAGCGATGGTGTAGCGCCTTGCCAGCTTGGTATTGTAGTACGACTACCAATCCTGAGAGGCTGTTGAAAGCCGCTGTAGAGTCTGGACTGTTAAGCGCCTGTATGTACAGCCTCAAAGTACATGGAAAGATCCGATAAAACTGGGACTGCAAAGAATATATTGAGTGGCGTACGAGGCCGAATTTTTGGGCGCAACTTGGCCAGAAGGATCAAAGTGTTGTCCCGTGACCATGATGAACTGCCGCGGAGGCTGCGCTTCAGCCTCCTTTCGCTCAAGACACCTTGTTTTACCTTTTCCTCTAAAATCTCATGGCATCAGGCCTGTCGAGACGACGAGTAGCAACATCCTCGTCGTCAACGTCGCTCTCCTCCCCCACTCCGTCCTCGACCAATAGCGTCGGCGGCGGCAGCACACTTTCAAATACCAATGCAAATGGCGGCGGACACGCAGGCTCAGCATTCGAAGGCGGCACCAGGATCGCATACGACCCACGAGATCTCGCGAGTGCAGATTCTGAACAGCAGCCCAAACTGACGTTGATGGAAGAGGTGCTGTTGCTGGGCATCAAGGACAAGCAGGGTTACCTCTCTTTTTGGAACGACAACATTTCGTATGCCCTTCGCGGTTGTATACTGCTCGAACTGGCCCTTCGACGGCGGATACTGCTTGTCAATGACCCGAACCGTCGGCACTTGCCCCTTGCAGAGCGCCTAGTCGAGGTTCGAAGTGATAAGCTCACGGGGGAGACCATTCTCGACGAGACGCTGAGAATGATGAAAACCCAAGAATCTGTTGAAAGGCTGAGTGTTGGCAGCTGGATTGATCTATTATCTGGTGCGTCCCGTAATGACCATCAAGTACACATCATTATATCTTCATACAGGCGAGACGTGGAACGTCCTAAAAATCGGCTTCCAGCTCAAGCAAGTCCGAGAGCGCCTTGCCAAGGGCCTTGTCGATAAGGGTGTCCTTCGCACTGAGAAACGCAATTTTCTCCTGTTTGACATGGCAACTCACCCAGTTGCTGACGTGCGCACGAAGGAATCCATCATCACCCGTGTCGTTTCTCTCCTTACCGCCACCACGTCGACTGTACCTCCAGAAGCCCTAGGGAAGGAAGAGGCTGTCAAGGAGCGCACAGCGCGCGCCGTTTGTCTCGTTTGCGCGGCTTACACTGCCAGCGTGCTCGACAATGCTTTCGGCAGGCTTGGGTATGAGGAGCGCGAGAGTGCGTTCCAGCGATGCGACGAGATACTTGCAGAGTTTAGTGTCTGGCCGTTCGGATCAGAGAGTGGGCTGGGGAACGCGAATAGCTCTAGGAGGAGGAACAGAATCGCCGAGGGCAGCAGGAGTGATGGAAGAGAAGCTGTGATTGGCTTGGTTAGTCAAGTTAAGCGTGAGGCTGGGGGACCGTCGGGAGAGGGGGAAGATACCACGTTTGAGCTCGTCGCGGCCGTGCTGGATGTCCTCGCCAAGCTGGACTCGTTGATATGATGATGATAAACAGCGTTGTTCTGGAATACATAGGTTCAAATTTCTCAGCTGCTGGAGGTGGTCGGAGGAATGGATTTGGTGGTGCGCCTACGCGATTTTTGAGCCAATACAATAAGTCTGACGTATATTTATTTCCCTTCAGTATCGTGTACTATTACATGCGTAATTCAGGGATCTCACTATCTGCGTAGTCTTCGGTCTTTATTACACTCTTCGTCTTACCAGTATCAAGTCGGTTTTAGCAGTCGCAAAAACTTTTGATCCCTGCTATTGACGAGTATCTTAGAGGTCGACCTAACTATATATCTGCTCTATACCCAATTTTACATCTCGTGGACCACGGGCTCTAAGGTAGTACAAATGCCAAAGGTGCGTATCTGTTCTTACAGTACCAGCTTTACGCTTCCAGGCTCGACCGCCCCAAGCCAATATCGTACTCAACAGACGACAACCATTGCAATTATAATTTCACCTTCCAGCTCAAAGAAAGCCAGATTCATTCCGGCAAGATATCGATATTTGACAAGGAAGGGTTTTCGATCTCTCAGTCCATGCGGACCAAAACTGTATCTACGGCGGTATCCGATGCTCTCACTACCAATATACCAACGTTAACGGTAGCGCTGTCTCGAGTTCCTTCTTAAGTACACCAACATTCATGCATTTCGTCATTTCGTATCTCGAGATCTCACTGCACAACCCTAGTACTGCGGGTATATCGCGTTCGATGTTAACTTTCAACGCTCAGCACTTCGGAACCGCTAGACATTTAGGCGTTTAGATATGTACTCAGGTAAAATTTAACTTTTTCATTTCTGTTTTTGTCGTCTTCTGTGATATTGGAAGTATCCACGTGGCTCCCGACGATCATCCGTCTCAACTACGTAGCCACAGCCCGCCTCCAAATAAACCCATTCGAACACAGCCGGAATGATAGCAACCGCTTCGGTGTCAGAAGCCACCCACCGGGGTACACTACCTCATACTACTCACTCCCAGACACCAGAAAAAAAAAGTCCCAAAAAGCATGTTAGTCTATACACGTATGAAAATCCTAGATAAAATAAGTAACTAAAAAAGCAAGCATTTTAAAAAAACCCAGCCCTAATGACGACAACACCCTCTTTACTTTCCCCATATTTACCTTCGCAACGAACCCTGTCGCCTCCTTCGAAACGACGCCACGATACGGAATAACATACAAATACCTAGTTCGTTCATCTTACAGGTAACGATATCCCTCTTCCTCGCCCCCCAGCAAGTCCTACATGGGCCTTTCCTCGGCCCTTCCCTCGAGCCTCAAGCAAAACACGGGTCATCCGTGCACGTTCTCGACGGATCTGTAGCCGTGACGCCACGTTAGAGTCTGAAACCAAAAGGACAAGATGATAGACCCGCATACCTCATCCTCTGGGACCTTCCACCCCCGCTCCCGTCCGATCCGTTCAATTTCACCTCTCCCAACACACACGCCCCGTCTGAGAAGGTCTTTTGCCTCGCTATCGGTCTTACAGCTCATCAATTTTGCTCCAAGGAGGGTCACAATCGTCAAGAGAGTTTTTATCACCGTCGGCAGGCCATCACATACCCACGCGTCCCATACTCGCCGAAGCTCCTCTTCATCGCCGTCAGAGTCACGGATGACACCGACGAACCCCTTCCTCACTCCAGCCTCGCGTATGAGCTTCCCAGCGGGTATCCCCAGCTTCGTGAGGAGATGATGCGCAAGTTGACCATCTGCCTTGCCCAGCGCCCGTGCGAACAGTTCACCATCAATCTCTAGCGCCTGCTCGTCTGCCGTAAAGTACCCGCGTAACGACGAGTCCATCACGCAGCAGAATATCCAAAACGCGTCTTGTTCAGGTGCTAGGGTGAGTAGGAACGCGAGAATCGAGGGTAGCTCGTCACTCCCAACCACGTCAGGACACATCCTACGATATGCCCGTGCGAGCTTTTCAGCTGGAGAAGATGCGTTGGAAGTTTCGGATGCAAGGAGAGCAGTTAGTGCTGCTTGAGACTTTCCGCGAGGACCGGAGGTAAGTATGCCACCTCCCACGGCACCTAAGTGGGTCTTGATAAGAATAATGCTACGTCTCTATGACGGAGATCTTACCATTCGAACTGGGCTGTTCCTTGCTATCTTTCTCTCTTCCGACCAACTCCATCCAGACCGGCCACCGCACGCTCATCGGTATACCACCTCCTTCCATAACTAGTTTTCGTAGCTTCTTTTGCTTCGATTTCGGCGTGGACAGTATAGCGAGGAACTTGGTCTCGCGATCACGATCCAATTGCTTTTCTTGTGCCGACTTTTGCCTTTCTACAGGCATTGGTCTTGTTGGAGGAAATGGCGAAGACGGACTTGAGGACGAGGGAGATGTGGATATTGGGGATGGTGCTACAAGTTCGAATTCGGTGCTCTTGACTTGGATCTGCTGCCCGCTTGACTGGGATTTGATCGAGCCAGTGTCGAGAGACGGCCGTATACTCTCTGAAACGCTAGGTCTAGACTGAAACGACGGAGGCCGTTGAGCTTGAAGTGTAGCAGCACGGTGTGAGACAGTACGTGCGCGGAGATTTGGAAGGGAGAGTTTACGCGGCGGAGATGTGGTAGGTGTGATAGATGGCGGTGGTAATGTCGGCGGAAGAGGGAAGGAAGACAGAGAAGCAGGTGAATTTCCCCTTGGAGGCATTGGGAAGGCAGAGAGGGATGCTGGAGATGATGCAGTAAGTGGAGATTCATTCGTTGGAGGCGGTAACAGCTCGGAATTTGATTCGGGAATTTTGGTGAGCAAAGAAAGAGAATGAGATGCAGAGGTAGTGGTAGGTGAGGAAGGTGCCGGAGAAGGCGGGGACTCGAGTGAAAGCCTTAGGGTGGGCTTCGGAGCCACTGAGTTTGAACGAAGACGGGACGGCGGAGATGATGTTATTGTCGTCACGATTAGTGGAGCTGCCGATGCTGTCCGCGCACGTGTTGGTGACGGTGTTATCTGTTGCACTGCTACAGCATGCAAATCCGAAAAACTTCTGCTTCTTGGGCGCGGTGCAGGCGGCCCATTGGACGGTCGCGGCAGTGGTGAAGGAGATTCGCGTAAAGCCGAGACACTGCTTGTTGTCCTCAAAGGGCTGCTGGTTCGAGGTGCGAATATCGGTGGAGGAGGGGGCGGTGGGGGAGGGTCGACGGTGAAGGTAATTCCCACAGGTCCATATGCACTGGAGAGATCACCTAATGTTCTGCCGTAGATCGTGGCACCGTGCGGTAACGTGAGAACGTGTTTAAGTGTTGGGATGAGATTGTTGGTTGTTGGAGGCTCCACTGGGGCCGTCGAGGGCGCGCGAGGCGCGTTTGGGTGAGGAAGAAAGAGAGATTCTCGTGGTCCATCCGAAGCAGATGGATGGATCCGTTTTCTCACCACCAGAGGCGGCGTTGACGGCGGGGACGTTACTTCTGGAGGAAGAGATGGCGCGAGGGGTGATGGTGGCGGCAGTGAAGGCGTAGAGGGAACAGGAGAACTGTCGGGCGGGAATGTTGATGATGTTGGCGAGGCCGTCGGGGAAGAATTACTAAATCTGGTGTGGAGCAAGGGGGATGGCAATGACTGCGAAGGGCCGTTCGTGGAATGCATGGAAGACGTCGACAACGACTGGTGCATCGTCGCTCTAGAATAGCGGTAGTCGTCGTAAATATCCCACACCGACAGACTCGGCGATTTTGATGGATCCTCCTCGTCGTTCTCTTGCTCTTCCTTCTCCGACTCCTCTTTCTCTTCTTCTGCCGTCGTTGTTGCCGTCGTCGTCGCCGTCGTCTCAGACTTTATCGCCACAGTTTCAAGCGCAATCTCTTCCGACGTCTCTTCCGTAATCTGTTTGCCTGTCTCCGTTGTGGGAAGCGTGTCTTCGTCGCTGTACACGCTGCTGTCATCCTCTTCGTCGGACCCCTGCAGCAATGCAAACCCAATATTCATCCCAGCCGATTCCCTGTCCACTGCTGTCTCTGCCATGCTAAATGTGGTCGACTCGCGTACTGTTGACGACCCAGACATTGATTCTGGCGGCGAAACAGCCGCGCTGTCGCCGTCAGAGAGCGGACGGCTGTCTTCAACAGCGTCGGGGGTCGTATCAGGTGCAGTCATGACCGTGGTGAAACTGTCATCGACCTTATCCTCGACCTCCGGGATCTTCTCCTCTTCAATGAATGTTGCTTTTGAGAAGAGCGGGCTTTTGGGCGTGTCCAGGACATCCAGCGAGCTAAGTCGACTGCTCCCTCGTTTTGCAAGGACTGGTTTCTTCAATGGTTTTCCCTTCTCGAACTGAACGTCTGCGCCATTGAATCGCCCAACGACGCCTTCACAGTAGCCAAGGAACCATCCTTCGTCGGGTGAGGGTAGTTGCATGAGAACAATAATTGGGTCGTCCTGTGAGAAGGATATCGTGCCCAGATATCAGAAACTGTTGCCTGCGAGAAGACATCAACAACATACCTTGAGAAACATTAAATCATCCCCGCTTTCTGCAATACAGTCTCTCACTGCCGTGCACTTTCCAATTCCTCCCTTGCCTGCAAATCGCGTCCACCGCGCCAATTGCGCCCCATCCATGAGCTCGACGATGACCTTGGACAGCGATTAATAATATTAAGTAAAGGAGCGTACAGGGTATCGTCGGAGGGAAAAAGGAAGGTATAGGAAATCAAATAGACAGCTGGGAACTGTGGGCAGAGGGAATTAAGCAGCAAGCTGTTGCCGAAGTTCAAGGATATTTTTCCTGCCACGTGGGAAGGTGCTTGCCGTGATGTCATCATTTCTGTTACGGCGGGCCGAGACCCGATGCCACACCTACGGTCCTGATCTCGGCACATGTCTGGCTGCTCATCGACTGCGAAGCTCGACGCATGACGATCCACCACTACGAATGCTCTAAGGATAATATCCTATGTACACTCGTTCTCATTTCTGGGTGATACATCGGTACTCTCGACATCATGAATCATGATGGATACGACACATGAGCTGATAAATGGCGTACAACGCTCCTAGCTGAGTTCGATATCCAACAGCGATGGAATGCAAGGAAGTCAAACAGGTACCTAACAATAGACCTAATGCCCGGATCACATCCTTCGCTATTCTTGTCTAGGTTCGCGTTTGAGCTTGTTTTGAAGGTTCCTCTCAAGACTCGGCGATGCCTAACTGCTTGGGAACTGACAGGGCAGACATTCTAGTCTCTTGCCTCCCTTTCACCGGATAGAACTCTCAAAGGCCGTAATTCTTTCAAGATCGGACGACTCTTACAATTTTCGGTGTCACTTTGGACTCATATGCAACTCGCCGGAATCTTTTGATTTGGATACCATCATGATCTGTATCTTAAGCATCCCCGCAAACTGATTGTCAGCGTTTATCCTCCCCCCGATAACGCCTACTGTGGACCTTCGAAACAGCGCATCTGTGTATCGCAATCACATCTTTTGATGTGAAACTGCTATGCAAATAAGCACCGAGACCTTTGCTGACGGGCTGGATTTGTATATAGAGTATGTATCCTACTAGTATACGGGTGTGATGCGTCAGGACATTGGATACATATCCGTTAACCTCTAGCGTCGGGCGATGATCGAATATATGTGTCCATAACCGAGTAATGTTCTCATAGGTTTCCCAAACTTGGTACCCAACACGCCATTCCTCTGCTCGCATTGACGTCAAACCTATGTCTTCGTAGAATATACACACTAACAGATACCGCGTAACTATATCAATATCTCCAATAAATATCAAACCCTCAGGCCACGCGTCGAGGGTTGAAAATGCTGAAATACTTCCGTCAACAAAATCCCAACCCGCTTCACAAAAGAAATGGCACTAACCGTTGCCGCTTGATTATAGGACCATCAACACTGTTTTTCCTCTTCACAGTCGTATATTTACTCGGGGTGGCAGCGTTTGCTACAACATCCTCTAAAATATCCTTCGAAGAGACCTTTTCCGTGATACTTTGAACATACTGGACGTTCAGTGAAGCGAGCGACGGGTCCGGAGATGCTGTATCGAC
The DNA here is from genome assembly GCF_030435595.1 of Desarmillaria tabescens. NCBI lineage: Eukaryota > Fungi > Basidiomycota > Agaricomycetes > Agaricales > Physalacriaceae > Desarmillaria > Desarmillaria tabescens. The sequence goes on from NW_026848305.1 coordinate 1,614,338, forward strand.
AACTCGGTCAAGCTGAGGGTCTGCACGGAGGGATGCAAGAACACGCAGGATGCTATGTTTGCCTACATCGACACGGCGACTAGGGAGGGCATCAAGAAGCTCTTGGATGTCGTTTGGAAGGCCAAGGGTAGCCGCTTTCGGCGCAGGAGCAATAGGATCGAGAGGAAACAAACGTTCTACAGTTGGTCCCGCTTCATTAGTGTCCGTCTTTTCGTTATTAGTCTTAAGCAATGCAATGTGTCAAACAGAATTCTGTTATGAGCACGACACACTCACATCGCTACCACCCGGAGGTATATCTAACTCGGAAGGGGTCCGTAACTTCTGTACACCCTGCAATGGCTCAATCTCCTGGGACTGCAATATGAGGGAACGTTCAACTGATATACTGGGTACTTACATTTTCACACAGCACACGTTCGGGCTGCAAACTCGCAAGTATGTCGCAAACTTCCGACTCTGCAAGGGGTTCCTCAGCGGTTCCGTCCAAGCTTACGCTCAGGAATACCCAGATAAGACTCCCATCCGCGAGCTTCAATGCAAAAAGCAGAACAGGGGCGGAAGAGCCAACCGAGGAAATGCAGAATACAGTCTTGTACTCGTGCTTCAGCCAAGCCAAGGTATCTTCCCTACTCTCGGAGACGTGCGCCAGGCATTTAAATGTACTAGGAGTATAATAGAACGGCTCCACGTTCAGACCATCCGAGAAAGAAACGCGGACAGCCGTTTGCGCAGCCCATTCCGGCTTCGTCCCCGGAAAGACAAAGAGATCAGCCAGAGAACGAGGTTCGGAAAAGACATGAGCAAGGCACAGAGCCATAAGGCTTGTTGTGGAGAAACGATTTTGGAATCGTGCCTCCGAAGACAGGTAGAAATCCACATCCGAGACGGACTTGCTTTGCTTCAGGAATCGGCGAGCACCAGCGACTAAGCAGATCGGCTCGTCTACCACTATCTGCTGTATATCTTTGTCGACGAATCTACTTAAGGTTAGTGATACAGTGTCGACTCTATCAACTCTAAAGACCAAACGATGATCGACAGTTACGAGGTAATTGACGAGCGAATCGTAGACATGTCGATAGTAGTCGTTTTTTGATTCTGATGAGATACCAGCTGCCGATGTTTTTAATACCAACACGGAAACTCGGTCCGGGTCTCCCGATCGTTCTTCCCCATTTGCCACCATCACCAAGTCAAACGACATTATCCAGCGTCTCAATTCTCTGTATCAGGTTAGTGTGTATCTCAATGGTATCTCGTCTCAGTCACCAGAAAAAAGTAAAAGAGAGCCACTACCAGCGATCTGTCCCATGACTATGTGTGTTCCATGAAGATTGTAGGCGCAAAGACGACCTTGAAATCGTGAGTCTTGTTAGGATGCTCTTTGTTCTGAATCTAACGGCGGTGAAAGGGATCCATCCTTTAAGCAAACGATCTGCAAAGGGCGCCATGCCATCCTCGTTACAGGGTCTATGGTTACGATACGAGTGAATAGTGCGCATACATCTATCTTCGTCGCGCTGTATTGAACGCCTAAAATCAACGTATCATGGTTATCTCATGATGCACAGTTGTACCCGTTGTAAAAGTCGCGTCGAATGCCCGCATCGCCTGCGGATCTGTCGTCAAATGTGAATGCCTCTACTGCGGTGGACTCTAGTAATTCTATGACATTTAGAGAAGGGCACAAGGCCTCGTGTTCCCCCAATGTTTGCTAGAAAGCCGGGTCATGCCTCTTTCTGTGGCCAAGAAAAAAGGTTTTGGTTGAAGAGACATCGCTAGGGAATGGTGTGTTCATTGTCTAGTGATCTTTATGGTTGGCCTGATTGTATGCATGTCGTGCAGCCATATTGGAGCTACGTCAGAGGCCGACACGTCTTATCGTTTCCTTCTTCGAGAAGCTCTCTTCCTTTGAATCTCATAGCCCCAGATATCCTGGAATCCTTCACCTCTATCGACAACTCCCCAGCCAAAGCTAGCATTATACATACGGGACCATGCAGAATTTCCATCTCCAAGTTGTCCAACTATTCTCCACGAGGACTCCTTTACTTGTCCATACCGGGCAATTGGTCAAGAACACTAGGAATCTTCGCGAGTCATCTTTGAGCCATTCTAGCTAAGACCGTTCGAAACACTTCATTATTCCGTTGGCCCCGCTTTGGATCATGACGCGGTCGAAAACAAGCTCGCCATGGCCTAGCCAAGCATTACATCCCCCGATTGGCGGTACCACACTGTACGATGTTTTGCTGGGGCTAGGGATGCTCTGTCGCTTCTCTTACCGTACCCACCGCGTTTTCTGACTGTGGTGAGCTTCAGCCTCGTCAGGTTCGCCGACACAGGTTACGCGTGTTTCCAGCTGCTTTTAACCAACGTCTTTCTGTGCCTTTCGTCGATTATTTGCAATGTTTTGGACCTCTTTTACTCTTGCTGAGATGTCTTGCGAAGTACTTCCACATGTGCTATTGGCGTCCCCTTCTCCCGCTTCTGTTTCATCTTTATTGGGGATGGTCGCCATCTCACATATATGGAAGCGCACAGGAATAGCAAATACGTACTAGGCCATAGGTGGCTATCATCCTATTTGTATCGAGTTCCTACAAAGTTATGCAACTCAGGGCTATGCTTGGTTCAGAAAACCAATGTGATGTTCACGGTGGCATAGATTCTACGGTGTCTACGGTGTTGCGTTGTTTGTCAACAACGGTGTGGCAGAAAATACTGGCTACTCCCTTGATAAAGACCACTTACCGGTGCTATCATCGCTACTATTGCTACTTCAATACAACGATGAAGGTCATTATTGTTGGCGGTGGTATTAGCGGCCTCGCTACCTACCACGCTCTGCAGACATACCTTCCCTCGAACGTCTCTGTCAAGGTTTACGAGTCCTATCCAAGTCCGAATACAACAACGTCCAGGATTGGTGGCGGCATTGGCATCATCCCTAACGGCCTTCGTGCTCTCAACGCCATCTCCCCAGCTTCCGTACTGTACCTGAGGGCACGCGGCAACATCTGCCCTTACTTTGCTATCCGAAATCAGAACGGAACCACGCTAGGCCAGCTTGGAGGTCTAGATGATAGGATTTTGCTCCCTAGGGCCTCAGTGCACGAAGGTCTGCTGCTGGGAATCCCGGCCGGCATAACAAAGTGGGGAAGAAAAGTAGTGGAGGTGAAAGAGAGAGCAGACGCTGCCCAAGTTGTCTTCAAAGACGGCACGGAAGAAACATGTGACCTCGTCATCGGTGCTGATGGCGTCAAGAGTGTATGCAGACAGGCGCTCTTTGGCAAAGAGGTCTACCAAGCACAATACGAGTACGTCTCTTCCTTGAATAATTTATCGTACTTTCCCTAAATGTATATTTAGCGGCCTTACCGGCATTGGCGGTTTCGCACCCTTCGCGTCACTCACTCCCGCCCTCCAAAGGAGCATAAAAGCCGACCAGGCGGCTATGACATTCAGCCGCAATGGATTCTTTGGTTACGCTCTTTCTCTGCCTGCAGATACCCCTGTCGACGAACAGCAAGTAATGTTCTGGTCTACGTACGCGACCGATACGCCTCCAACTCGTGATCTGCCTTCCGAAGACCTACGTGCCATCCTCATGCAGAAACATGGTTCGTGGAGATCCCCTTACACCGGCGCATTCCGTCAGATCATCGACGCTGCGTCGCAACCCACTGACGTGGATTCACGTTTCACGAGATGGCTCGTCTTACCTCGCTATGAAATTCTACCCTTACCGTACTGGACGTCCCTTCATGGCACGGCCCTGGGACCTTCAACGGGCTCTGCCAGGATCATTCTCGTGGGCGATGCAGCTCATGTGGCCTCACCCTATTCTGGGCATGGCGCGTCTCTGGCATTTGAAGACGCTCAAATGCTTGGCCTGCTCCTCCGCCATTACCTATCCGACCCAGAGTCACTTCCCAAAGTTGCCAAGGCATACGAGGAGATGAGGATTCCCCGTGTGGGAAGGATCCTTAGATTGGAAAGACGCCAGACGGATGGGAAGCGTGAGATTAGTCGGTTTAAGGCGGTAGTCAGGGATTTAGTGCTCTGGATTCTTTGTATGCTCTTCTCACACTTCGTTTCGTCTTTGGAGTCTAACTTTATCGTCGCAGGTCATCTGCCACTTCGCGTTATGCTGTGGTTGAATCCAACTCATCTGTATGATGTTGAGAAGGAAGTGGCAAAATACCTTGCAGCTATGACCTCAAAATGAACGACTTGACTTGTATAGTTGGAGCGAAAACTATAACATCATTTCATATGAGAAGATCTTTTTTATGAATTTATGAAATGTTTGCACGCTGAGCTACCTTGCATAAAACTAATTCTTGCTAAGCACCACGTCGTCTGGTTAGTAGAGCGCTACGTGCATTTGCGGTCCTGTCGATGAAGCTTCAAGCTATAAGTCATGACCCGAGAACCCGACTACAAGGAATAGCATCGGTGGACATAATACGTCAAACGTGGATCATGCTCAATATCACAGGATGAAAGATAAGTTTCTATCAAATGTGTCAATCAATGAACAATACTTGTTGCTTCAGCTTTGTAAAGCAGACGACCGAGAATAAGTCCTACGCAACTGTCAACTACATACTGAAAACATTCCACCACACCCTCGAAGATCAACAACAGAGGATGAAGTGCCCAATACGTATTCGGCTGTTATAAAGTCCATACGGTTGGGTCTCTAACGAAGGAAAGTAAAATATGGTATCCTGCCTGGTCGGTATATAATTAAGATAATATAAGTGCCATAAGTCTACCACTGGCCCATGTTGCTTCTGATATTATCCCACTTGCTATTAGGATAGCTGATGTGATTCTTGGTCTTGTCAAGGGTGCCCAGGACACCGGCGGCCGCGCCAACAAGGGAGTCGGAGCCGACTTTATCGGTTGACAGCTAAGTCGAGTCAGCCTAGACTTCTACGATAAACCCGTCAAAATTAACTTACCTCCCAGAACATAGAACCAGCAAGTCCACAGTCGTTGATATACTTTGCCTTGAGCGCGACGATGTTGGGTGTATCGTACGAGACGAGCTCCCGGCAAGACCAGTCATACGAGTAGCTACTGATATCACCCGTATTTTCGAAGACTTGGGCATTGCCGACTGTGCGTGAATAGCGTCAAACGGGTATGTGAAGATACAAGAAATAGGCACATACTAGGAAGAACATTGTATGAATACACCCCAGCTTCGATGGTTCCGGAGCCGACCTGAAAATAGATGTCAAAATCAAACGGCAATCAGAAAATAGTCTCGGAAGCGTACACCACTGTAAGATGCTCCCAGACCGTCGGTATTCTCGAAGGCACGTCCATAGAGAGGAATACCCATGTTGATCTTCCAGGCATCCGCGCCAGCCGAAATGTAGTGTTGCACAGCGGCATCGGTGTTGACACCTGTGCGCTCACCACCGTAAAGATTGGCTTGGTTGTCGGAGTAGTCCAACCATTCACCGGAATAGTCGTAGGACATGAGATTCCAGTATGTCAGGGCAGCATTCATCTGGGGTACGACGAGATTGGCATAGTTATTGGACCCAGCAGCCACAGCTGCGGATAGCTGGTACGGAGTGCTATCGCCTTTAGAGTTGGTAAGATTGTCAAAAGCGGTACGAAGTTCCGTGATAAGGTCGGCAAAACCTTGTCCTTCATCGGCATTGGATGGGTATTCAAAATCAAGGTCACTAAGGCCTAGGTTAATGCAGGGAGAGCCGGAATAGAAAAAGAGACTTGCATTCCATCGAAACCGTAGTCCTCGATGAGAGTGACGGCATTGGAGACAAATGTGGCCCGGCTGGATTCGGATGTAACGAAGGCGAAATGACCGGCCTGAGAATAAGTCCAGCCGCCAATGGAAAGGAGGACTTTAATTTTCCGGTTGGCAAGCTTGATGAGGTACAGCTGCTTGAGACAGCCGTACAAATTCGTCCCACTTTCGGTCCAGCTGTCTCCGTCGTAATGTTTCTAAAGAGACGTGTTAATCCTTTTGTAGAATCGGATACAGAAAGTTTGTGTACCTCTTCATCAGCCCACGAATCAGTAAGCCTTATAACTCCAGACCAGGGGTCTACATCAGCAAACGAGTAGAGAATGTCTAAACGCTACGATACGTCAACTGTAAAAAGAGAAAATGGAACACCCATACGACTCAAAGTGTCAGTGACAATATCTTGAGGTTCTGTTGGTTGTGTTAGAGCAATGCATATGCCAAAGACAGGACACTGACGAAAATCGGCGCCGTATATACCCCAGTTGGTAAAGTACGCGACAGACGCCTTTCCTTTGTTACGTTCCTCAAGGTCGCGGGCCTCTGGAGTCGTTTGGTTGCCGGTGGTGGAAGGAGAATCCTTGTATTTGTCGGGACGGCGCATCACAGCGGTTGCATTGACAGTTACCACTGCAAAGCACGCGATACATAAGAAAAGAGTGTGTTTGAAGCCCATTATTGGGGGACGGTCAAGCTGAGAGAGGATGGGAGAGAGGGGAAGAAGTCTTCAAGAGACGTGAAAACTTCCAACATAGCTGCGGGCACATTTTATAGTGCTGCTCCCGAGGTACGAGAAGTTCAATGAAGTAAGAAATGAAGTAAAGGTAGTAACAAGGGGCCGTCAATTTCCTATAATGTAGCATATGGGGACAGGGAGTCGGTGAAATGAAGGCAACCCAGATGGGGAGCGAAAATATGCCCCGAGGGAGAGCTCACATGAGTGAATTTCAGCAAAATGCTAAGAAAAGAGTCATACTAGGTAATATTACGCGCCAAAACGAGAGCACATACGAAAATACGGATCACATCCATTTACGACGTATCGGTGAATTATCGAGAGGTTCTGTCGCAACGACGCAAAAGTAGCTTTCATCTATTGTTAGGCAGCAATTGGAGGCGAGAAGTGATCCAGGAAGTGCAAGTAACGAAGAAGGCCCGAGGCTAGGATCCTGGGATTTCTTTATGTAAAAGTAGTGTCAAAGCAAAAGAGCAGTAGGTATAAGCCAACTTGTTGGGAGTAACGACGGAAGTTTGAATGCTCGCGGTTTCGAACCAAGAAAGGGTCGTATTGATGGCGCTTCTTTTTGCGGGCAACCCCATCAGGGACACTTGCTTGGTCCCTCATTCCAAGCCTACGCGACATCCGAGAGCCGTATGCACCTTGTGGAAGAGTGCCACCTAAAAAACGGTTGCCTAGCACTATGCCACTCTTTTTCCGGGTACTCTAGCACGATTTTTCGCCTATGTTGACTCTGGATGTGGAACCCAGCACGACGACGCCCTTTCGCCCTTTCTAGAACTTTACCACGCCGGAGTTGGCCCAGGACCGCTAACACAAGACTGAGACTCATGACTGCCAGCAGGGCGTGGCCTTATCGCCGGTGACAAGAGGGCGGCTACGCAAATTCAGTTGATTTATTTTGGGTTCTTGCCGTGTAGAAGCACCTTCTTGGCTGCTTTCAGAATCAACGGGATTTGCATGAAGAACCTTCGCCTGTTGTCCAGGACACATGTAACCACAAGTATTGATCCTTTCTTCAGACTCCTAGATCCTCAGAGTCGGGGACAAAGTTCAACCTCCTTACGTCTCCATAATTCCCTTTCAGCGGCCCAAAGACTAACCCGGTATATTGCTGTTAAGTCTAGTACCTTCGATATACATGGACTGTGGGTCGACGGCTGCGGGGGTTGACGACTGGCTGGTTTTCGAGCTAATTCTAACGTACCAGTAAGCGACTCGGAGACGAAAAATCAGGTGACCTTCGGTTCTGGTCGCTTCGCTTCTCATACTAATCGACGTCACCCTTTTCTCTCTCGAATCCAGCCGTACCGAGTGTCGTGGCCCTTACATGTCTTGAGAAGTTCATGCTACATCGACCGATGAAAAAGAATATGCTCCACCCATAGTAACGATGATTTTTTTGCATAGAGTAGGATCTGCACCTGACCTTAGAGAGAAGCGCCTTCGATTTTGGAGCCGTTTAATTGCCAGTCGCCTAGCTAACCATAATAGTCCTAATCACTGGACAGGCGCTATGAAAGCAACGCCTTTCGACCAATACTCCCATCTCCGACCATGCTCCTCACTTTGGCTCTGCTGCTTTACTCCAATCTTTTCACCCAAGTGGTAATCTCTCAAGACACCAACCTTACCGAAGTTTCGCAAGCCTTTATCAATGCCGATGTGAGTGTTGACAGGCTTCCCGAAAATAACCCACTTTTTGATCCTTTTTACTTCATAGATTCCGGAAGACATCTATCTCAAGTTCGATCCGTCCTTCCTTCTCGAAGTTTCGCTCCCTCAAGCAACGAACTCTTCAATCGTCTTGAAGGCAGGTGTTGAGCTCCCCCGCAACGGTGCCATTAATCTTCGGTCGTTCGATATTGCTTCGCTGATTCTACTCGCCCTTCAGCGACCGTCGGGCCACCCTCATTCACCCTCGTTGGCCAGAATATCAACAGAGGCCCATTTGTTGTAGCAGCAGTCGATCCGGACGCCGTCCAATCGCGAAGCGAAATTCGCCATTTCCTGGGAGGGAACTTCGTGGCAGAACATATCTCTGATACTTGTACTGTCTTATCTAACAAGACAGCCGCCGTTTCGGAATGGCTTCAGCCTTCCCCTCCTGTTGGCACTGGCATACACCGGTAATATTCTTCGCATACTCGAAAAGACTACATTACTTATCTTTCGAAGGTACATTTTCCTGGTATTCAAGCAACCTAAAGGTTTCAACGACCAGACGCTCGTTAACTCCACTTCACCATACTGGTCTTGGAATATCAGCGCGTTCGGTGAAGCCGTGGGCCTCGGAGACCCAATCGCTGGGACATTCTTTTTGGTGGAATCTGATCCTGTAGTGCTCTAGAGCGTGAGCTCGTCCATGTGGAAAAGAGATTATATACATTGCAGTTACTCCATCCATGCTGTTTCTGGGAAAGTGACCCACCTCTTCATTACCATTGCTGAACTAATAAACGAGATAAACGATTCCCTGGAAATGAAGACGTACGCCATGCGATCTCCGAGAATTACGACACGGGACGGTACCACAGAAGGCGCCAAGAAGTATGACATCTCCGACGACAAATGTTTGTTCCTCGCGCTGAATCCACCGACATCGTTTGTGCCGAGAGACTTTGGAAAGCTCTATTCCTGGCCTGTACACGCCGTGCGGGAGAAAAATGTATTCGGGCATCCGCGTCCCACGACGACTACATGTGCTGAGTGGATATATGGGATCCGGCTCTTGACAAGCGGTTGAGCACGGGAAGCAAGAAGAAGGCTCTCGAATGTGAAGACACGGTTGTCCATGGACTGCGCATGTTAACTAGACGAGGAATCTATGTTGAACTCCTCCTTGGCGGACTGATCTTTTCCGACGCCTAAACCACACCATGCCCTTCGCTATGTTCAATACTTAGCTATACTCGGGCTCCGAAAACGAGGACCGCAGCACCAGGACATCTTAAAAAAGATCATTTCCCACACCGGCTTACTTATATTAGTGCAGAGTGTGAGCATTCGCTCATCATCGTCCCCATGTAGGTTACTCATCACTTCTACATAGAAATGTGAAGCGGAGATCGCAATGGCTTCACTTGCTTATTAAAGCGGAGCGGCTCGTTCTCGATTTCCTACCCTTTGAACATGCTTTTCGCAATTGCTTTATTATTCGGTCTCCTCACTCAAATCGCAGTCTCGCAAGATACTAGCTTAGGAAGGGTAAAAGAAGCGTTCGATGCCGCCGACGTGGGTATTTCTCCCCTCCCTTGAAATGCTACATTCTCGTCCTTACGCTACACAGATCCCACAAGACATAGCCCTTCCATTCAATCCGTCATTCCTTCTTGAAGTCTCCCTGCCTCAAGCAACAGGTCCTGCGATCGTCCTCAGGGCAGGTGTACAGCTTCCCCGCAATGGTTTGTCACCGGTGTCCGGCTGAATACCTCTTCTACCGTTTGATAATAAATACCTTGCAGCGACCGTCGGTCCTCCCTCGTTCGCCCTCGTCGGGCGTAATGTCGGAAACGGGCCCTTCGTCATCGCGACAGTCGACCCAGATGCTCCTACTCCCCAGGATCCCAACATTGCTCAAGTTCGGCACTTCCTCGGGGGGAACTTCGTGTCGAAGCACTCCATCGCAGGCCCCACTCCCCTGACGAATACGACGGCCGCGGTTTCAAATTGGCTTCAGCCGACGCCTCCCGCAGGTTCGGACGCTCATAGGTATGTAGAGTGGATTTGCTGAGACTGAATACTCATCGCTTGAAGGTATATTTTTCTGGTGTTCGAACAGCCGCAAGATTTCAACGACCAGGTTCTCGTTGATGCTAATACACCTGTCACATCCTTCAACATCAGTGAATTTGGTGAAGCAGTTGGACTTAGAAACCCCATAGCAGGAACCTTCATGTTAGTGGCTCCAGATCCTGCGTAAGAAGTACGTTTCGATGTAAAAAGCAAATCATATTACGCACAAACAGAGTACGCGTTTTGGCGCCCAATCCTCGTCCTCGTCACAGGTATAAGAATAATCAAACAGTAGATCTAGAGAATAACGCGCTATAGAAATATAGGGTAGGAATGTGCGTGATACATATCCAAAGAAGAAAGAAGAGATCAAAATGGCTTAGGGTTTGACTGAGATCTAGTGATCTGGGGTGGCGGAACCAGCGTTACCGTGCTAGCGTCGTAATTATTCGTGATAGGGTGCGATCGTGTACGTGTCATCGAGGGCGCATTCAAAGGCGTGCTCAAGTCACGCGGTGGAACTGGGAGGTCGAACACGGATGATTCTAAGGACTTGCAAAGCGCTTCAAATAGCTTCCTCGCATCATCAGCGCCGAATCCACCGGAAGTCATTGCATTGACCAAAGATTTGAGTTTGGGTCCGACCTTGGGTAGCTATAGGATTCGTGAGAAAAGATTATACGCGCTTCCAGGAGACATACGTTGAAGAGCAGCCGGTCGATCATCGCTCCACATTCCTTGACATCTTTTATATAGGTTGCCTTCAAGTGGCCCGTATCCTGTACGGCAGAGGAGAGGTCGGCATAGTAGTATTTGACAGGTAATCTGGAGCGGTCAAAGTGCTCCACCGTAGGAGAACAGGTGCCAGCACCAATGTCTACCATGAACGAGGCAGGGTTGAAGCACGACAGTTCAGATATGTAATGTTCATGAAGAAACGTGAGGCCCTGCCGACCATGTGAATGTTGGTTCATCAAGCTCGGCTGTTAACACTCACCTCTAGTGACTGCCTGAAAAAGTCCAGGTAGTTGGCCACATTTCGAAACGGAGGTTTGTCGAATTGGAACAACCGCTGCAAGCATAGGAACACTTTCTCGTCGCGTTCTACGGCGCAAAGGATGTGAGGAAAGGGATTCCAGGGATCCGTGCGATACTCTGGATGATTAAATTCCAGAAGAAGGAAGAGCTCTGGAGAAGTTCGCGACAACGATTTTATCATAAGGGTGTCATTGGATGTAGGAGTAGATGGTTCCACCATGACCTATACAGAAGCGGCATTAAAGGGGTGTCAGTGCCATATTGCAGTAACATGTATACCACGCACGAGACTGTTGGTTTCGTAAAGGCCAGGATCCTTCAATAGCAGGTCATCGATAAGGCTCTCGTAGTCGCTGCGCAGTTACAAAATAAACACCCTCAAATAGCAAAGAATACGACACACGACGTACATATCGTAGACGACAGACGAGCTAGTCGAAGTGGACGAGTCCGACTCTGAATCACACGACGACCAACCACTCCTGTAATACGAGCTCGCATCGTCGTCGCTGCTTTCTATGCGAACCATGCGCTGCAGCGGGTGACCCAGTCCCCATCTCGGATAGGAGTCGATGTCCTCAATTGTCCCGTCAGAACGAGCACCGTCGCTATCGCTGTCACTGTCGCTGTTGTCCGAGTCTGTGTGTTCCGGCGACTCGACTATATCTCTTCCCAGAATTATCTGGACGGAACGCGACATAAGTCGCGATGGGCGGGCAGAAAAGGGTGCCATTTAAATGTGATTTACTTCCGCTATTTGCTTGAACTGTCGTTATCATAGGAACTGGGGTCGTCGAGCAAGCCCTTAGAGTAGAGTGAAGCGAGGCATAGCGAATAGCACAGCGACAAGCGCTCAGATACGTGGTGAGAGGAAAGCAGGGAACGGAGAACGCCGGAAGGTGCTCGGGATTATGACATGTCCAAATCCGGCCTTCACCTCCAAGGTGCTGAAGCATTAGGGGGATGTCACTTTTTACCACGCTGGCACCTTCACAGACGATGCTAAGATTCTTAGCAAGTTGTGGGATCAGACAAGATGAACGTGAACAGACAGTGCGCAGCAGTTTACTCGTATTCTTACGGCACGCCAAGGATATACTTTCGAGTCGAATTTTCAAATACGTTTTAATGATTTGCTCTAATAAATACTAGGCGGAGACAAAGTATCTTTCTTCAACCATTCCACCATTGTCTCGATGAACTGCTTGGGGTTCGTCGATTGCGACGGACGCTTTAGCCGATCCATCCTCAAGGTGGCGAGAGGATGTCCATCTTCATCATCGTCATTCCTGTGAGCATCTTCAAACTGCTCCGGAAATCCTACAAGCACACGAAAGACATTATACTTTCCACCCTCCGGACACATATTAGGCTCTGCAATTCCTTCAATCATTCCCCTCAATAGATCCGATCGATGTCCATGTCCGTAGTAGTCCTAAGTGGAAACGATAATCAGACCAGAACTATTTATTCATGAAACAAACAGAAGTGCGCGCGCACGCTATCCAGAGAAGCGAAGGGTCATAGTAGTCGTCAACGTCCTGAGACCGGAGACGTTCTCGAAATGTTGTTAACAAAAGGACGCGGTCATCAATTGAGAGCGGTGTTGCGCGTAACGATAAATTTCTGTGTAAACGTTTGGTCTGAGTCTGGGACATGGGTTTGCTTGGCTCAAGTACGACCTTTCGTCTATATGGCCGAGACGGTCGGCTACGAGGCGTTTCATACAGATTTTGTATAATATTGTATACATTGATAACGTTCTGCCAGACTATTAGTACACATATCAAAGCAACGAAAAGACTGAACTCACAAGTTGCTTCTACTTCATCCAGAACCATCTTCGCGCCCATCACGATGATCTCCCACTCGACCCTGTGCAGTCGCTCCTCATACGTCTCTATCGCCTCACCCTCCTCAAAAGGTATCTCCCGGACGACAATTGGCTCTCCCCGATCGACCTGCTTGACTATCCGATGCACCATAGCCCCAGAACGAGCAATCTCTCCCTTTTGAAACGCCTCATACGCTCTCTCAATAGCATTGGCGCCGTCGAATTCTCCAGGAAGCGCAGGATGGAGGTTGATCACCGGAATCGACCTCTCGTCCGTATACACCAAGTCCAAAAACCCTTCCCCGAGAACGTGCATCCACCCTGCTAACACAACGAGGTCAGGCTTTTCTTGAAGGACGATTTTTGCGATTTCGATGTCGTAGTCGGTCCGTGTCTTGCCTGGGTTAGTCTTGAGGAAGGTTTGGAGAGCCAGATATGCCGTTCGTATGGGTGGGTTGGCTTGTGCTGCTCTGGTGAGACCATATGCCGCTTTTCGGTTCGATAAGACGAGACAGATTTCCACGTTTGGGAGGGCCGGGGTGTTCTGAGCGTCGATGAGAGCTTGCAGATTTGTACCTGCGTTGGGATTTTTAGCTCAGACACGATATTAGTGCAACATCAGAATTTAGAGTACCTGAGCCGGAGATTAGAACGACTATTCGTCGTTTGGGTGCCATAACGAAAGTGCTACTAATGGCAGCTGAGCATGAGATAGTGGTGGTAGGCGTCGAAGCGCCATCAGTACATCGCCTTCCTATTATGGGAGCTTCATGCCAAGTTTTCGAAACTTTCGTTATGCTTTCGAATTATCCGCCATCCTAAACGTACGTATTCATACGTATATACACCATTGCAAGTACAATAAAATAAATTAGTCCATTCTTGTCATACCTCCCGAGTCATATTGATCTCCCGGAGTCAAAGTGATAGTAAGGATTAAAACATCCCGATGATGTCGACGTGCAGATTAGTGCGTCATGGGTACAGCTTTAAGCTGCTCCAATCTTGATGAAAGGGAAGAGTCGGTCAGACTGCAATACGGTATCAGTAACTCGAAACGCTAGCACCGACGTGGAAACGAACCTTTTAGGTGTCCGGTACCGATAATATACGAAACTAGCAAGGCTCGTCTGCAGACCAACCCAAATAGCAAGGGACTGGAACAACAAAAGACCATCAGTATAAACGTAAAACGCTCACATAAAGCGGGAGACGAACCTTTCGGCGAGCCAAGTATGTGTAGTACATGATGTCGATGAGAATTTAACGTTAACGTTAATTAAGAATAACTGAAGAGCGCAGAGCAGAGAGTGAGTTCAGGCGAATAAACCAAAGGTGGCTGGAGAGCAGATGGTCAGGTAAATATTCGTTTATATACCTCAAGACACCCTTGCAAATCTGATGCAAGTGATGGTCGGATGGGTACGGCGAGCTTCCAGACGAGGCTCGACAGGCCTAACCACCGCCTAAGCGCTGAAAACATACCACGGATCAACGCCGTGCATTTTAACCAACAAGTCCCGAATGCTTCGATGTGGGGTCGATTCTCGAAGGTGGTCGCTTATCAAGGCCTGGACCGCCGGTACAAGAGGTGGTAACGCTCTCCGGGGAAAACAGGAACACATTTTGGCACAGCCCAAAATTGCCCGCTGCTTCCAGACTTACAATCACCGCCGTGGCTATAGGCTCCAGCACAAAGTCGCGTCATTCTGAATATTCGAGTCGTATGGCTGAGGAATGCAGCGTCCGGATACCGCCGCAGAGGATCCTGGCGCTATCGGTAAACTTTTCTCCCGTTGACATGGTCTGCGAAAAAGACCATTGAGTGAGCTCAACGTACATAAAGGTAAAATGATGCATATGACAGATTGATCAATTTCCCGGTACTCTTCAATACACTAAATACCTCAATCTGTCATTTTCATCAACCTCGGTCATACTCAATAGCTCAGCAACGGCCGCCAGCGGTACCTCCCCCTTGAGATGGCGTTTCCTTCCCTGCCGCGCGGGGGAACATTGAGGACTATAAATAGGTATGGAGTAGGTCCTAACCAGAACCAGGTGAAGCCTTCGTATTCGATGAATGCGAGAGCCAACTCCAGTCTTGTCTGTACGCGCGCTTCTTCATTGGCGAACATACCGACACTCTTCCCGATGCTGTTGCTTGGAAGTGCTTGTACGCCAGAGTTTTGAGTTCTACGCCAAAGTTCTCGCCATGTCCACCGTCAGCCCAGAGGCTTTCATCCTCAACGACGTCGACTATAGTAGCGACCATAAGGAACATCTTATTCGTCGTCTTCCTACCGCTACGATTATTGAAGCGCAGTGTGCACTAATAGAAAATAGACAACGAAGTCTTACGCCAGCAGTAAAAACGGCTGTAACCAAACACTCGTCCTAGGCATCAAAAAAAGGAATCCTAAGCATTACAAAGACCAGGCCTCAGAGCACACCATAACGGCTGGAGAACAATCGCCCCAACACCCCTCTGCCTAAACCGGAACCCAACATCATGAAGCCTCGCAAGTGCCTCAGTCTCATTCCCTCCCCCTCCACTCCAAAACACCTCCGCCGAAGCAGCAGCCCTAGGCCACACGATCGGATCCAGATTCGATGGAGAAGACTGCTCCGTCCAAAGGAGCTGCTGGCCGCCCAGCACTAACCGGCTTTGCTTCTCCGTCAGGTTCGCTGTGGGGTCGAATGAGTATGCCTGAAGGGAGGGGTAAGTCACGGTAAGCATAAATAGGGTCAGATAATGATACCTTTTGCCACGTCTTGAACGGATCACACCAACTATTCTGATCCACAGTATTCCCGAGCATCTCCCCAGCACCACAATCAAGATAAAAGTAATCCGACGCCGCATGAACGAACTTGAACCCTCTTTCCGCAACAGCTGCTGCATGCTCAGACGAGAGCCACACCATCACAACCGTGTCGTTCCCAAGAGTCGTAATATTATAATCAAGCAACATCTCCTCCCACACAACCGGCGTCTTCCCCGCCGCACGCAGAACACCATGCGTGGCCTCAGTGAACAATCCCAAAGCCTGCGTAATCGTGATCCCTCTCGCCGCCAGATCCGCTTGAGTCACCTCATCCTGGTCATAACAATTGAAATTGATCTCATCCCCCCCAGTCGAGAAATACTTGCTAGGGAACATGGACGATATCGCCGAAACCAGGGAAGCCGTGAAATTCACAGTATCACTAGACGCGACGCGGAGCTGTCCAGCGGGGGGTTCTTTGATCACCATTCAATCAGTGGTCTGGGAAAGCTCAGAAAGCTAAAAGACGCACCACCTGCGTAGTCCTGCCACGGAGTGGCCCCGGAACAAGCAATGTGATCAGGATACGCTTCTGCAATAATGCCCGAATGCCCTGGAGTATCAACCTCGACCAAAACGTCGATACCGCGCTAGGTAGCTATGATTCAATTAGCGTCACTGGGGCACGAGAAATTACGTACAGAAGCCGCATACGCGACGATATCCTCAATATCAGCAGTAGAGTAAGTCATCGAAGAAGAGTAGGCGCCTTTGGCGGACAGGCCAGGGAATTTCGCAACTTGAAGAGGGAAACTCTGGCTGTCTGTTACGTGCCAATGAAACGTGCTCATCTTGACCCAACTCATGGCATCTAGCGTACGTTTGAGGTCGGAGACAGGGAAGCTGATAATTGGAGTCAGTAGAAAAGACTTTCAGAGAATGAGGACCGCGTACAAATTTCTTGCTGTGTCAAGCATTAACCCACGGTACGGCTGGGATGCATGTTTGAAAAGAAGATTCAAAGGCGTGAAAATTTTACGTCATACATAAGCTGGAGCATCGACAATATCCACCGGTGCTTCGGGAGTATACACCCTGTCTTCCCAGTCATACCACAGTTGGCTAAACGTCGTCAGACCTCTGAACAAACCCAGTGTCGAGTTGGCAGTGACGGTAGCGTCTGACCCATCAGCAGGGATAGCGAGAGTATAACTCTCCATGCGGGTCCCCAGCTCCGCTACCGCCTCCTTCGAGATACTCGCCACTTCCCTTCCTTGGAAGACAAGTGTGAGCCTCTCGAGACTCGCAGCACTAGCAATGACACCCGCGTCGTTCGCCCCACGTCCTACCACCAGGCGCTGGAGCTTATCGTTGTACAGATACTGTTTAGTACGCGATATCGCATCAGTGAGGTCTGCGGGTGGAGAGTCGATGCCCGAGAGCGCGATATCAAATGAAGGAGAGAGCCGGAGGTGTGTTGATCCCGTTGAGAGGCTTTGTGGTAAAGGCCATAGAGCTGATACACGCAAGGCAGCAAAGAGAAGCAGTACAAGGCGATGGGACATGGTGGTAAGAAGTCACGTCATGTATCCAACCAGATACGTGCGTGGTATCGACTGTTGCTCGCATCCTCCTATGACCGGATGCAGTCTTCTGTGTACCCTTCCAAAAATCTATTATGACGTTGACTAGCTGCTAGCCGTGGGCGGACAAAAGAGGCGAGCTGTCGCACCAGCCAAGAAGCTGAGAAGCCTCGGATGCCAGCCTCGTGACCGGTGCATGAGTTCGCTGCAAATCAGCGTGCATGCTTTATAGGATATCATTGAACTCGCTGGCTTTATGATAGCAGATGTCGAGAAGTTGTTCCATGGTCGTCGAAGCGTTGATAATATCGCAAGAAAATATAGTGCATTGTTTTGATATGACAAGTTTTTCAGTGTGTTAGACTGAGTGAGGATGCAAGTTTGGCTACCGTACTAGCAACATATCAGAATTAATCGAGGGTATTTTTCGAAAGGATGCATTCTTACCGCGAAGTAAATATAGTCCATCGTATCTACGCATTCTACAGGACTTGTCAGAAACACAAGACAGAGCAAGCATATCTGCTTACCATCGAGAACATCTCCATATCATTGATAATATCTTCAAAATTCATATCATCCGAATCCATCCAAGAAAATATAGTACATATTGTTTTGATATGGCCAGCCTTCCAATGTGTTAGAGGTGTGAATGCCAGTTTGGCTACGTAGTGCTGGTCCATATACGAATCAATCAAGGATATTTTCAAAAGGCCGCGTTCCTACCATAGAATAAGCAGGCTTAGTCCATTGTATCTACGCATCCTACAAAACTTGTCAGAAACGAAACACAGAGCAAGCACATCTACTTACCATCGAAAGCATCCCCATGTCGTCGATAATATCTTCAAAATCCATGTCATTCAGATTCATCGAAGATGTAGTACTTCCCGCTTGCAGTATATCCTGGGCCAGTTCATCCATCGAAATCTGTTCGCGGACAACACCATAAAGAATAGGCTTCCAAGCACAGATATGCTGATACCCAGGCGTCGGCAACGCAGTCAAGTCAATTCTCAAAGGAAACGCCATCATACGCCCATCGCGCTCCCACCGAAAACAGACAAACGCAAAAGCTCGTCCCGTTCCTCCGTTATCCCTAATTTCCTGAGCCTCCTTAAAATCAACTTCCATATTCGTAAGCCACGGCGCTTCAGAAAACGGAGTAACGGATGCCTTGGATAAGAAAATAGTCTGTTCCGGACGTCCACCAAGCCTGGTCAAGTCGCCGTACATCACATCGAGCTGCAGAAAACTATGAAGGAGGTCGTCGGTGGTGTGTATGCGAAGGGCTTCCAAAGTCGCCCATTCAAATATCCATCGACGTTCCTGTATGTCTTTCGTTGTCTGAGAAATACTCAGAGTGGATTTCGCACATACCTCAACCCAGGCGCTCCCATCAATGAAGCGCAGCTTTTCGCGACAATACTCTCTGTGTCGACGCCAATCGGATTTCTGACATGCCTCGCTCTACCAAGGGTAAGTAAATACGCGTCCAAATTGCCAGTGAGACGCAACGCACACAATATCGTATGTACTGGCATTTCCCGCACATTCTCATCTTCTTACCCTCGTATCCCTTCTCTTTTCGCGGACATTGAAGAAAGTGACATACTCTCTCCGGCTTAGATTCCAAGTTGTTGATTATATGTTTGTTGTATATAAAGTAATGCGAGGGCATAATACAAGTAGTTGCGATATGTGGCAGTGTAGCAACTTGCATCTATTTGTTTCGGAAGTCGACGGCTCCTTCCTTCCCACCGCCGGCATCCTTGCCTTTGTCCAAAATCAAACTCCACACCGAGGAAAACTACAATTCATCTGCAGGATGAGTCAGCCCAACACGTCGAACCGCATTCACTAATTATCCAAATTACTGATTAAAACCGCAAATTATCTCAGTCAATACTTACTAGAAACAAGGCCCCATTTTCCTGTCTCATGCTCCTGCACAATCCACGAGCCAGGAATTGTTGACGGCTGCACATGGATGAGAACCTTTACCAAGTCTGGGACGAGAAAATCGACCATCGTTGGCTAAAGGGTCAGCGACTCTTCAAAATAGTATGGTGAGTGTTGATCCGGGTCGTCCCTACGAGAGTGTTCGATTCCATTCGGTCATTAAATTTAGGGGTAAACAAATACCATTGTCGTGCTCCCTGCTTTATCACATCCCTGACAAGCATCAGAGTGTATAGCTGGAGAAAATGGGGGAGCCTACCGCAAATGTTGAGGCATACTGACATCCCTCTTTGAACAAGTGACATCGCTGAAATATCATGATTGCGGGTTTCGAGACCGATACATTGCAACATACTGTGGGAAATTGATGACACTCTCCGAATCGAGTGGCGAGTCACCATTTGAGCGTCCCCTTCCTGAAGGTATGGAGAAAAAACCGATAGTGTCCCCGGACCAGTCCGTGCTCAAACCACGCTTGCCAGACCACGATTTTCCTGTTTTCACAAGTGTCATGAATATGGAAATCTGAAGCTAGATGCCATGTACCAAAGATCGGCACGCCATGAATCCAACGACGGTCTGCTTCATGTATGTCCTTGTCAGTCAGTTCAAGGGGGATGTAAGGGCCAGGACTAGGAGGGTCATTGGTGGTGATGGTACGAGAGAGTTCTTCCACAAAGTTTTGATGATCTGAATATATGATATGCCACGTCGTGCCACGGTACGGACGGCCTCGGTGTGTGATACGAGTGCCTTTATACAAGATAAGAATCAAGATGAGACAGACGAATCAGACTCAAGTACCCTCATGAACAATATCATTGTAAGGCCACATTGTCGTACCAATAGCCTTCCGAGACCAAAGATCCGGTGTGCCAAACTGTGAGCGGTGTTTGTAGCGATGAAAGCCTACATGATGGCCTCCACAAACCCAATCCTCCCAGAGCTGTGTCAAAAGCATGTCCTCATCCTCTGGAGACCAGATTGCAACGGAAAAATTGCCTGTATTGAACCACTTGTAAAACCCGAGGGATGGTATACCTTTGTTGGGTTGGATTCCAGCTTGAAGTAAGATGACCATCCGCTTCTGAGATTTGTACAGTATTGGGAAGCTTTTGGTCGACATATGAGTAACGAAAGAAGCCAGAGGAGATGTCTCAGCGAACGGGAGTGAAAGCCTGCTTTATAAGTCCAGTAGCGGAAGTTGCCGGGTCCCCGATTCTTTCCTTTTTGTACGAAGAGACAGCAAGGATGCGGCCTTTTTGACCTCATAAATTTGTTAATATGTTCATTCCAACTTGATAGAGTGTGAAAAAGTGGGGGTGCAATCTAACACCTAGCCTTGAATTATCCGTTGGATCAGGTGAAGCTGCCAGTTATCGGGAGTATACTTCAAGTCAAGTTTTTGGACGAGGTTGAGCCGTAGATGGTCCACCTCGAGACAACGAGGCTGCCCACTCTTCACACCTTGAATATGGGTTGATGAGGGCATTTTCCTACGTCGAGGCGTCTCTGGAGTTCCCCGACTGAGCCTCGGAGGTATCATGGGAGGAATAGATGTCGGTATGGCATGCAGGGGCGATGCAATGATGGTTCAACAAAGGCGCGTCAAGTTCATGTGCAATGAAGCGAAACTCTGGATAAAAGAGGAATGTATGTCAATGACGATATGTAGTAGACTGAACGCGTCGCAGCTTACCGGCAGTTGTAGTTAGTGAGCCGTGAGGATTTCTTTGCCAAAGGTACACAAATGAGCGAGAGCGGTTTTGAGATTTCCTCGTATACCGGATGTGCCGGCATCTCGGCATGAAATCCCGGTCTGTCGGCCCAAAGAGGCCTTAAAAATATTCTATTTCTATTGCCGTCATCCTTGGGCTTCGTCCAAAAACCAAAGTTTTAAGGGTACGCATTATTTCTGTACGACATCCTTTCACTCACCAAAATCCAGATGGCCACCACGACCGCCAAACCCGCCATAGAGGCCGTCACAAAATACACCAAAGCAACCTCCCTAGCGCGTTTCGGCCTCGTCCCCACCCCAAAAAAGAATCTCCCTCGAGACAAACGAACGCGACTACCCATCCCACCTACGACCATCATAACCCGCCAATTCTCCCCATGCCGGTTCGAAGACCACTACTACAACACCCTCCAAGACGACGTCATGTACATGACCTACGTCCACGAACGCGGTCCTCGCCCACCTCCCCGGCAAATCAGACTCAAATTCGACCCAGAGGATCCTTACTCCAAATACCGGAAAAATCCCCCAGTCGGCGGGTCTCATCTAGGACGACAGCCCCCGCCCCCCTCGTCGCCTGAAAACGTCACGAAGCTGGAGAAGATCCAGATACACACTATGGTAAAACAGGCGGTGATGAGCAAGAGCGAGGTTCTGGGTGTGGTCATGGCTCTCCGGGCACTATCAGGAGAGACGGAAAACGGTGGTGGAGGAAAACATACCATGGAAGGCGTGCAAATCGTCAAGGGAAAGAAACAAGTCGGTGGCTGGCTAAGGCCCGGGATTCCCATCGGCGCCAAGGTCACAATGAAGGGCCAAAACATGTACGACTTCATCGGCACCCTCGTGGAGTTCGTTCTCCCTCGTCTTCGAGAGTTCGACGGCCTTGCCCTCCCCATCGCCGGGTCCAATCTAAACAAACCCAGCTCTGTATCTGGCGTCGTGTCCATGGGTCTGCCGCCTGAAGCTATGGGCTTCTTCCCTCAAATTGAAGTGAACCAGGAAGCCTACCCAAGGCAATACGGAATGCACATCCACTTCATCACCAACGCTCAGGGAGTTGGAGCGCAGGACCGTGCTAGGGCATTGGTATCAGGATTCCAGATACCATTCATTCGTACCGTCCGACAGTAAAGGAAACTAGCTGGTAAGCACACCACCCTTTTCCGTCTCACCCGTAACTTACATCTTCCACAGTATTAGACTAACTTTATATACAACAAACATATTATCGACAACTTGGAATCTAAGCCAGAGAGAGTATGTCACCTTCTTCGATGTCCGCGAAAAGAGAAGGGATACGAGGGTAAGAAGATGACGTTGGTATACTAGTAGTATACCAACGCAATTGCTCTGAGTCATCTGCACGTGAAGCATGCTGCAGCCTTGGGATGTCCACCGTACCCAATCTTGCTAGACGGCCTTGTCGGTACGGTGTACGGTACGGCCGAATTCGTCATTCGCCTTCCAGACACTCTGGTCTATTGACTATGGTCTCGCAGAATCAATCCTCATTATGAGGAAGTGAAGACCGCTTCGGGAGCTTGGTTCCGTTCCTTCAGAGCATTTGGATTGGAAGCTCAACGGTAAGGCTCTCGGTTATACTGCTTTACAACTCTTACTGATCAGTGCATTTAATCGTTGTGACTTCAGCATGGTTCGTTGCGCTCGCAATTAACCTTTTTCTGCTAGTTGTCGTCTTCGGACGCAAAAAAGGAAGCTAGCTGGTAAGCACACCACTCTTTTCCGTCTCATCCATAACTTACATCTTCCACAGTATTAGACTATCTGATAATGATATCTATACCATATGCAATGAGAGTGTTCAGTAAAAATGCTAATGAGAGGTCAAGTACTTATACGATGCAGATACCCAAATAAAGAACGAAAACTATGCGACGATATAGCAGAGGGATAGAGAGAGAGAGAAAAAGGAGTGTTATACAAATCAAAGCTGACTCCCAGAGCCGCTGTCTGTCTGCCACGGGATCTCATTCAACCTCATCCGATCTCGAGTCGACTTCTTCGTACTCGGACGCGGCACACCAAATCTCGCAGTACTCTCCTGCCCATACACAGTCGCCGAAGTCTCAGACGCCGTCCTTCTCGTCTTCTTCGGAGCGACTGTCCTCGGAGACTCGGACCCAGTGCCTCTCGCCACGGGCTTTAGCCCGGGCTTCAGAACAGGTACGATCTCCCTCGCCAATTCTCGAACGAGCACCGCACCATCTCCGCCGCTTTGGCTCAGGTTCTCCACGATACCCAGGAGCCCATACCTTTCGACGAGAACCGCACGATTGGGGTGTACCTCACAGACTGTTCGCAAAATACGGAGGAGGTTCAGCCGCACGACAGCTTTCGTGTTGTGTGCTAGCCGGTCGATGATCCGCTTGAAGAAGGCTGATGACTTGGTCATGGCGATGGTGATAGGCGTAGAGAGACGTGTCATCTTCAAGAAGGGATCAAGGAGATTCTCGAACGAATTTGCCTTGGCCGAAACAAAGCATTGGAGTAAGGAGCTTATAGAGTCCGGTTTCATGAGCTCGTCTTCGACTCGTGCAGTTTCATCTTGTAACCTGTTGCGGGTGTAAAGTCAGCCCGATAAGCCTTCGAACATATGTACGCCCTACCAAGACAAGATAGATTCCAAGGCGCTAACCTGGAAATAAGGATCTTCGAGTAGCTTCAAGTACATCCTAGGACCATCTTGCTGCCACAAGTATGTCCGACAACTCTTCCCTGCGCTAGCCAGATCACACAGAATGGGCAAAGCAAACTGCTTCAACGGCGAACTCGTCTCTATGACTCGTTTGAGGCAAGGGATAATTCCAGCTTGTGCCGCTTCCTCTTGACGCGATTTGTTGAGGCGGCAAAGGTTAAAGCATGTCTGAAAGATATGATTGGACATTTCCTGCGTTGAAGGTAAGTAAATGATATCATAGTTGTAACGAAGACACATACTGTACTGTGAGGACCTGACGATTGTTCATCCAAAATGCGAACGAGGATCTCAATAGCGTTGGCATTCTGTAATACGTCCAGGAGTGTCGAGTTCATCGAGAGATGTTTCACAGCTTTCAACATCAACACGAGACATTCTGGCTCCAACAGCTCGCATGCACGTAAAAGTCCTGTCGGGCAAAGCGTTTGGCAGAGTCCATCTTTTCAAGACATCAGAACTCACGGCGTATGACCTTCCTCGTACCCAACGCATTGCGAACGTGAATGTCCGACTGCGAAACCTGTGAAAATACCAATAAAATTTGTATAATCTTCATCTTCATATCCGTTGACGGCGTTCCTCGGTTAGCCATTACGTTGAGGAGTGCCGATGAAAGAGGGTCGAGAAGTCCTTCTCGAATGAACATTCGACAGAAATCGTTCTTCGTTGTGGGACTCTGAAGCTCAAACACACTTCCGATTCCATTAAGAGCGTGGACGACCAGTTCGGTCTGTTCCGCATAGTCTTCGTCAAGTAGGTCGACGAGCACCTTTAGACCTCGGCACCTAAATAAGGGTATAAGCAAAAATCGACAATTTCGGCGTCTCCGACCTACGAGATGAACATCTGAAGGGTCAGAACGGACGTGTGACAAAGAAGTCGGATGAAATTAGAGGCCTCCAACCGGCATTCAGACGGGTACCTTTTGGAAGTAAAACCTGCCAGGTATGAGTTTTTCAGCGAAAACAATTGATATGTTGCGTACCCATCATGACTGGTATCCCACTAGAATAACTTGAACGAACGGAACACCAAAACCAGCCAATCCACTCACCCTATTAAACAGAAACTCTCGAGGAAGCCCAAATCCGCAGTAACAAGCTACCAATACGGTAAACATCTTGCGAGCAGCTGATGTAGATGCCTAACCCACCAGATTAACAATTTGCAACAACTTCATGTTAACGTCTCTTGAGCACTTGCCCTCCAGAACCTCCAAAATAGCAAGCATTCCATGTGATGACACCAGCTGGACTTGCATCTCCGGAGTATCGGCCATTATTCCGAGCTGTATTGATACAATTGTCAGTACAACAGTAGTATCAAAGGAGTTGTCGTAACAAACCAGCTGATCGCATGCGTCCCGCAATTGGAAGTCAGGCGCAGAAGGCGTGAGTTCATCGATAAGCTGATTGACTTGGGTGCACAGTCGAGCATATTTGTCTCTCTGCAGGTTTGCTTCCAGGTCATCCTCCGCAAAACCTTCATCAATCTCAGAGAATGGATCCTCTTCATCTGAGTTCTCATCCCCTAACTAAATAACAACAAATGAGTGGTAATGGTCAACGCCACGCGATAAAGCACGAACCCATGACTTATTCGATAGCCTTGTATTAAGTTGTAATGCCTGCATGGGTTGCTCCAGCGCTGTTGCTCAACCCATCAGTTCAAGCACTCGTGGTGACCTATGAATTCACTTACTGTTTCCATTTGGCTTCCCAAAGACATCTTCATAATCTTCATCATCCCCCTCCGCATACTTATCAAACTCTGGCGTACTCTGAGCCCGCTTTGCCTCCGCGCGACCAAACGACCCCCCACTGCTCCCAATTGTCCCAACAAATGACGACGACCGTGAATGAGAGCTTCGCATAGTGCCAGAAGGCGGTCCCGGAAGGGGAGCAGATGGAAACCTGATGGGACTGAGAGAAGGACGTGAGGTCCTCCTTGCTAACTCTGGCGCGGACTTTGGTGGCGCAGGGACGGAATTAGATAACGCAAAGGCCTTGATGTCGTCTGGGTGAAAGAGACCTTTGCGGACAGAGTTCTTCATCTGTGACATAGAAGCCGTTTGTTAGCATCAAAAGGGTATCCGGGAGCAATAGAGGGTTCACCTTGAAATTGGCGACCTTAT
This sequence comes from Desarmillaria tabescens, assembly GCF_030435595.1. Lineage (NCBI taxonomy): Eukaryota > Fungi > Basidiomycota > Agaricomycetes > Agaricales > Physalacriaceae > Desarmillaria > Desarmillaria tabescens. The sequence continues at coordinate 1,640,391 of NW_026848305.1, forward strand.
TCTCCAATTCATTCTCATCCGCCAGGTCAGAATAGTCTTCCACTATGGGCTTCATTTCCGGTGAGGGCGCCTTTGCCAAGGGTATAGCACTGGTACCAGGACTTCGATTTGGCCGGATAGTCTGCGCGTTGTCATCCGTCTCAGTTTTATCATCGTCAGGCGGGGTCCGCTCCAGGGCTAAGCGATAATTATTAATATGGAAACGACAGAGGACATGCTGTGACGAACCCTGCAACTTGGTGAAAGATATCCCTTCCAAGAAATCATCATCCCAGTTGTCAGTCTGTACTTCTGGTGGCTGCAGGATAAACGCCAAAGGTTGAATCTTTTCCACTAAGCCTATTCCATTGGTTTTGGGAGCAGATCCCAGTTTCCATGCCGATGGGGCTGACGTTGACGGGCCCGAGCCAGCAGACGTAGACGTGGGTAAAGATGGCTTGAATAAATTGTCGGTAGGGGAGCGACTGGGCGAAGGTGGCCGTGATCGTGGTCCTCGGTGAGGGTGCTTGGATGGTCGTGAGGGCGCTGCATTAAAAGAACCGCTAGTTAGCCATGAGCAGTTGAGAGAAGTGTGAAGGCGGACATTTCAAAGCCTCGTTCCATTCTTGCACCTTGAGTACTGCTTCATCATAGTTGTAGTTGCTCAACGGTCTTCGATCTGCCGCTCTCGTCGCCGCCTCTCCGTTTGACATTTGTTTACGCGTTGAGACCATCCACGGATGCTTGAGAAGCTTCTTGGCCGATATTCGCAAGTTGCAGTCCTTCTGGAAGCAGTGATATAGGAAGTCTTTGACAATGGGAGACGCGCCCTCTGGTATCGGAGGGCAATCATCCTGGACGATGCGAAACAATGCAGGCATTGGCTCAAGCGTATAATAGGGCGGGTTCCCTTCCAAGAGTTCGATAACGAGGCAGCCAACAGACCATATATCCGACGCTGTTGTTGCACCAGACTGTTCAATTACCTCCGGCGCCACTGTTCAAGTCAATGTAAGTCCCGCAAGGATGAAAATGACACGCACTCCAGTAAGGACTCCCCACGACGGCATCATCCAAGGCACCGTTGGCAGTCGTACTCGCCACTCCAAAGTCCGCAAGTTTCACAGTCCCATCTTTGTTCGTGAGGATATTGGCGCCCTTTATGTCTCTGTGTATGACGCCCTGGTCATGAAGATAGACAAGGCCTTCCAGTACTTGGGAGATGTACACGGATACCAGGTTCTCAGGAAACTTTCCGAATCGCTTGGAAATATTGTGCAGTGAACCGTTCTCGCAGAACCTATGCCACTGATGAGAGGAGCATCGGAAGGGCAGATCGAAATGCGCACTCAAGAATGATGTACAGATACTCCCGTGTCTTTACGAAACCCTTGTACTTGACGATATTCGCATGCTGGAGGACAGTCAGGGTATAGCAGTAGCGGGGATGTTGCACACACGTTGAGGTTCTTCAAAAGGTCGATTTCGGACTATGTACAAAGGCAAAAGGTCAAGGGAAGGGATGGATGGAATAGACAATGAACGCACCATGATTTCTCCCAGCTCACTCTTTGGTATATTGCTCAATTGTATCTCCTTGACAGCAACGGTTTCTCCAGTGGCCCAGTTGAGTGCACCTTTGCGACGAATGAGCCGGATCTCGATGTCGAAGAATCAACACATACGGTAGACTTGACCAAAGGCACCCTTGCCCAGCGAGTCTCCCAGTTGCTACAGCTTGACGATGAGGACAACGACAAGAACATCGGGGCCGAACGCACATAATCATGGAGGGATTTCGAGCTGCCAGTCGACTTTGAAGGCGTCGCCATGTCCGTATTAGTAGGTCGTTAAAGCTCTTTCGTCCTCAGCGGCCAGAACGGAAAGAGAAGGCGTCTGTCACGACGAAAGAAAGAGAACAGAAGCCGGAACGCGCTTCCTGAGAGAGTGTCGCGTCCAGCACTGACCAGTTCCCAGTCAAGAAAGCGCCGGTACCGTGACCTAACGTCACCTATAATAGCTTTTTTGCTGCGCGCACTAGCGCTACTAGACCTCAAATCGCTATATTTATTGACATGAAAAAATCAGCAGGTTCAACCGGATAATAATCATATGCGGTATATGATTCAATCCATGGAAAAACATTGATTTGTAGAATGATGCATGAGAGCTGGGCCTTCGAAATTTCGGAATGCTCGACACCTTTTGAAATCATCTGTCACATCGGGAGAGGCAGGGTTGCTATGACAATTAAAAAAAAAGACAAAGGGAACATTGAACACATTGAATAGTGAACTTGAAGCACACGAGTCCAAACTCTCATTGACGCACAGCAACGTTATATTCGGGAAAAGGGTTGGAAGCTATACATTTCACCTGGGGGCCCCGGGGCCATAGACCAGAGTCAACGGCTCTATGTAAGATGACTCAGAGTGACAAACGGTCATATAATTGGCACATATGTCTGTTAGTAGTGCTGTGTAGAATCTGTACACATAGCAGTGGTAGATCTAGCGCTTGCCGTAGATGATCGTGGCTGTGTTGGAATCATCGGCCCGGCCGCCCCGCACGTCCATTTTCTCACGAAGTCGAGAAGTTAATCTCAACAGGAACTTCGACCAACCTTCGACACTTCAAGCTTCAACCTCAGTCAGGTGAAGTCGCTTCATTCGCTTGTATTTTTGGATTCGAATTATTAGGATCCAAAAAGTCCTTGGGCCTGCTAGGTATTCTTACAATCGGTGAGTACCAAAAGACCCTGCCACGAACTACTTATCAAAAAGCAGTCATTCGTCTCCAAATCTATCGTTTTCATTGTGTCCTATTGCTAGAGACAGTTTTATATCTCTCAGATCTAATCATTAAATATAACTCAAGCATCTCCAGGGCGACAATGTTGTTTACCTTCCTGGCTCTGGCTCTGGCTCTAATCTGCGGCGCCAAGGCGCATCACCATTCTGAGTCTCTCAATGACCACCTATCTGTCCCTAGCCACTTGGGTAAATGTGTTCGCCAATTCAATGAAGAATACCACATCCCGTACTGGTACCCAGATCAAGAAACACTCGATTACAGTGGTGTCGAACCCCCTCCACTTGAAATCGAGCCGCTTATCATCTCAGGGCCCAGCAGTAACCGAGTTGACTTGGTTTTCTTCTCCGATGGCTGTGAGCGTTCGTCTCTGGTGTGATTTTATCTAATAAAACTCCTCCCATAGACATTCTCGAGGAGCGCGAAAAATTCATCGTGGACGCTATGCGACTAGCGGAGGACGTCTCCAAAAACCAAACATTCAATACAGTCCAGCCAATACTCAATTTCTGGGCCGCATTCACACCCAGTCAAGAAGTGAGTGACTGTATTCCAAGCTCATTCATTACGTTGCCTTTAACGTACTTCTCAGAGCGGTGTTGGTGTAGGTGGAAAGCCTAAGAAGCAAGCTTAAAACAATCGTCTCTCACTTACGATGCACTAATCAATGCGCAGTACCACGTACGGCCTCTATCGCCCTGGAACAGAACTTCGCGGGGTCTATTATGCAAAACCAGAAGTGGCGGGAGCTGCGTGCTCCTCCATGGGAGATCAATGTGATTTTCCCATTTTGCTAGGTAAGGAACAAAATTTCCCATGTCAGGGAACCTTTTACCGATTTAAGGTCCAAGGCAATGATCCACTGTACGGGGGTGAGAAACTGATGGCTGGCCTAGCATCCTAAATCTAATGTATCCGCGATAGGTCTTGGTGGCAGATACACGTCAGTACGAAGTGGCCATAAGTATCTACGCAAGAAAGCTTATCTTCCTACAGAGTAATCACGTCATCGATAGTCAACGGACCCTCGATCCTACGCCACGAACTTGGGCACTCCATCATCCTTGTTGGGGAGGAGTATGATGGAGGTGAGGTCTACCGCGGCGTCGATGCATATCACGACTTGAGCGAACCCGTTCCATGGGCTCATTGGCTTACGAACCCACCAGAGGACGGCCAACCTCCTCGCGTTGAACGATCCGTCATGCCGCTTCAAGACTACGCTTGGTCTATGCTCAACACATCAAAGCCCTGGACAACCGAGTTCGTTTCATCCGGAACGTTTTCGCGCCACCTCGTCCGATTTTCGCTCTCGGGCCTTTTGGAGAGCTCCGACCTCACGGTGGAATTGGATGGTATTGACCTAGGTTGGGTTCCCAAAGAAGGACTGGGCGTAGATCGATGGCATTATGACGTCTACCAAGACGATGCTTTGGCTGGCGGTACGCATGAGGTCAAGTTCACACTCCTCAACGCGGACAGGGAAGGTATAGCTCAGTTGTGCAACGTGGAAATCTTGGAATTCGGTGATGAGAATGAGTGCGTTGGTCCCCTTCTCATCAGAAAAAAGATGTTTTCTCACACTCATTGCAGGTTCATTGCGGCACCGAATTACTATGGTGTTTTCCCCACGTCCGTTCTCCATAATTATGCTTAAAGAGTCAAGATTAATGGCTCCCCGTTCCTACAGTTACTCCGCCACGAACAAGACGTCCTATCGCCCAACAAACGAGGACTGTCTCATGCGACTCGTCACGACTTCCAACTTCTGCAAAGTCTGCCTAGAAGGCCTCTGGCATGCCCTGCTGTCAAAGGTCAACCTAATCGATGACGTGACTGAGGGCTGTTCTGGGAAGTCCAAAACACTCACTGTCGAGTTGATCCCGTTAGCCCAGTTCAGACAAGTGCCAATTGAGCCGAATGAAAGCTATACGATTACTTGGTCTAGGAACGGAGAAGTCATTGAAGCGTTTACCAATAAAACAACTCTTATCGTGGACGAGAACGCCGGCGCGACTTACACGGTAACCGCGAAATACGCTACCACGGAAGTGAGAGTGGATAAGGAAGGCCATCTGGTTGACAGTATGGATTACACGGTTACAGATGCTTGTGAACAGTGATGTCCATTGCTTGTGACTCTGTGTTCGGTGTGCAGAGAGGAGAATATTTGACTTCCAAATGAATTGCATGATGGGGTAAATACTGTGCTGTAGGGTATTCCGATAAAACCGAGTTGAAAGAGAATAAACTGTCCACATAGTAAGCGCATTAGGAACGTACGGTAAGGTCGAAAGCGAATATGAATACACGAGGATAAAAGCACAAAAGTGGTGGATGCGCTGACATGTGCCATTGAACGACAGTGGTCTTAAAGGAAGGACACAGTGAAGTATGATTATGTGATAATCGATAGCAAGGAGGACGAGGCCTAAGGCGGTAAGTGATTATGAGGGCTCACAGCAATACAGAACGAGGAGGCATGCGAAAAAAGACAGAGAAGAAGGGAAAATCCATACGCGCCAAAATGAAATATGAAAAAGGTTACATAACAACGCACTTGCAGCATCCTCCTGCATCCTCTTCTTCTAGACGAGGTTCCTGGACCTCAAGCTTTGCCGCACCAGCAGAAACTGGTTGTAGTTTTGCGGTAGTGTTTGGCGCGTAGTGTGAGAATGGTACAGGCGATGCAGGAGGTTGCGTCCGAACCGGCAAGGGTGTCCGGTCATGATTCGTAGATATTGGAGATAGTGGCGGACGCGGCTTTGTCTCCTCCTCGTACGCCGTATCTTGTACAGTTGGGTGGTCGTTATTAGGTCTTCCGAACTCATCCATGAGGATACTGTCAGGATCACCATCCAACGGTGGACGATACTTCGAGTGGTCATATCCGAATGTTCCGGGAGCCTGTCAATGAAAGTAAACCAAAACAGACTTGTAGCGTAGGGTAAAAGAACACTTGCCGGTGCGACGACTCTTTCCGTTGGTCTGGGCTTAGGGCTACCATCCGCTTGCTCGTAATGACCGTTGAGGCCCTTCTTTCTAGCAACGACTGGTAGAACCACCTAGGGGAGCGATACATCAGTGGATATTACGACCTGATGAATCTTAACTTACATCGTCCCAATTACCTTCCCGAGGTACAGGTTCTGTCCATGTAGGTATGGCGTCTCGCATATCGTCGTTGGGTGTTGGGTAATGAGCGACACTGCGCCTCTTTGCTTCTTCGTCTCGTTCTTTCCTCAAAGCCTCGTTCCTAGCACGTGTAGCTTTGGATATGGTCGTCCTTGACTTTGATGACGCAGAGAGAGAAGCGGGTGAAGCACCACGTTTTTGTTGCAATGTAGGTGAGGCGGTTTTAGTCTGCGAACGGCTAGGTGGAGTGTATGAAGTTGATGCAAAAGAAGGGGGCTCGCTAGATCCCCTTGCTATTTGCGTAGGTGTCGCCATTCGAGAGTGTTCGGTCATCTGACGTGTAGGTGTAGGTATTCGAGATGGTTGTTGACGGGAAGATGGTCGATGGAAAGTGGGCGTAATACTCCGCGATCCACGCGTGGCTGTAGGCCCAGGTGTCAAAGCAGACGAAGCATCAGACACACCATTGTGATTGGAATATGGCGTGTAATAGTCTGACGAGTTCCCAGCGTCCGAAGCTTCTCCATCCAAGTCGGTCAATGGGTGCTCGTCCATTACTTGAGTAGCGTCTGCAACGCCATCTTCTTCCATGTGGAAGCTCCCCCTGCGTTCAGTAGCGCCAACACTGTCCGCTCGCCTTCGCCTTCGCCTACCTTCCTCAAGGGCGTCCGTCAAAGCATTCTGGGCCTCGGTTTTCGTTCTAAGGGAATGGCCATAGTTGGCGATTTCCAGCATCTCTTGGCGCCGGCCTACTCTTAGTTCGCCCACACCACCATTCCGCGACACCTCTCCCCGATACCAATGCTCAAACGGACGTTCTTCTGATTCCATGGAGGGCCGTGGAGGGTCGTCAAGCGGCTTTCGGATGCTTTCCTGGGATTGATATGCATTGAGAGAAGGGGATGATTCTGGTTTGAAAGGAGCCGGCTCGTTGAGAAGAATCGGTTGTTGACGACTCGTTTCGGATATAGTCGAACGAGAAGCAGCTGCCGGTTGTTCATGCACTATCCATAAGTCAGGATCAGTGGTGGTTGACTGCGGGGAACCGTAGGGACTGCCGCTATTTCCCGGGATGGCATAGTTATGACTTGAGGTACTGCCAGCTCTGCTTCGAGTAGGCTTGGGTATGCGAGTTGGTTTGGCTTCGACATGGCGAGGAGATCTTGACCGCGAACCATTGGACTTCCCATTAAGTCGTCCTTTCTGCGTGTCAGACGAATAAGGTTGCGAATATGTTCTTGAACGGGTCGAAGAAGATTTGGCAGGGGTAACGCGTGAGGATGATGAACCACGATCTAAGGAAGTCCGTGCTTGTTGTTGAAAGGGTCGAGAACGCGAAGTTGTCGCATTGTTTTGATAAGAATTCAAAGCAAAGTTCTGTCCTCGATATCCAAACTCGTTGCTCGCCGTCACTTTCGACACGTCCTCCGACGAGGTTATAGAAATAGCTGATATGCGCCGGGCAAGTGTTCGACTCTCATTCTCCAGTCCTGGAGTATATCATTAGCAAGTCTCAAACAACAGGAATGTTCGTCGAAGATTTTACTTTTTCGCAGAGCCGGTACCACCTCCTCGTCCCAAGACGGACCCGGACCAGGTAAAGTTACCGTTTGGGTAAGGGCCATGGTTGAGAAAAATAAAGAAAATTATGGGAATTAAAGCGGAAATCGAGCCAACCAAAGGCTCGATTCCGGGATTGGCAAGCAACAGAAAGGAGGAGAGGAAAGCAAAGAATGGCGGTAGGTGGTGGTGGGTGGCAGAGACTAAGATGAAGCACCGGCACAGAAACGATGAATCCCAAAATAGAAATAGATAATTTGTTAATATTTTTTTACACTTTACTTAAGAGGACAGGCACAGCTTCGTAATATGTCCCCAAGTACAACGTCAAGAATATCGTTGACCTTTGCGACGTCGTTTTCTCCTTCCCAAGCAATAGTATGCAAACCTTAGTAAGATTGTTGAGAAGCTCTCGATGACGGAAAGATGGTATTGTGAACATGGCAACTGATATAAACGCCTTTGATCAGTTTACTCGGTCCGCCAAAATTTCGACGACTTAACAGCGGACAATCAGATAAAGGACATCGGCCAGGTTGCCAGTACTACCCATAGTTCATGCTCAAGAGTTACTCTCACGAAGTCTCCAGCAGACGCTCTTTCCAACAAGAGAAAGTAAAAGGTCAGAAGAAGGTCAGGGTCCTCAATAGTCAAAAGCGCACAATGATTCCGTCATTCCATCAACCGCAAGACGTTAAGTTCCAAATTTGATGCTTGATAACATAGCGCAGTGATGAGTATCAGTGACGGTATAATAACAAAACGAAAACATGCGAGATAAGTGCTTTCACTCCTCACTTCCCCCTCGACGCTGTAGCTCCAAAAACTCTATACTCTTGTCCGCAGCGTCCTCGATGTCACACTTGAACCTCCCCTTCGGACCAAAGGCGACGGCGACGAAGGTAAGGCGGTCCAAAAGTGATAGAAGAACAACCCGTGACGTCGCAGTCCCGTTTATAATCCCTTATCAGAATGCTGGGCCCAACTGTCCATCGGTAACGGCATCCAATATGTCACAATCGGTCCGCCATCGCCTCGGGACAATACCTGCATGAGGCGGAGGAAGTGCACTGTCGTCCCAGTTTGGGAAGACAGACTAAAGTCCAAAAGTAATTTTAGAGATCAACAACTTCATCGGGTTTTGCCGCTCACTAGAACCTCCGTTTGAACTTCTTCGTTGTTCCGTCTGCTGCTCCTGGTGTCAGGAACTCAATGCGTTGCCTGAGACTATCCGTGATAAAGTTCGGCTGGAGTCTGTGGAGTAAATCATAGCAGTTGCCAATGGCTATTCCTTTGCCGCACTCACCAGAAGCAAGATACCGAGTGGTCTGTCAGATCGACCAGACGCCACTTTAATGAGCTTGTCAGGCGCACACAACTGAGCAACGGGGGTCTTTACAATCTGGAAAAGTCACCAATGGCCGGTCTTGGCGGTCTATGGGTGAACGTTCAACTGAGCTGTTAGTCAACGCGCGGAAAGGGCTAACAAAGGGCTAATAGGGAACGCACCCTAGATAAAGGTAAAAGAAGAATTGAATCAGTAGTGGCTCGGACAGCTAGGAGTGCTGGAAAATCGACCCATGCTCGGAAAACCGTTATACTTCTCCACTAGAGTGAATGCTGAAACAATGAACTTGAAATCAGTCTGTTGCATCCCTGCAGCGTCTGTTGAGGCCAAGTCCGAACCGTTAGAGGTATATGTAGATACAGTAGTCGTTGCATTTAGGATCTTGATGAATTGAAGGAAGACTTCCAATGATTGCTGGTGGGAAATTGTTAGCAATTTTCGATACTTAACAAGGAAGATTGGCAGAAGCCTCAACGAGCATGTAGCGGATTGTCCCAAAATCCATCGCTATATACTCCATGTATATTAGATTGGACTATCGACCAGTATCTGCACAAAACGAACGGAGTAAATTGATGGAGAATTTCAGTCAACTTTACCATAACTATCAACCAACGCAAGGCCGGACTAAGACTTGACGATTCCTTCTGTTGCAAGCGACTACAGATTTGACTGGCGTTATTCCTCGTGTGAGCTGCGTCGGCTGACAAAATGAGAAGTCGCCAGCATGTCCGATCGAGCGCCTCCACGCAGTCCGGGCGCTCTCCAGACTGTAGAATGGTTCGCCCTGCGTGAGGATATGATAAAACATACACTAGTACATGGCTTGGTATATTGGGTCCAGCGGAGATACCGTTCGCAAGCTCATGATTGTTGAGGCTAAAATAAGCGCGGGCCAATATCAAGAGTCTCGTCAAAGTCTTGTCTACGTGATTGCATAGATAGCGAGATGCTAAAGTGCTGTCCGATGTTGATGAGCGGCGGGAATGCATATACTTTGATCGCAAGACGCAAGATAATAGCGAAGAGTCTCAAACAGAAAGGGACCTTGGATCCAGAGCAATCCCTTTGACGGTCTTCCGCTTTTCCATGATTCGAATGGAATCCCGAGTAGAACATAAAGCCAAAATAAGGAAGTTCTTCAAAGGAATGGTTCTCTTTGAACGTAGATAACACACGCTAAGAGTCGAGGCCGTTAATAGTTCCGTCCCGTAGAAAATTCTGTGACGATTTCTGGCGGTAACAAGTTCTGAAACGGACACCCAGCCCCCAAAGCGCCATGCGCTTCGAAATATGATTCAGGAATTTGCATCGAAAGGGGTTCTCGGCGCCACTTGGGGTCCTTTTCATGAGCCCCCAGTAATGCATGAAAGCATTTGCGAGCGACCCAAAGTGTGGAAGATCAGTGTAAGGAGTGGGAAGTTACTGCGACAGTGCGAGCGTTGCCATCGCAGATCAGCAGAAAGTTCATCATCTCCGTGAAGCGGGTATAGACGCGCAGACGGCCTAGATTTTTGTCCACCGTTGTCGCCGAAACCCGGGGAACTATCATGAGTATGATGGACAGTCAATGATAAAAATTCAACGTACGTGAGAAGCAATAAAAGGTGCGATATAATTAATGACTAACATGCGGAAAGGACCAGTGATTGTATGTACTGGTGTATCAGACGTCAGTCGCGGTGGATGACAAGAGAGGAAGGTGATGACCAAATATGGGCGCCGGCTCGGAATTTCGGGACCGGATTTGTTGATCTCAAGCCTCGACTTAATTTTCTAGGAGCAAAGACGAATATTTTCGGTACACCCCCCGATATCTGACATTCACACATGAGGTATTCCACGATGATACTTGAAAAGCCCGCAACAAATTCTTGGCTTCTTAACTGCCCCAAATCTGCGCTCAAATCCATCCCCGGCCTCCCACTAGTCACTTGCTTAGACTATGCGCTACATTCCCCAGGAGCTCATTGACGAAGTCATCGCCTTCGTGCACGACGATATGCCAACCCTAAAAACATGCGCCCTCGTTTCTCATGCCTTTCTCCCTTCCAGCCGCAAGCACACATTTTCTCGAGTCATCTTGGCTCAAAAGGACTACCGCTCTAGCAGTGCTCGTCCATTTTCTGGGGGAATAATGTGTACCTGCGACAACTTTCATTCCCTTCTTCGCAGCTCACCCTACATCGCGTTCTTTGTCGTCTCACTTCGAATGGTACACTTTCAAGTTGAATACGGAAGAGGTGTTCGCGGAATTTATCATGAGGACACGCTACCATGCATCCTCGATTCTCTGCAGAACTTGCAACGCATCACCGTTGGTGCTGACGATAGCAAGGTATCGTGGCGTATGCTGCCGTCGGTCTTCAAGGAGGCTTTATTTCGGTCGTTTTCCCTCCCCAGTGTCCAGTGCATTGACATTGATCAACTGGAAGATATCGACCTACCACGCACTCTGATGGGCCGCCTCGCTGGATCACCATCTTTGAAGCGGCTTTCACTGAATTGGATCGAATATTCACGCGCTCCCCGTTCTGATGGTCTGGCTGATGCAGACGTACGGGAGCCCGTGATACGTCCGCGTCTCGAAGCATTGGAGCTATCAGGATATGATTGTCCAGTTAGCGCAATGTATCTATCAGGACCAAATTCTCTATTCGACACCCATCACCTCCGTGAGCTTTCGGTGGGCTTTACGGGGAAAGATCTGCAGAGGCAGCGTTCTTTGGTTCAAGCCATCATCGATCAAGCCTCGAATACTCTGGAGTGCCTGGTCTATCGGCAACTTTTTGGTATGTCCCCCATTTTGTTGCGTGGGAGAAAGAACTGATGGACTCGGACAATCAGAATGGGACTCTTCATTGAGCCAAGGGCCTCTTCTGAAGACAGAACATCTCGCGCGTCTGCGATCGCTGTACGTTAGCGTCGATTTCGTACCACCTCCCGCTTTGATACCATTGACGCGTACGTTGGAGGAGCTAAAACTGCTGGTGATTTTACGAGGCAATCACGTACCGCCGTGTCATGAATGGTCATTATTGGATGAACACATTGGCCATTGTCGCGACATGCCATCGCTTCGTAGCGTGGATCTTAAGCTGCACAGTCAATGTGGGCATAACTGTTATAGCTTCTTGTGCACAGGTGCCAAGGGGGCCGAGACTCTGAGAGCTTCACTCAAAGAGGTCAAAAAGTCGCTGCCTATATTGCGTCACCGAGGTATCTTGAGTGTGGAGGCAATTCGAGGTATGGGATTACTTATCCTCTTCGGCGTCTTCCCCAGACTCACCCAATCAATTTTTGGCATAGTGCGTCGAGTATGGAGCGGAGAGTTTAACTAGCGCAAGTGTTACACCAGCAATAACGACACACTCAAAGATCGTAAGTTCTTCATTCACGGACCGAACTTCCACCTGACAGGCTTACCCCGTAGGTAGTAGACTTGTATCACTACAAAGCTGAGGTTCCCTGTAATCTTGAATATATTTGTAGAAGGAATACTATGAAGTATCATCAATATGCTGGCAGAAATGTGGAAACTTTGAGCAACCCCTCCATTAATGTATGAGCTTATGCAACCGTCGCATCTGATTTTCAAACTTGGCCTGTTAATCACTGACGGTCTCGTAGACATAGTCTTAATAAAACCCTCTCCGAAAACGTACTGAGGCTAGGTGCATCAAGTTGGGGAAAGAGCGAACGCGAAAACGTGCACAACAGTGATCTCCGATTGTGAAACAAAAAATATTCTTGGCTTTCTTCAAGATAGATAGTAGAGAACCGGCCAAGTACATGACTTGGACGCTCCGTATTTGACAATCAACTACATGCATTTTTGACGAGCACCATTGATGGGGCAAGACAGCGTCAGCACGCAGTCACTGTCAGTTATTTCGATGACACGGCTTTCAACATGTGCAAGAAACGTTTCGGCGCAGTCCAGCCTACCTCTTCGTTACAGCGGAAGTTGTGCGCCAGTTGGCACAGTGCACAGCTGGTCGGCTACAGAGTTGCACCGGAATGAAGGCCGACTGAGCTTACGTCCAAGCAGCACCTGTTCCGATACGAAATCGATGATGCGAAATGGTAGAACTTGAAACGTGCAGTGGCAAAGGTTGGCCGAAAAAAAAATAGCTGAGATATATTCTTGCCATTCTAAGGCGGATATATAAATGAAAAAAAATCACCGGCTCTGAATACGCCACGCCAAACTTAGACCGGCCTTCTGGTAGGGGCTAAAGACTTCCCGCATCTGCTGTCTTCGAGATTTCATCTGAGCTGTAGAGAGCCGCGCCGCTACAACGATAACCGAGAAGCAACTAAGCCTAGTTACTCCGAGCGTCCCCCAGTTCGTATGACGGTAATCGAGGAGTTTCTTCACACCGGTCATTTGACGCAGCTGTACAGAAATTCGTAGGTCTGTGAGTGCCGTAAGGTTCTGTCTCTTGGGCTTGCCGGTGAGATACTCAATCACAGAGGATGGAAGAAGTAAGGGCACGTCGTAATCTTCGTTTTCGATGTGCAAGACTTGGAGGGACGGAACGGAGGGAAGTATACCCAGAAGAAACCCACGTTCGTCGACTTCAGGAGCCGCGATGATCAATTTGGTCAAGGAACACGCTGATCGCTCGAAAAAACGGATGAAGATATCGATATCTGGCCATGAGGCAGCGGGATCTGACCACGGTGAGCTCGTTCGAACAGCGAGCTCGCTGATCGAAGGAAGCGTCACATAATCAATGAATCGACTGACCGCTGCACTGTCGGTATGCCGGAAATGGACATTGACTAGACTGTCCAATCGATGGGCATCACGTTGGCTGTGCCGAAGATCTCTACTCTGTTCCACCTCTCCCACTTCCAATTCCTCTAGGACTGCCGCATTTTCCACAAGGTAGAAGAGATCGCTCAACGCAGCTGTTTCAAGCTTTACCGTGATGATATTTTGCACTGGTAAGGAGACAATACCACTGGCACTGTCGACGTCTAGATGACGAAGTCGAGGAATTGTGGCATAAAGTTTTCGCCGCCAGTTGATGATGGGTGACGCGGAGCTGGAACGATAGGAGCGAAGCGAAAGTGTCTCAAGTATCGGAGCATCTGGGATATTCTGGTCTAGTGCCCTATGAACAGCATCATGCCCATTGAAATCGAACTCCAATCTGCCGATGAAACATTTGCATCGATGTAGTTGGGAAAAAATAGCATTGAAGGCAATGTTTTGGTAGTCACTGTGATAATGTGAATCCCAAGACTCGGTGAAGGTGAAGTTAATACTGAGAGGCAGGTGCCCTGACGATGATATCCATCTCTTAAGCACCGAAGCCCAAGCTGCGGCTTCTTCTGAATGAGGCCTATTGAATGCGTGGTATTCCACGGACAGAACCGCCCAAATCCTGGGTATCGATAATGCCACATCCCGCCACCTCCTACATACCCACAGGAGTCGTAGACGACTCTTCCGGAAAGCAACACCATCATGACGACCGGAATCAAGATTTGGGTATTGTGCGCAGTGAGCGAGAAATACTTCTCCCAGAAGCTCCGCAGGGAGAGAACGTATAGGACTTGCACGGAGGAGCGTACGATGGTCAGCGATGGACTTGACAAGTTGGGCTTCACGTTGGCTAGTGACCAAAAGCTGCTCTTCAAGATCAGCCTTTTGTGTTCGAACTTGCTCAAGGAGCTGTTCCTGTTCAGACAGAGACTTTTGGATCACAACACAGTCGTGTTCATTTGGAGCATGGTTCGTTCCCAGAATATCGGAAACGGAAACAAGTGGCATCCTGTGTATCCCGTTGTCAGTGATTTTTTACATCGTTACAACTGTTACCTAGACGCACGTGCAATATAATTGTGTGCTAATAAGCTCTTTCTTTCTTTGCACGAGTGGGTCTTTGACACCGGTGAGTTGGGTGGCCTCGTTGAGTGAGGATGGCAGTCGCAATTGGGTGGCGATGGTGGCGGTGCTGAGGTTATGCTTCCGGGCCGCTGACATTTAGAGAAAGCAGAAAAATCAGGACATAGACTTTGTGGAATACATATTGCTGGTCTACAGGATCTAGGGTCAATTAACAGCTTTCCAATAGAGGCCATCCTAAGTTCTATTATTTGCTACCGTCTTCACTCACTTCTCCTTGAACTCTCCATTCCTCGCCCTTTTTTATTACCAGCAAAACCAATAGTCCACTGAGCAACAGAATTAGGGCAAAGATTGTATACATCCAGCCTGTGAGCACCGCAGTAAGGAGGGGAAGTAGGTAAACAATGTATTAGTTTCCATCACGAAGAACCCAAAAAACGCACCATCGCCAAGCTTATCCTTTCAGTGAGTGTCCTTGCAAGTCAGTAAGGAAAAATGCTGCAAGAACATGTGACAAACCTGCACAGGTACTGCGATCTCCGTACCAATAAATGCCGCCATTCCACGAAAGGAACTGTTTAGTGCTACAGCACTGGAAGAGCGACCCACATTTGCATCAACGATATAAGCCAATTCGCTGGCATAAGCAGAGCTAATACGGAACGCATTGATCACACAGATCCAAATTTTGATTGAGGAGCGTAGACTTACATTGCGAAGAAACCCGAAACGAATAGCATAACGCATATCGCAGAAACATGCACGCGCTGTTGACATACCCACGCAAGCCCTATGACCGACATAGGGAAGAGCCAGATGCTATATACTGTGCTCCTCAAGCGCATCTAGAGATTGAAAATGAGAGATGAGGGAAGCAGGAGGCAGAGGAGGCAGGGGATGCAAACCTCCGGGTAACTTTTGCCTCCATTCTTTCGCCTGAGCCTTGCTAATTCACGGTCCGAGAAACGACCTCCTAGTATGCTCCCCGCCATCGATCCTTATGGATAACAGATAATACCATTAGTTTCGGTGATGCAAAGCGAACAAAGAGAAACAATCTGCAGACCCAGTCCGAACGACAGTAAGATGAATCCTATCGTAAGCGCATCGTAATCGTAAGCGCTCCCGAGAGTTCGAGATGTTGTGTATACGACTATGAAGCAGTATGAGAATAGAATACCTGTGGGGAGGAGTCGAGTTGTATCATATATCACAGTCCACAAAAGGCCGCGTACCGGAGGAGAATAGCATGAGAAGATTGTTCCGGCGTCGAAGAACGAGCCATAACGGATGGACCGGGTTGACATCCCTCAAAGAGAGCGTTATTGTTGGTAGAGCTTCCGGGGTCAAAGCGCCGGCGTTAGGATTACTAGTTTCCTGTTTTTCCAGGTCAACATCGGTCTTGACATTTCCGTCCTCCCTCGTCTCCTTCGTATCGGTTGGTTTCTCCAGAGTTTCAGCTTCCTTGGCCCGCTGCTTTTCTTCGTTTTTCAATCGCTGTGCTTGCTCCTTCAAATGCCGTTTCAAGATATTTTGGTATGCGTAACTTCGCTCTTTCCTGTACGTGTCTTTGAAAAAGAACAAGAAGCACAAAAAACTAGACCCGGCAAGGATGGCGAGGAACCAGAAGGGGCCACGCCAATTAAATCCTGTAGTGAGGACTCCACCAAATACTGGTCCTAGAGATGGACCGAGAAGAGGAGAAATATAGTATATACCCATCTGTGAGACAGGAATAAGCGTCTGAGCAGTCCTACTAAGGGCACGAACCTTTGTTCCTCTTTCCTGAGGATCGAAAATGTCTGCAAGACTAGCCGCGCCGATAGTCATCACAGCGCTTGAGCTGGACCCAATGAGTAAGAAAGTCAGCAGATAAAACACCATACGCACCCTAAAGCCTGCAGGCATCGCATTCCTATCACCCTATGGAAAAGAAGCGCTTGATAAATAAATTTACTTGGGCACAAGTGTTGGAGCAGAATCTTACAAGCCTATCGTCTTGCTGGTAGCCACGACGATTGAACCGGCGGTGAATATCAGGAGCGAAATCAGGTAGACGAACTGGCATAATGAATTAGTCAAAACAGCACCCAAACACCTTGGCTGCGTTGTACCCGGCGGCCTTTCACTTCGCTGATAGAACTCCAAAGCAAGGGTGTGACTCCTTGCAAGGCAATGAACAAGGAAATGCTCAAGCTAATTTGCCCACTCGTTGCAGGGAGGTCTCTTTCCATATCCTCGATCGCAGCTAATATAAAGTTCGTTAATTACTGCCAGTCATACATCTTATGGAAGCAACCTCACGATTTTGTATGTTGGCTCCGAATCCGGCGATCATCGAGCCTGAACAGATCACTCCGAGGACAAATTTCTAGAGCACGACGATCGTAATGGAGGGCGGCACGCGACCGTGAGATTGCCTTACCTTGCGCATGGATGACCACTTTCGTGGATCATCTTGGACCGGGAGATGCTCGATATCCAAAACATCCTCTTCGACCACTGGGGCAGCGACAGACTGGTCGTCACCCTCTACGATGCTGGATTGACGCACATCTGTCGTCGAATTCAAGGCCACTGTAGCGGGCGTCGCGGCACCAGAGCTGGTCATTGGCGGGAAAAAATAGTGGGTGGATTGTTCAAGATTCTGAATGCCCACAGCGGGGGAAATTGGGGAAGTAATGTGATTCATCCATACCAAGAGCCAATGAAGTAGCTTGCACTACGTCTTTCGTCCGACGACAACCGAGATACGAGGTGAAAAGCCGAAAAATCATCGCTCCACGTGAATTCGCTTCAAAAAACTGCCGACTTCGAAAAGGTTTAGGGGATGACATATACGTTACTTTACGCAAAACAGTTACTCTGTGGCGAAAGTTCCAGCTTATTAACGAGGGAGATATCGGGTAGTCCGGTCACAAGCGAGTATTTGATTGGCAATGAACACTACGCAAACAAACCTCGCCTTCAAGAACGTAAATTCCCCGGTCATTTCTGGAATGTGTGAGACTGATTTCCACTCTTGACCTCACTATGTCCCTTAGGAGGAGCTGGGAAATCGCCATAGAAATAGGACCCGCCGCCTGCTTCTTCCTATGAGATTCCGGAAAAACATGTTGCAATAAAACACCGCACCTTTCTTTTGTTTGCCCTTCTTTTTTACTTTGTTATCTCCGTGGATTTCCGGAACTTGGTCAAGGACATTTGGCACAGACGAAAAGTCAAACGGCTCTGGATCTTGAACGGCGCTTTCACCCTCTCCAGATTTCGATTTCTTGGAAGAAGTCGCCTCCGTTCCTGTCGTGCCGTCATCTGTATCTGCAGGGGCGGCTCGTTTACGCTTTTTCTGCCTAGCCTGACCAACCACGACAAGGGTATCTTCAATCTGTTCCCGTGGCTGCCTTTGAGACGCAGGGATAAACGGTATCTCCGCTTGCATCTCTACTATACCATCCTCAGCGGTTTCGTCAACTTGCATGGGGATAGCATTCTCTTGAGGTTCGATACTGACACGCTAAGCATAAGTTAGTACACCACGGCAGTTGCAGCGTGGAAACGGACGTAAATACCTTGGGTACAGATGGCGCGATGGAAAGTGTACTATGTATCCGGGTAACTAGTTCCCGGAACCGACTCGTATCGCTGCTCTGGTTCGTGTTCGATGTCTGTTGAGTGAGAATCAGTACCAATGTCATGAAATCATCTGTTGAACCCTTACGCGAGCCATCTTTCCAAACAATGCGCTCTGCGAAGTTGCGATACCTGGGGACGATGACTGGACGGACGGTTTCGGAAGGGCAGTCCCGAAGAGCGATGATTTGGACGCTAAACTCGATGCAGCCGTAGCTATGAATGGGAGATATCAGATGAGAAGAATACATAAGAGTCTGCAGGGACTGACAGCCGGACCACAGGGTAGAAGACGGTGTTGGCTGAGTTTCTGGAGCTACAACGTCTTCATCGACGTGCTCGACTTCCATGGGTTCTGGTTGCGGTTCGAGAATACTTGAGGCACTAACAGAACGCGAAAGATGGGCCTTGACTGCATCACGGATGGTATCTAACAGCTCCCTCGCTCTTTTTTTCATTAAAGGCGGAGGAGAATGAAAAACTCTCAATAGCGCAGCCATGTCGGCGGGAGGATTTTCTGCGAGTTGGAACAGGAAATGATTAGGCAAAAGATATCTGGAAGAATCGGAGGTCAGAATGAACGAGGCTACGAATGTCTAATATCGGCTAACCTGGTACTCTCGTCCTCCTCGCGGGCAATCTTATCCCGCCATGCATGAACACCTTTGTATACTTGCTTTTGAAGCGCACCAACGCCCACATTTGGCGCCGAAGCGAGAAGAGTGCCTTTGTTCCATTTACGAGCCAAGGTATCCCATCCAGTGCTACCAGTTCCTTCAGCGGCATCATACAGCTCTTTCTCGTATACTTTCAGAGCGGTTTCCTGTGATCTGGCAAGCACCTCACGAAGTAGGGAGTCGCTGGATAACGGAGAGGATGATGGGCCACCTTCTAGAGCTTGAGAACGAGCTTGGGATTCGCCACGATCCAACAACGCGTTCCGAAGATTATCGTATATAAACAATAGGAAGTGTGTATCGGAGCGAGCATATTTCAGCATCTCCTCAGGAAGTGGCCTAAGGTGACACTGTCAGATCCAGCATGTTAAGAGACATGAATTCCATACCTTATGCGCCAATCGGCTAATTGATACCGCTTGTCGGGGAGGAAGTCGCAGTACATCTCCAGTAGATTCGCGAGGCCATGCTTAGGGAAAGCTAGCGATCATCAGCTTCGCTAGCACTGGATGCAAAAGGTTTTGACGTACATAAAATCTGAGATGCGTGGTAGGTGTCGAAAAGATTCACGATATATAAATTTAGGTCTTGTTGCAGCCATACGATATCGCTATCGGCGCCGTGGAATACCTGTATGTAGGGGTTGGTCTCAGGTTATAACAGGTATGATTTACTAACCTTGATGATGCCCGGGTCTGCAAAAACCTCATTGAGAACTTCCAGTTCATCTCTAAGGGAAAGAACGTCTATTATCCAGTCCTCTTCTCGTGTACTAATCTGCATCAGGCACAGAAATCCTGCATAAGTACGATAACTGTGGTGTTCCAGGTCGACTGCTATTTCTGTCACTTGACGGAGCTTCCCCAGCATGGTTTGCAGCTCTTCTGGCGCAGAAACCCAGCTGAAAGAGGAGGTCTCGAAGGGCTTGGGCCGTATTGGTGGTGCTTGATGAAACATATGCGGTGGGTACGACAGATGGGTGATTTCATATCGATACGGATGAGTGGACCTACGAAATCGCTCAGAAGAGGATGCATAAGAATGGAATAGCAAACATACAATGTACTGGCGCTATCAGACGCATCACTATCTTGATCAAGAAGTTTGTACCCTAAGGGAACTTTCGCGTGGTATTTGTGTTTCAAACGAGGATACCAAGGTGTATTGCTATTATCGACGAGGACCTTGAATTTGAGTTGAGGCTTAGCTAAGTTGGCTGCATGTTGGATGACCGGAGCAGGTTGACCTGACGATTTCTTCTTCTGCTGCGGATATCATGAGGGCAAGCAAGAGCGACAATTGATAGGGATCCAAACCTTGATGGAAGAAAGGTCCACTGAGGGATTTATTGCAATGGCAGGAGGCTTTGTCTTACCCTGGTACTCATCCAGTGAGGTGTCCTGAAAGAATGTCATTATACAACCACAGAAGCATACATGGTAGGAACTCACGACACGCTCCAGCAGTTGGTCCATACGGTCAACGATAAGCGTCTCAAAGCTATCCAAAATATCATCTTCGCTCCGAACTTTTCCCTTGCCTTTTCCTGGAGTATCAATAGTTGCCGCCAGTTCGAGCAACCGATTCGTCAAGAATAACACCTTGGAGGAGAAAACATCTATGTCTTTTGCAAAACCGGGGTCCATTGATTTGTGAAAGGCGAGATCTGGAGGTAAAAGAGCGGCATTTCTCGTGGCCTTCAATGCTGCACGAGGAATGTTCGTGTTCAACTCCTCGAAATTGGGAGCCATGTCGATCGAATAACCAGAGAATTCAGGCTTTATTTGAGGAGAAGAAGGGAGTTATCCCGTACCCTGAACGGTGAAAAGAGAAACCTGGATGAAGGTCGAGCACTGAAGCACCAGAAATTTGCGAAATTTGCCTGCCATGCGCTACACGTGACAAACGTGACAGCTATCCATCGGGCCGGCCTCCGCTCATGAAATTCCCACCACGTCCGAGTTCTTTCCTTGACTACATCGTACAACATGTCGAGAAGGACGTCCTCAGTACCAGACATCGACGACTACCCTTCACTTCTCTGGATAGCGTGCGTCGCACTACCCCGCCCGGCATTTTTGTAAATAACCTCCGGCAGCGTCCCTTCTGTTCTTCTCGTGTCGGCATATTTTGCGCGCAAATGGTACCTAGCTCGTAAGCTCAAAGTTCACGGCATTGGGAAAGGGGGTTTGTACTCTGGGCTACTCTGTCTTTGCCACGACCAATAATCTCTTACTAGCACCGGGATTCCAGACTGGTGTACGACGTGTCCGTGTAACGCCAGACATCGCCGCACGGATACAGAGGGGAGAAGAAGTCAGTCCCGAGGAAATTGCGGCGTCTATTGCGCGTGCGGAACGAGAGGCGGAGAACGGGCCGCCATCCTCTGCGGCTCCTACGAAACCGACATCTGCGCCGGCGGAGCCTGTGAATGAGTGGCTACCTGAGTCCCTCTCAGCACCGAAAAAGCAAGCAAAGAGAAGACGAAAGTAACGTGCATGTTGTGAGTGAACAATGTATCAGATGCTGGCAGTGATTGACTGTATGAACAGCTGTCTACATACCGCACATCCTTAGCATCTTCATGCTAGCACATTTACTTATAACGTTAACGGAGCTATCCTTATCCTGCTTAGTCGGGGATGAAAAGTGTGGATGATACTAGATTTTTGCTTCAAGTGCTGTCTGTCCCAGATTATGCGACTAGGTACTATGGCATCGTCGCCTGTTAGTATTCCAGATGGGAATTCGTGGGCATACGGGTATACAAGTCTCCCGTATGAGTAACATTAACACAGGACAAATGAAAGTAATCTCAGCGTCGACACGAGGCATACAAATCCATTCAACGAGTTGCGACGGTAGATATTGCAAGATATTTCACTACACATTATTTATGATATACTGATATCATACATCAACTTCCTGAACGCTGCCAATAAATGAAGATGCTGACCGCCGACGCTTCAAAGTAGGTCTATCATCGGTACTCTTCCTCTTCACTCCCGTATACCCCTCGACATATGTCGTATTCGCTACGACATCTTCAAGAATATCTTTCGCAGAGAATTTCTCAGTTATACTCTGCACAAACCGAGTATTAAGCTCAGCGATGGGGTGATCGGGATTAACATCCAGGTGGTCAAGCTTGGCATCGGCACGCAGCGAAGCGACTACGCGCAGAACACTGTACGCGCCCACACCCTGGTTCCTGTTAGGAAGGCCCTCGAGCAGTTTAAGAAAGTCATCTGGTGCTTCAGACTTTTTGGGAGGATCAGACGAGTCGGACTTGGCGGTGGAAGGAGGAGGAGCCACGTCTGTGGGCAGAGATCCATCGATGCCTGTTCTTTCGTCGGCCTGGGTGACATCAATAATGTACCAACATTGACAGCGCAAAAACTCACGAGTTGGTCGAAGAGATTTTCAGGTTGTAGGGCCTCCAACATGTCCTGGAGCTCGGCTTCAGGCACCAGTTCTTCCGTCTTTCCATCAAGATGGACATGCAAGAAAAGCCAAAGGAGACTCTCGTCTGCGAGCTTTAGACTAAATAACAGAGTCGGGCTTGTAGAGCTAGCAGAATGAATACAAAACACGCTCCTATGCTCGTCTTTCAACCAAGCGAGTGTATCGGCCTGCGTTTCGGCGACGGAAGCCAGACGTCGAGAGGTGCCAGAAGTATATTTAGATATGCCAATCTCCTCGCCGGAATTGGTTGACGCAAAATCCACGAGACTCGCAGTTTGGTTAGCCCAGTCTGGTCGTGTACCTGGAAAAGAGAGGACATCCGCTACAGCTCGAGGCTGAGAAAAGACGTGAGCTAAACAAAGCGCTACGAAACAGGCGGCAGAAAGAGGGCACTGGTAGCTTGTATCCGCAGATAGATAGAAATCGATGTCTGTGAGAGATCTCTTCTTGTCGGCAAACCATTGAGCACATGTTACGAGGCAGAGAGGCTCGTCGATGACAATCTGTTCCATGTTGGCATCAATAAACCGTCCAACACCTCGAGAAACGGCGTCGACTCGATCAATCCCAAAGACCAAACGATGATCAAGAGTAACGAGACAGTGGATCAAAGCATCATGGACAGCAGCCTTGACGGAAGGATCTATGCATAAAGATTAAATCTTCGCCGAGAGGAGGAGCCACTTGATGAGGCTTACAATGTTTTGGGTCCGGCATTTTCATCGGCAAGTAACGACGCTCAAAGTCCCTGGACTCTTCTGCACGACTGTACGCTTCGCCATCGCGAGGTTCATAACCGGTACTTAACCAGACAAGGAAGTCAAGGAGGCGGTGGGGGCTTTGGAAATCGGTGGCAAGCAGCTGGGAAATCACTGAAGCCGTAAATCTATGCCTAAAAGTTCGTATCATCACATACGGTTCTTCAAGACAAAGTCGGAGATACTAACCTCCCGCGAAACCATCTCCACATCCGCAACTGTAGCTCCTCGCCAGAAGGACTCGACGCTATGGATGGTGGCAAGAATTTAGATACGTATTGTCTATGTAGTTCGGGAGTGCCGAAGTCACCCGAATCTGAACTCCACTGGTAGTTGCTCCACTGATCACCTTGGAAGTGTTTCCGCGGAATTTCGGTACCAGCAACGATAAAAGTGACATCGTAAGCCTGTACATGATGTTGCCAAGTCGTCAACAACTCCTTGAGGATTGGTCGGCCGTCCCCAAATGCATCAGAGAAAGTGTATTTTCCGCCATCCGCGAGGACATTGCCCTCATCGATCACGATGAAGAGTGGTGTTCCCGGAGTTGTGGGGAAAAGAGAAAAGATGGAGTCCAAAGGTTTCGCGGATTGCTTCATCAAAGAATTCGGTGGGGACAACCCATTCTTGCATAATGTCTCGCAACTCATCGAATGGGTCGCGTTTAGGTCCATTGGATAACTGAAGAAGACGTGGATGGAGCTGTGCGAGAAGCCAGCGATGTCGCATTCCATCATCAGGTTTCCCCGACGCGGCTTCCAAGAACCTTTTGAAGACGACCAAACGAGCGAGGAGTACCACACTGAAGTATCGGTAGGTGAAACGGGCATTAAGATCCAAGCAGATTTCAAAAGTGGGATCCTCCTTTGGTGGAAGGATTCTGTTGAACACACCCTCCATCTCGAAATCGATCATCATCGTTGAGATGTCGTTCGATCCTAGTTTGGAAGAATCGACGGCAGCAGTAAAATAGAATCCCCAATTTTGATGAAGGCCTTCCAACAACAGCCTTGTTTTGCCTGACGCCGACCCATTGACAAAGAAGCTGTAGTAGATCAGAAGCAAGTGAAACAATTTAGGGAAATTGTGGGAAGAGGGAAGAACCCACGAATTCGTGTTATTCTGATAGATGCGTGCAATACGGTGATTCAGTGTGGCGTTGTTAGAGAATGTACCAAAGTCATGAAGAAGAAGGACAGGCTCGCTGGTGTTTACGAGACGGGGTATTTCCAGACTCTGGATGTGGTCAGCGTATCTGAAGCTGTACTTGGCACTAAAATTATAGCTGCTGGGAGCCCAAAATGATGAAGCAGTGGGGTTGCAGAACGTGTCGGAACCATGACGGAGACGCTCCAAGTATGACTCGATAGTTGTTAAATAGCGGCTACCTCTCCAAGCCGGTTTAGAAGGATTGGGGCATAGTAAGGCTATTAAGTACGTCAGTATACGATGAAGGCAATAGAAAGGAAAGGAGCAAGTATGCGTGTGTCTTCAAGCCCATCTAGTTTACCACGAGCATGGCGGCGTTCCAAATTGACATAGTACATAGGGTTTTCCCGGAGAAGCTGTTGAATGCATTTTGTAGACAAGAATGATGGCGGCGCATCCTCCAACTTCATCGACATGCGTAGTGCTTGCAAAAAGCGTGACGCATTTTCGAAGTCGGAGATGTCAGGATAGTCTTTGAAGAGAGATGGATGGACCGTGAGGGCCATCCTGTCGATGTTAGATAAAGAACAGTAACTAGACCGGTGCTCAGGATGTTCAAAATGAGGGGAGTATTCGTGTAGCGGTGGGGAGATGAGAGCTGGATGAAAGATCCGACTCGGAGAAGTGCGACCTCTTGGGTACAAAAGAAGGCATCGAAGCAGTGGCGAGCTTCCTAGCAGAGTCAGGAGCCTTCACGAAGACCGGAAATCCGAGGCAAGAAGTGGGCATGCCGCTATGGGAAGACGAGCCCGAGCCGCATGAACCAGAAGACGAAGAGTGATAGAACCGACGCAGCGTCAACTAGGCCTGAGCAAGGCCCATCTCCCACCCAACTTATTTATTTTTCTCCCCCTCAGTAGTTAGAGTACCCATACAACGGAAACAACGAGACCACAAAAAAAGTTACGTAGAATTTTACCAGATAGTTATACAGTCCATAGAGCCGAAAAGTAGAAGAGCATTCAAACGAGTAGCGGTATAGGCTTACATTACAGTAGCGTACTATACCCCCGCGTCTTCGCCCATTACGAGGCGTGTTGCGGGTAACCAATCCAGATCATCATCATCATCATCATCATCACCGACTCGGAGAAATAGTAACTTCGGTCGTCGACGGGCCGCTTATAGCCGGCGTCCAGTTAAGTTCTTGTTCTTGTTCAGTCAAGATCAGATGCGAGCCATGCTGCATTTCGTCCAAGCGCCCTTTACCCATGTGTCAGATATATATACTCGCACGCTTTCTTGTTTCTCTAAAGGCTAGAATCCGCTTTTTCTTATGTCAGCCCCCATGGAGAACAAGAGCCTGTCGTCAAGCCAGTACAAGAGCAGAGGACTTGATCTGACTTAATAAAAAGACAGATTCTTGCTCGTGGTTCAACAACAACTTGCTCCCCTTCAATACTCGATGTCTTCCTCCGAGTCTGCTCAACATACTGATGCTGGCCAACTTCAATCTGACGAAGCAGCTGCGCAAAAACTGTGGCGAATGATTGGCGCCCGTGTTGCAGCCTATCAGTCTATATCTGCCTGCAGGGAAGCAATAGCAAACATCGATAGGCTTAAGTCTGCGTTGGATAGTATGGATGAGGCTAACGAGACCAGCCAGTATTTGATCTGTGGGTCCGACAGATCTTATTTTATGCTGCTTATCCATGCCTTGTTTGTTTAGTGGGCTACATCTTTGAGCAGTCCTCAAAGGCGAGTAAAATCTCGGATCCTGTTTTGGTCCTTCAGGATGGTAAGCCGTTCTTCGGAATGAGGTTCTGGGGCTGTCCGAACTAAAATTTTATCGCTTTCAAGTCACTACGCGGGCTTTCTTGGACCAGCTAGATGGCGAAATCAAAAAGGTCGTCGAGGGAGAAATCACATTCCAGTCTTGGAAAATACCGAATTCTTTGCCTCCTGATGTGCTTCCCCATCTCACCAACCTTAGCCTTCCAACACTAACGCAAAATCCTCATCGTCCCGAATTATTGCTGTACAAGTTGGGTTCATTTCAGAATAATAAGGATCTACAAGCACGGGTTCAGCCCTTTCTTAGCCATGATCATAAGTGAGTTCAAGACGTTTCGGCTGAATTACATATATCCCATTGACGGGCCATTATTTCAGGATTTTTGTCAACAGTGCTGGCTCAGGGAAGACTCGTCTAATGATGGAGACTCTTTGTCAGTCCTGGGGTTTCTATCTTTCATGCTCTCCGATGCTTGACACTACCAGCAACCTTGGTTCGCATGATCTATGGGAAGCCTATGATATTCTTTTTAGATTGCCTGGCTTCACGGCAGATGTCCCCACAAATAAGACCGACCCATCCTTCCTGCACAATGATGAACTATCGAAGTCTCTGTTCACGGCAGTCCTTCTTGCCCGTCTGATTATCTTCTACCAATTTCTGCGACACGTTCCGCCGGATCAGATATCAAACAACGTCTACAAAGCACGGTGGACTGCTCTCCAAGTTCAGCCAGGCATGATTAGGCACTTCGGTGACATATTTGTCAGTCTGCTCACACATCTTCAAACCCTCCATCGAAGAGCTCTGGAGGAACAATGTAAATCTATATCCGCCTGTATCGCCGAACTGCTTAGTCCGGAGGACAACCATTTATTGATTGTGATCGACGAGGCTCAAATCGCTGCCGAACTGCTTCCTTCGGCCTTCCTTTCTCTATCTTCAACCGCTACCGTTCATAGACCGCTCCTTCGACAGATTGTCGAATCTTGGTGCCATGCTCTGGGACGATCGTGTCTCGGTCTTTCCTACCATTTTATTATCGCAGGCTCAGCATTGTCAGCGAAGGAGATTCAGGAAGCTGTGGCATCCAGTCTGCAAAAGGGGACTTCATTTGTAGAAGCATGGGATACCGGCTGCTTTGATGATCAGAGCCGTCAGCGGGACTACGTCCTTCAGTTCATTCCTGACCATCTCAGGAATGACCAATCTATTACGGTATTACTGGAGAGAATTTGGATGTGGCTACGTGGACGGTAAGTCCTGTTATGTCAACTCTGATGTCTGGGAATGGTGACTTAGCTGGTGGCAGGCATCGTTTTACTTCAAACCTCCTCTGCTTGCTTATCACCCAAGGCTTTCAAGATCCTTTGGTCGTGTTCAATGCCTTTGTTGAGCACGTCGCAGGGTTCACACCGACCGATTTCATCCTGCTTCCCAGGCAGCAGGCCTTGACTGCGAGTATCCCTATGTTTACCGATCCCTTACGGAAACAGTTTGATCAGCTCGGTAAGTGCACCTTCTAAAATACGCTGACGGATTCTCATCGTGGTTCTTTATAGAAGATGAAATGAAAATGGAACTTCGAAATGTCGCGTACAAATCCTTTGTTGGTGGAACTCCCACGCCTTTCCTTAGGGGAGCACCGCGAGGTTTCTCGAACTCGGCATCGCGCGATTTTGCAAAGAGGCACACCTTGGAGCACGTATCCATGAACCATTGGTTCTCATGGCTGCAGTAGCATACTTCAATCAGCTGCATAGCCCTTTCGATAATGGTCTCTCCGCATATGTTTGCAAAAACTTTCGGAACAGTCCCTCGGACAGCACTTTCAGAGACTACCTGGCATTCTATCTTGCCTCTGCGCTTGCGGTACCTCAGAAGCTGGGAGACCTCTTCTCTTTCCCTGGCGGTGACCATGGGCTAGGATCCAGACATGCTCATCTCGTGGCACTGCGTGACTTTACCGAGAATCCTACCGAGCCTCCTCGACGATATCCGATAAAGGGTACCTGGAACGTATCTGGGCTGAACCATCGTTATTTACCGGAATATGGGGGTCTCCTGACTTCTCGGGCGGCTGATAGTAAAATCAGCGAGCACACTGAAAACTACTTTGGTTTTGTGACTCACATAAGACCAGATGACCACATTGGGATATTCTATCCAGAGACGGCGATGGGGCCTAGCATGCTCTTTCTGGTGGAACTCGACGATAGCTCGCCAGATACCTTGGGACAGCCACAGTATCTATGGATAGCAGTTAAAGTCATGGTTGGCCAGGCGAGCAGACTCAGTCCTTTCCAGATAAAACAGTATGTGGACGCTGTTACTCCCAAACACTTCTTCAAGACGTACTCTGTAAGTTTGATCCATATATCAGTAAATGTTTCCCTCATCATTTCCGCCTAGGACTACTATGGACAAGGACATCGATTAGATCTATTGAGGGGAATGATTGAAGGAATCCCAGAGCCTAATATGTGCCCGGAGGGTGGAAAGTACAATGTTCTTCGGGTGCTTGCAGGATTTCCGGGACAGTTTGAAGATATTCACAGGAATGACGACGACGAAGATGACCATCCCCTTGCGACGTTGAGGATGGATCGGCTTAAGCGTCCATCGCAATCGACAAACCCTGAGCAGTTCATCGAGACAATGGAGGAATGGCTGAAGAAAGAGAATTGGTCCCCACCCAACATCCATTAGGATACTTTCTATCGGCGAGAAATTCATTACTATATTGCTATACATAAATGTAAATTTGGTTCAGTAGAAATTATACTAGGATTCGGAATGTTTGAATGCAGTCCTCATTGGCTCCGGTGCCACACGGGTAATAATAGATCAGTACGGCTCTCTTTCCCGGAGAACGACGTAGTGCAATAGAAAGCCATGCAGGATGGAACTACCAGCGCGCTAGCAGCTTCTTCATCAGTAGGGTTTACATCCTCGCCAGTTATGTCTGCACCAGTCGCTCTTCCGCTATATTGAAATATTAATCATTTCATGGAGACCAACCACGAAGACGATATAGATAGGTAGTATTCCACCTATAACCGCAGAACGACGATAAGTACATACAACTCCATTCTTATATCAAATACAATGCAACGAAAGAGAAATTGCTTAGGCTTCAATGTCCTCAGCAAGCTGAGGACTGCGCGGCTTTCCACCAACAAACATCCCAGCTTCTTGTTCACGAGTCGGCCTAACGACAAGGGACCACAACTCAGCATCATAGTGCGTCAAACCAAGATGCTGCCGCACATCTTCGACCTCCCTACACGAAGTCCCGCAACGATGTTTCCTCGCACCCACAAGATCAATAATAACAGGATCCTCATCCACAGTCCAGACGATATTATCATCAAGCAACTCGCCGTGTCTGTACCCCAACTGATGAAGCAGCTTGACAGCATGGATAATCTTGCCTCTACAGACAGCAGGGTTAACGATGGAACAATCCCAGCGGAATGAAGTACATTACCTATGGGGACGGCTAATCTGCTTGAGATCGGAGAGTGATATGAACGATGGAGGAGGGTTGATATACTCGAGAAGGATCCACGGTAGGTCAAGATCGTACCCAAAGCCATAGCACGCTGGGATAATACTACCCTGCAACGCCTTCAAATCCATATAGGCACTAAACTCGGCCTGCGCAAAAGCATCAAACCGAAAGACTTTCAAAACGAGCCTTCTTTCAAGCCCGCGGACGTTGACCAGGTAGGTATACCCATCGATACTACTTCGGATCTCAGACTGGACGACGATATCGCGTCCAACCAGGGTCGGAACGAGGCACGAAAACTTGCAGTTCTTGGAAGCATAATCGCCCCATACTAGGCTGGCTTGTATCGGTTCACTCGTGCCGCCATGAAGTTGATTGGAGGTCTCCAATGCACGAGTCAAGTCTGGACCATGAGGAGACGAAGCCAGAGTGTCGATCGATGAACCATCAGATTCTGACAGTTCTATATCTTGTCCGTGCACATCATATACACTCGATGGCTTCGCAGGTGGTAGGGTCCGACGCTGAATCCGAAAAGCTTCCAGCGAGGGAAACTGCTCAGCATACGAGGGATTGACAGCCAGAGCAGCAACGATAGTCAACGCCAAATAAACATCGTGGATGTGGGGGTATGGCCGGTAGCCACCATCCGGCTCTGGAAATACAGTGCGAGCACGCTGGAGACCAGCATCACTAACACTGTAGAACTGCTGCTCAAGGGAGTTTCCACGAAAGTTTCCCTTCACGTCGCTGATAAAGATATGATCTGGCGATGACTCGTTGCGCTGCCGCCATAGCACAAGAAATGCGTTGCAAGAGTAGTACAGCAAAATATTGGCTCCAGTAAGGTTCACTTCGGTTAAGTACAGCGCACCCTGTATCAACCAGAGATTAGAATTGACTCAGTCCGGAATGGGACGGGAAACTGACCTTGTTTAAGAGGAGCCACCAATTATCCTGGTTGTTAGTAAAGGTACCAGGATAGTCCAGCTGGACTGACCCGACACCGTTGAGCCGCTCGACTAATTCGGTTGCTGCTAGGTAAAAGCGTAACGGGTTCACTCCTTCATTGATCACAGTACTAAGCTCACGACCTGCTGAAGAGCGATTCGGGTAGGAGAGCGTAGCGCTGGGAACAATCTGGAGTCCAGGAAGGCTACCGCAAGGCACCCTGTTCCTGTACTGAGGGCGACATTCAGGGATAAAGTCCAGGACGATACTTGATGCGTGTACCAGCATCACTTTTGATAAACTGTCCACTGTTGGTTCTGAAACCGTCGTTTCGGGAGGGGGAACCGGGAGTTTGTTATAGGGATGAGTCTCACGACCACCTTTGGAGTCATTGTCGTCATCGGATTCGTCCAGCTCCATATCATTATTGTACAAAGAGAGTAAGCAATTATACTGGTCTTTGACGGCATCATGATATTCTGCATACCGATCTGCGAAGGCGGTCGAACGAGATAGGTCCTTGTCCAATGCCAATAAGAGGTCAGAGAGTAAATCCGAATCGACAGAAGCCGTGAATGACCGTTTGCTTTTTTGAACGTCAGAGAGCCCTGTAAGCGCGGCTATTTGGCTCTCGGATAGAGGTGTCATGCCACGAGAAATATGAGAAGTGTCAGTTATAGCCAAATCCGGGTGTGATGGAGGAAGGAGTTCCAACTCCCGTAGGGTCTGGTAGCTGAAAGCCATTCGATGAGAGCGCTGGCTTGAGTAGTTGATAGAGAAAGGAGAGCGCTCGTGGTGCCGGGACAAGAATTGAAAGGTCCCTATTTGAGGCCAAACCGCTTATATCATCGGTCTCACTTGTAGTGACTCAAGTTATGGAAAGAATCCATATGTTCAAGTACAACAGGTTCGAGAATATTAACTTGACAAATTATCATACTCGTCCTTAGACAACCAATATTTCCTCAAGAAATCGGATGCCAGCGGTAGTATGGTGCGTGTTTCCTGGGGTAGTCTTGTAACGTCCGCTTCAGGCTTCTTATCCCATGCGGTGTCGTTCGCCGTAGGGTCACCGTGGATATTGAGGTATCTTGAATTTCGCGCTGCCCAGTTAGCGCCTTTATTCAGTACATACCCAGTAAAACCCAACTCACGTATATCGTAGCACGTTTATCCAATGCTTTGAGTTCGTCATCACATTCCCGACATCTTCCCCGACGACAGAGAAAACAAGCATTGTCGCTTCAAGATTCTTCTGTGTTTATGCTAGCGAGTCACGGTAGTCATCAAGGCTCGTAATGTTGCGGTTATATACGTCTCTCGGAGTGGAGACCCTTTATGGTACTTGGAGTATATTGAAACTGTGTTTAGAAAGAAAGCTAAGGAGAGGAAAACAAAAAATCCAGAACGGTAGCACTTACCCTGCGCCATTACCTTGATGTGAAAATCAAGAACCATCGAAGAGCCCTAACCTGGATTCTGTTGTTGACCCACAGCCTGGCAATAGAGAGGCTTCATTGGAGAGAACTTGGAAGACTGAAACTTGAACG
Organism: Desarmillaria tabescens; assembly: GCF_030435595.1. NCBI lineage: Eukaryota > Fungi > Basidiomycota > Agaricomycetes > Agaricales > Physalacriaceae > Desarmillaria > Desarmillaria tabescens. The sequence continues at coordinate 1,672,576 of NW_026848305.1, forward strand.
TCAGTACCACAAATGCCGATTCTGTAGGATTGCGGTAGAGTCACTGGAACATGCCATACTTGAGTGCAATTCGTCGCAAGTGGATGAGATGCTGGCAAGAGTTGCTCACGACGAACCTAGTCTCGGGCCCACGTATGGCCACCTTGGTGATGTTGAGTTCCCAAGGGAGCTAGTCGAAAGTCGAAAGGCTATTGCCACGGTCGCAAAGTAGGTGCATGCCGTTCTAAAAATCTTTTATGCCGTTCCGGTCTATCGTGGTGGTTAGGTATAGGGGAGTACTGATTTTGGTTTCCCCGTCTATAGGTCTTTAAGTTTTACAACGGCCTGGGTGGTTTGACTTGGGCTGGCCGGTCGTGAGCGTTGGCTAGATGGTAGTGAGGACTAGGTTTCGTAGTGCAGTTATCTGTATCCTTGCATCCGGCGTGCCTGAATGTACCGTACTGTGTAATGATCAGACAGATGAGATACGGCGCTGAGTTGGTGTTGGTGTTGATGTTGGTACCGGCGCAAGGTCCCTAAGAGAGAAAGGTAGTCACTTCCGTTTCGGGCTGTCGGCAATCAAAGCTGCTTCCTTCACTTGTGGACATCTTCATGCATACGTTTCTCCGTCTCCCTGCCCTGCTTATAGACACTTCTCGATGCGAGGACGCCACGCAGCTGGATTTGGATTCCCAGGATAGGAGGGAGAGCTGCGTTAGGATGCGGATGCGTTTCTGCAGGCATACCGACTTGGGTTGGAAACGAGGGGGTTTGGAGTCGGGGAGGGTAGGCCTGGGATCGTGCATGCGTGTTTGAATGCCTGGAGATGGGACGGTCCGTGGAAGGATCGGCGAGGAGTGAGTTTGGCCTAATACCAAACTTTGAACGTGTCTGATTTCTGCTGCTAGTTTGACTCTCTCATTCAAACTGCTACGGGCTTCATCGATGAGCATCCAGATATCCACTCCAGAAAGAGTTTTGGATGCCCAGTCACTGCAGCTCGAAAGTCTCAGATACCTATGCTGAACAGGGGCTCGCCTGGGTATCTCTTTTCCCTCTATCCCCATGGCACCCTACAAAACTCTAACGCCAATAGAGTTGCTCCCACCATTATACCCCGATCCACCTTCTGGTAGAAACCGAATGCAGCCCATCTTACCGCCAAAATTGTCTACCTGATCGATTTCGGGGAGAGCAAGACTGAGCCTCCCAGAAGGATATCCAATTCACAGCCTCTGCTGATCCAGCTTTACTCTCTGATCTCCTCTTAGCACTCGACGAGGACCTTTTCCGCTCTGCTGTCCTCTCACAGAGATACACCGAATACTGCAATAGCATCCAACACGACTACAGTCGCACTCTGCAGAATTACGATAGACACTCCGACGCCGATTATTCGTTCTGTGAAACGATCGTACGCTGTTTTAGCATGCCGTTCATAACACAGACATGGGAAGCCATGCAGGATCTGATCCCAGAGTGCCATCCACACTATCAAACTACAACACGGCCTATCCGTGGACCGGAGATTATCCCTGACAGCGTCCTCTTCTTCGCCCGTCGGCGTAGTGTTCTTCTTGGGAAAAGTGAGGGCCCACTGCTGTTGTTTCCTGCAGCAACCGAGTTGGTTCAGCGACTGAATTCTGTCGGTTCCGTCAAGTTGGGCTGTCCCTATGACGTGGAGAACGACGATAATTGGTGGATTCTTCTTAGCAAAGTGAGTGTTCTGGGTTTGCTGTTGTGAAATCGGCTAACCTTGGTCTGAGACTGATTGTAGCTCAGTTTAGCTGCTAAAACTATGACGTTAGCGCATCCTGCCCAACGGACATCCTCCCATTATCGATATCCCGGTAGGTTGTTTCTTTTATGGGTGCGTCGGGAGTGCTCAGTGTTACTCAGGCTGAAGATATGTTTCGAAACCCCCGAAAAGCATATGAATCGGCTTTGAAAGAGCACGGGCCCGTAATAGGTGTATACAGGAAAGGAAGGGTATTCATACTTCTAACGGATTTGCGATTCTTTTCGCTGATAGTTCTGCAGCTCGAGTTCATAGTCAACGATCAATTTACTACCGAAGTTCTCACCAATGATTCCGTCTTCAGCTTTGAAAGTGGTACTCTTACGGTATGTGACATTCGTTTAAGGCTTATAGCCGCCCGCTTAAACGAGCATTCTAGGTACTAAATCTGCATCCGCTACTACTGCTTCCTCGGAGTTTCATCCGCGACATCGACAAACTAGTCAATGAGGGCCTTGTTCCCCTCATGAATCAGATAATTCAGAAAAGTATGTTCTCGCATCCTGCCTATCTGAAATATTCAGTGACGAAGGATAGTCACTCCAATATTCGAACAAAATATGCGTGAGTTGACCGACAAGGCGCAAAATGCTACATCCAGGAATCCGGTTCCGGTCGATTTGGCCAGTTTAGTCCACAAGACTATGGCGGAATCGATGCTTACGATTATCTTTGGAGAGGTAGGTGTTCTATTCGGACAGTGCACTGCGCGCTAACTTATGTTCTCCCCCAGACGTACACCACCCTGGCGGATATCCAAGCGGCGGAAACAATCGCTTCCGACATTGCTGTCCTTTCAGGAATCTATCAGAACATAGGATACTGGTCTCGGACATTTCCAACTACGTGGAGAGTCATCACATGGTAGGGATTTTGGTCAGTTCTTCAAGCGCGGTTGATACAAGCTATCTCCGTCAGGGTACGCGTAATGGGATTCTCAATTCCTTGGAACTTTGTTCGCATAATCGGATTCCGCGTCTGGAAAGACCTAAGACTCAGCTCAAAAACTGGCGCTACAGGTCACCTCCACAAGGTACGAAAATTATTGCTCCATTGAGTTGATTGAATAAACCAGCCTCAGGAATCTCTGCTCTACTACCTTGCCCAGCGCTACTCTTACAAAGATGCGCATGTCGTTCGGCTAACACTGCTCGACAGCCTATGGATATTAGGCCTCACCCTTGGGTATGCTTATCAGCACCCAATCTCAACTGAAAATGGTGCTGACGTCGTAGATAGTTTACTCTTTGCCTCGATCCACCAAACGTACGCTGAAAAGTCTGCCTCTTGTGATGCGTCGGTTTCTCACTATCTACTCAGTGCCGCGATCATCGTCTGGGTTGTGTTCGAGCTGGCCGTGCGTCCTGAAGTCATACCGACCTTGCGTGCAGAGCTCCAAGATATACTTGAAGTGGACGAGCATACTGGAAAGCTTGCGCTAACAAACGCTTCCTTGAAGAAAGCTGAGCGGCTCGACTCGTTCATTCGGGAGGTCATGCGCACGAAGGGTGATACTTTGTCAACGATTCGGCTCACTATGCGAGATGTCACACTCGGTGGATACACTATTCCAAAAGGTAGGTTCGAGGAATTGATACAGGTCCTTATTTATAGGCTTATCTGTGTCCAAGGACAGTTGGTGTGTCCCCTTGCGACATTGTCCCACAGGAATCCCGCATACCATGGCGAGGATGCTGAAGAATTTGTCAGCGATCGGTGGGTGGGCCATGGCAAGCCGGCAGTCATGGTAAGTCCCACCTACTGGCCGTTTGGTCTAGGGAGATTCGCATGCCCAGGACGAGCGCTAGCCGTCGCAGGTATGGTCCCATTCCTGCATCACTTCGTACAGATGCGTTGAATAATCGGTTACAGAGATCAAGTTGGCGGTATTCTTTTTAATATCTCGGACTTTCCCAGCCCTAGAGGGAGACAAGTACGAAGTCGTAGACCCTTTGAATATCACGTCGGTACCACCCGTGGGACGATTGTTGATTCGACCAGCTCCTCCGGTATTTTGAGCATGAAAGTCCGGGCCCCACATATTTGATAGCGCGGAGCGGTGTGTTTGTGTTCCATTTTGATCTAGTCTGCTGGCTGTGTACTTTTTTTAGAGCATTGATTCTTTTCGTACTTTGTATACATTGCGAATAGATACCGATTGTTAGGAAGGGCGAATATATTCACTTCGGATAAAGCGAGCTTTAGAACTTTGTGCAACGTTATACCCAGGAGTTCACATCGGAAAGCGAAGATAAGAAGAATTGATTTAAGTTTAGCTACATATTTGACTTGAAGCGCGGGTATCTATTTCTGCACGTAGAAAGTGTCGCAGGGCCCGGTGCCTGCACCTATAAAAGAACGCCGTTATATATCATAGAATCACAGAACTGTGAATAGCATAATTCAATGTAGAGTCAGGCGATGAAGGTGCTTAATTTTGGCAAAAGACGCTATACCATGAGATGTTTTGTCACAGAAGTACCATCTTGCCTTTGGGGCAGGTAATCACCGGTGTCCATCTCAACGAGATGACTAACATTTACTGCGACGGGAGTTCGGCGGCTCAAAGAGAAACTCTGTGGGCCGCTGCTCTGTGGCCCGGTTACCGACAAAGCCGTCAGTTCTCGAGAGCTGATGCCGAGACTGACACGAAGAATAATTATTGTGAATGTGCTTCCGATTACATAAGGGTGCGGTCTGCTGGTGTTTAGATGATCCGCGAGACACGTACATGTGGACAATCAGTGCCCCCAAAATCTAAACCGTCGACTGTATCTGTTCCTGATTTCTTGACCGATATTATACAAATGTCCTGAAAACAACAGTCTAGCTATCTTACTTTACTCTACTTAGATTTCCTCTCCTTTGGTCTTATTGACGAGTCAGCGAGGTCCACAGTAGTTTACTTGTTGGAATTATTGCAGTGGGAGGCTTGCAGTAGGTATAATACTAAATTGTTAGCTACTAGAGCTCCTAATGAGCTCCTTATATACTACGAAATGTATCTAGAATATTCTACCAAAGTAACTAAATATATCTAAGTATCGTGACAAATGAGTAAGCCGAAGCTTCGGGAATCTTCTGGCATAAGCTTGAAGTTGCAAATCCCAACACTCCCCCTCAACTTTGTTGGGAGTACAGAGGAGAATGTAAGAGAGAGAGAATTAATTAGCCTCTCGAGGGAGAGGCATTGTACTTAAATACAAGTTGTACTACTTCTAGAATTTACTACGGATTACTATATGTGCCTACTATTGCGGTTAAATGTTCATGCCGCTTAGTCATGCCGAAGCTTCGAGTGCATTCTAGCACTAACTCGGGATTGCTATCCCAACACTCCCCCTCAATTCCGAGTACCTAGAATACCTGCAGATAAATATTCATGTAATGGTCTTGGTAGTCCTTTAGTGAATATATCTGCTAAATTCTCCTCTGAGGCGCAGTGCTGAACTTTGACTTCATTTGAAGCCATGCGCTCGCGAACAAAATGATGACGGATATCAATGTGTTTTGATCGCGCGTGGAATATTGGGTTCTCAGCGAATTTGATCGCTGATTGATTGTCGACCATAATAGTAGTTGCACCATCAGGTGGCAACCCTAATTCGGTTAGAAGCGCTCGCAACCATATTACTTCTCTAGTTGTGTGCGCGAGGGCCATATACTCTGCTTCCATAGTGGATAGGGCTACGGTGGGCTGTTTCTTTGAACTCCAAGTAACAGCTCCCCCTGCATAGGTACAGACATAACCAGATGTTGATCTTCTATCTGTTCTGTCTTCTCCCCAGTCTGAATCTGAATAGGGTATCAGTTCATCTGTAGTCCCTCCATATGTAATTCCTAAGTCTAGAGTCCCCTTCAAGTAACGGAAAACTCGTTTGAGGGCTGTGACATGCTCAGCAGCCGGATTCTGCACATATTTGCTTAATTCCGTGACAGCATGTGCAATATCGGGCCGGGATCCATTTGCCGCATACATCAGAGATCCGACACCAGTGTGGTAATACTGTCTGGTGGCTGTGTCAGTGCCTCGGGGGTCACCTTCGGGGATTTTCTCTAGCCGTACATTCGGGTCCATAGGCATTTTGACCGGTTTACAGTCTTTCATGCCCATTCTCTCGAGTACCTTGAGAATATATGCCTTCTGGGATAAGGTAATAGTGCCCTTCTCCCAATTTCTGTCTATCTTCATGCCCAATATATGTTGAATCTCCCCCATGTCTGTAACATTTAACTTCTTCTTAAGTTCTTCTTTCATGTTAGACATGGTTTCATCATCCTGGGCAAGCAATGTCATGTCATCTACATGCACAGCTATAATTATGGGGCCTGATTTCGCTTGTCTGATGTATACACATTGATCACTGATCAATCTCGTGTATCCAAGTCCCAAAAATGTAGCGTTTAATTTTTCGTTCCAAACTCGGCCAGATTGCTTGAGTCCATACAATGTCAATTTGAGGTGTGCCACTTTGCCGCTTCCATCAGAATATTCTGGCGGTTGAGCCATGTAAATGGATTCATTGAGCTTTCCATTTAAGTAAGCTCCGACGACATCCATTCCATGTATAATCAAGTTTCTTTGTGCGGCAATGGCCATAAGTAGGCGGAATGTGTCCAGCCTGACAACGGGTGCATATGTCTCGAAGAAATCAATGCCGGGAACCTGCGAAAATCCTTTCGCAACGAGTCTGGCCTTGTATCTGGTGATTTTCCCATCACCATCCCTTTTTAATCTATAAGTCCACTTGCAATTTACAAGTGATCTGTCCTGGGGTAATTCCTCTAACTGCCATGTACCCAGAGAAGTCAATAGATTATATTCTTCATCCATTGCTTTCTTCCAATGATGCCAATCTGGCCTTGTTTTAGCTTCTTCAAGGCTTAATGGCTCATCACTGAGGTTATCTGCAGTCTCCCCCAGACATGCATAGTCTGCTGCTATATTTGCAGTTTCCAAAGGTTCCTGTGTCATTTCACGCTGCAATTCCGGCAGTTTCGTGCCTCTTGCAGCTGGATTATGGAGCAACCGGTAACTTGGTTGATTGATTGATGAGATCCGGACCGATTTGGTACGTGGCTCGATCACCTTCCCACGCCAAATGGGAAGCTTTGATTTGGTTGCCGGGGCATCAAGGGGCATTTCCCCTTTTGATTCGGCAATTTCGGCAGCCGCGGAATCATCGGAAATGTCATCATTTCCACCTGGAGTCTGCTCGACATTGTTCCCTGACTCCCCCTCGAGCAACGAAGGGTGGGATACAATATAGTCATTGTCTGTAGGCTCTTTAGTGTTGTCATCAAGGAATATAACATTTCTTGAGGTCTGAATCTGTCTGGTCTGAGAATTATAATATCTCCAGGCCCTAGATTCATCTGTAAGACCTGTAAAAATGAATTCCCTTGATTTCGGGTCGAGTTTTGACCTTTTGTTATCTTGCTGCAACACCCAGCACTTTGCTCCGAACTCCTGGAGTGTTGAAATGTCCGGTTTCATGCCCCAAAACACTTCTTCGGGGGTTAGATCATTTTTGATGGCCTTAGTCGGTGATCGGTTCTTCAGGTACGTGGCATATGCCACGGCCTCGGGCCATAGGAATTTCGGCAAGTGATGTTCTTCTAGCATGGCACGCGCATGCTCCACGAGGGTCCGATTGACTCTCTCCGCAATTCCGTTTTGGGGTGGAGAATATGTGGCAGTCAGTTCCAACTGAATGCCATTGCCATGGAGGTATTCCTTCACCACCTCATTAATGTATTCCTTCCCATTATCAATCCTCATAAACTTCAGGTCCTCCCCTTTGTGGACTTTGATGTATTTCTGGTACTGCTGGATTTTCTTTTGGATCTCTGTACCTTCTTTTGACTTGAGAAAATACAATATTGTCCTCCGGGATTTGCCATCTGTGAAGCTTATGTAATATCTTTCTCCATGGATACCGTGAGTTCGGGCTGGCCCCCATAGGTCCGAAAATGTCATTTCACCTATTCTTGTGTATTCCCTTTGAGCTTCTTGCGGAAATGGCTCAACATGGTGCTTGGCCTTTATGCAGGCTTTGCAATCCTTCTGGGGGTCAGCTGACTCATCCACATCCATACCCTTGACCATCTTCTTTCTGAATAATCTCTTTACCGATCCTATATTTAAGTGGCCCATCACTCGGTGCCACTTCTGCCACGATCGGGCCGGTTTAATTGCATGGGCTTGAGTTATTTCTGGCGCAATGATGTCAAGGCTATACAGCTTCGAAATCTTATCTCCATGACCAATTGTCTTGTCACGCGGTGAGATAATATCCATCCGAGATCCTTTGAATTTGAGTTCAAACCCGGCATCCGTGATGCGCCCTAGCGAAATAAGATTGAATGGTGCCTCGGGACAGTGAATACAATCCTTCAGTGTAACTGAAGTAGTCTTGTCCCCTTCAACCATTTTAATCTTTACTGTTCCTCTTCCCAAGCCTTTTGACTTTCCTACACCAATAACTTCATGTCCTGGGGTCTCAACATAGTCAGAAAAATGCAATCTGTTCTTGACTATATGTTTAGTTGTTCCTGAGTCCCCCAGCCATGATGACCCTGCAAGCATAACAAGTGCAGTGTCTGTAGTGCAAAACGCGTAATCTTCTTCATCTGAATCCGATTTGGCAACATGTGCCTGGGTCTGGCCCTTCCCTTTCCCCTTCCATGACTTTCCAGAATTCTTCTTTCCATTTGGGCAGTTTGCCCTGATGTGCCCGGCTTCTCCACATCCGTAACATGTGATTTTTGAGTTAGACTTCTTGCCATGTGCTGCAAGTGTTGTGGTCGGATCAGAAGTCTTTTCTCGTAATCGGATGTCTTCCTGGAGAATTCGGGAGATCAATTTGTAGGAATCTTTCAAATCAGCAGTGTCCACTGATGAAATGAATGAATTCCATGATTCCGGGAGTGATGTAAGCAGTGTAATAGAGAAGTCCTCTTCCTCAACTTTCTGCTTGAGGGATGCCAGCTCCTCTTGATAGGACCTCATAGTCCTAATATGTTCCTCTATGTTTCCCCCTTCTTCACACTGAGCTCTAAAGAATCTCCTTCTAACAAGGACAATTCCCATGGGTCCCCTGGACTCATACATGTCTTTTAGAGCATTCCATGCTTCTTCCGAAGTCTTCGAACCAGCAATATACACCAGCGGGCCATCTGAAACCCGCAACCTTATTGTCGAAAGAGCCTTCCTATCGCTCTTCTTCCAATCTGCCACCAGTGCCGCTTCTGCCGGGGCCGGAGTGCTTCCGTCTGCATAATCAATTAGACCTAAATCGGTTAGGATGTCGATCATCTTGATCTTCCACGTCGGGTAATTTTCCGGGCCCTTAAGGGGGTCAATTCTGTAAACGGACTGGCTTTCCATGTGGTTCTGTATGTGTACGTAATGTACAAAAGTGCGAAGTGGGTAACAGTGTAAGTAGTTCAGTTAGGGCCGGGGCCCATAACCTGTTGGGAGTACAGAGGAGAATGTAAGAGAGAGAGAATTAATTAGCCTCTCGAGGGAGAGGCATTGTACTTAAATACAAGTTGTACTACTTCTAGAATTTACTACGGATTACTATATGTGCCTACTATTGCGGTTAAATGTTCATGCCGCTTAGTCATGCCGAAGCTTCGAGTGCATTCTAGCACTAACTCGGGATTGCTATCCCAACAAACTTCAAGTTACTAAAATGCATAATCTTCTTCATCATCTTCATCAGCTACATTTGCTCTTGTTGGATCTTCTCCCCCTTGAGCAATATTTGGGCACTTGTTTCTGTAGTGGCCTTTCTGCCCACAACCGTAGCAAATGATATTAGCCGGATCGAGAGGTTGGCCCTTGATTGATTGCGCGGCTAACGCCATTTCAAATTCTGGTGAATTTAGTTTCCGGCGGCGCTCTTCATTTAGCAATCGATGAGTGACATAATCGAAGTCTGGACCTCGCGTCGGATCGCTGGGATCAGTATTGGCCTCGATGTAAGATTCGATGGCGGTAATGATGTTCTCATAGGTAGGGGGTAAGGATGCCAATAGAATAGTCATCCTAAGTATGTCTACCAATGTAATTCCAATATCCTTGAGGGACTGGTCAAGTTCATTGAAATTATTGATGTGCTCCTGCATAGGTGCTCCCTCTTCCATTCTGAGAGAAACAAAACTATGAAGAACGGTCATACGATTGGCCCATCCTGAGGATTCATAATATTCCTTCAGAATTTGCCACATTCGGGCAGGGTCCGTGGTCTTCCAGGTTAGCGGTAACACAGAATCAGACACATGCAGAATGATCTCGGCAGTGGCAAGCCTCGCGCGCTTGTCCCAGACAGTCTGTGTCCTTGTTCCACTTGCGGGGCGGGGTTCTGTACCTGAAACTATTCCCCACAAATCCTTCCGAATTAAGTGCATTTCCATGTGGTACTTCCATGTGAAGTAATTCTCCTCACTAAGGAGATCAAATCGGGTGCTACTCCGGTCTTCCATAACTGGAGATATCGAAGTGGTATGTAATGAGAGTATGTAATGTGCCTGAAAAGGTGAGTATACGGTGCCTAAAAAGGACTTTGGGAACAGGGTGCTAACCTAGAAAGGGTTTACAGCGACTAATACAATGATTTCACCTATGTAGAAACGATTTACGGTGGCGTAGAAATGACTTTTAACAACTTCGTCTACCTAGAGAGGATTTACGATGGCCTAGAAAGGACTTCGAGCACCAACCTAGAGAGGAATTACAGTGGCCTAGAGAGGACTTTTAATTACACCTGCCTAAAGAGGACTGATGGTGATTGACATGTGGCTAGAAAGCCGGCTTGGGTGGTCCGAAAGAGAATGTGTGTGGAAGATGAGACTTCTACTGGAGCTCGGGGCCCATAACCTGTTGGCAGTATTGCAGTGGGAGGCTTGCAGTAGGTATAATACTAAATTGTTAGCTACTAGAGCTCCTAATGAGCTCCTTATATACTACGAAATGTATCTAGAATATTCTACCAAAGTAACTAAATATATCTAAGTATCGTGACAAATGAGTAAGCCGAAGCTTCGGGAATCTTCTGGCATAAGCTTGAAGTTGCAAATCCCAACATTACTATTGTTTACCTGAGCTTGTATTAGCAGAGTCGACCAATTCATACTGTTTTACTGTTTTAGACTTTGATTGCTCCGCCCAGAGTAATGTTCCTTACTGTGCTAAGACCTTTTATGGCTTTACAGACACATTCACTCTCAATGGCGTTACGAAGCAAGGTGGCCCCCTCTCACCTGTCAAATGCATGCTTACCAGCAGTCTCAGGAGTCATTGGCTCAATGATAGCTTTGCCGCCAATGGCGATGGATTGGTTGTTGCAACCACCCAGGCTCTCAAGCGGAAGAGGCATACTCCTTATGATGACATCTGCCTCCCTGTAGCCATGGTGGAGGTGATGGATGACTCAATCATGATTGCAGGTTCTTTCCCTGTTTTCCACTGTTCCACGAGAATGCTGGAGACAGTCCAAAGTGCATATGGCAGTGAAACAAACTGGGACAAATCTGCTGTGTTTCTGCATAATGTACCAAATCCACCTACAGTCATATACCTCCCCTCTGTTGAGCCAGCTAACCCTTCTGTAGTGACCACACATCCTGTCAATGTATATTCCTCTCACATAGAGCTTATGCGGGTCTCAATGAATGACCCCGAACTACAATTTCAAAAACTGACAGATCTTATTTCAGGCTTTCAATTCCCTACTTTACACCTTCATCTGCCGTTTACTGCCTTACAGCACATCCTATCCCAATGCCTCATTGCAAGAATTCGTCCAAGGCTTGCGTTTCACCCAATTTCACAAGACGCGGCCCACCGCCTTGACTGCTTGATTGCCCAGAAGGTTTATGACTATCTCAGATTCCCCTTCCAGTTTAACTCTGCCCTTCTCTCTCTTCCACTCTCAGACTTTGGTTTTGGATTTCCTTCAATATCTCACCTGAATGACATGGCAGCCATTAACGGCCTTTTTCGGGACCTCAATCATCATCTCTCCATGTTCCATAACATGGCATTAATAACTCTTGCTGACTGGACCTGTGCCCTTAACGACTGTCAATTTCCACTTCATGGCAAGTCTTTATCCTCACTCACCTCTCGTCGCCACCCTTGCCTCCCTTTCCCCTGGCTAGTTGCTCAAAGTGCCCTCTCACATCTGAACATATCCATCCATGACACTGACTTATCATATCTCTTCCATGGCGACATATCACTAGTACATCTCAATAAACTTCTCCCTCACACTAAAACTGTCCCTCATCACCATCTGACTAATCTGGCCAACGCCGACATCACAACACTTCGACAGCTCGCATCATTTCCTTCACCTTCATCTCTCTCCATCACCTCACCACCTTGTAATCCCCTAATACCTCTTCAAACTGTCTTATACAATCATACATTCAGTCGCGCTCAAGAATTATCCCAACAAACTACTGAATAGCTTGCCTCAATTACATTGGAAGATATCATGTTGGGTTTTATGGGCTTAGCGGAAGAGAGTAAAAATAACCATACTCAGAAAAGGAAATGAAGGAGAGATGATGATACAGAGGACCGTCTGAGTGTTGGTGGAGTTTTGGAGAACTCCAGTGCAACTGGTTCTGATCTGTCGATGCTCGCACTGCCACACTGCATGAGAAAAGAAATGGCAGAAGAAGTTCTCCATGCGTGCTTGTATACCTCCCCCCATGATTCATTTGCTTCACCATCTCTGCCTGGGTCCTGGGCCACAGATGGCTCCATGATACCAGTGACACCAGGTTTCCAAGAGCCACGTTCAGTCACTTTTTCAGCCATTTCCGGTCAGGGCAGTGTTGCCTTCTCCCTTGATCTCTTCCGAACATCAGCCAACATTGGTCTTGGGGAAACGTATGGACTTGTTGCCACAAACATCTATGGTAGCAATAGCCATCTTCACTCACCACAGAACTCTCATGACATCTACATCGACCATCTCAATAGTGAAAGAATTATTGCGTCCGCTCGGTGCCCGTCTTTTCAACACTATCAATGGTCTTCTTTACCTGGACGCTCCCTCTATCGATGGTTACTGTACAATATCACTCACCCTATCAATAACACCTCCATACCCACAATTAAATATACACCGGCTCACACCGACTCTACCACTCCTCCCTCCCTCCTAAACAACGCCGCTGATCTCCTTGCAACAACATCTCAAAACCTTACGTTACGACCTTTTCCTGCTCCTGTACCTACCTTCTTTATGGATCACTTTGTTATATACAGTGAAACCGACAGCTACATCGAATCCAATGTCTCAAAATATCTGTCCAATGTGCATGCTTCCCTTACCATAATGCAGCCCGACTTCCGACCTGCCTTGACAATGATGATGCCATTATATCGACCATGTGCCCCTCCTGAACACCCTTATATCTGCGCGTCCTCTGCGTTCTCTGCTGTCATTCAGTTATATGCACGATCAAGTCAGCTGGATTGTTGTTACACCAGATTTCTACGTTTCGGTGACATCTCCCCTACGTGCACTTCTGGCTGTCCTGAAATCGAGACCATCCATCATATTTTTGTTACATGCCCTGAGTATGATGCCATTTGTGATGAAGTGGCTCAGCAGTTACACGCTAAGACATCTAAACTTTTACATGTGGCTGATACTCCCTTGTCGCAATGCATTCCTCTTCTCGAGTTGGCTCGAAACCTCTTCAAAGATGGTCCTCACTGGCCACATCACTCTGCACAGTTTTACCTGGGGCTTTTGCCACCCTTTCCCCATGAAATCCTTGACGGGCCGTCCCCTATGACACACTCCCAAACGCACATCAGGATTGCACACACCTAGCATATGGCTGGCATCCGTCTGGCTGGTAGGATATGGGGTATGTATAAAAGGAACGCACACTTTCATGTTTCCTCCAAAAAGGACAGCAGATCTCGCCCAAGTGTAGCCGTACCGGCCTTTCTTACTGATATCTTATGCTTATAACTTGATACTTATGCCTTTATCTTTTCCTAGTTTACTTCTTCTTTTTGTGTTTTCCTTTTATTTGTGTTCAGCAATGAGTCGACAGGGTCTTTGATAGTAATTTGCTATTGTTTACCCGAGCTTGTATATAGCGGAGTCGACCAATACAACAGTCTTACAGTCTTAGAGGCATGGCATTACGAATAGGGAGACATGGGGACCTACCAGATCTAGGACCATATACTGAGCATTCGAACCGAGTGTGTAGGTGATCATTAACGAAAGTACAGAGGCTGAATACACAGCGGCTGACTTGATGACCATCATGAGAGCAGAATGAGCGAGTTTCACTTGAATGACCATCAGCAATCTCACAAATGGTATAGGGCTGTAAAGGGGGTGCATGTTTTCTATAAACATGTTTATAGAGCTATACACTGCTGGATTCATTTTCAGGATGGAAAAAGGTATTCTAAAAATGTTGTGACTTTTCGTTTCCTTTGTATGCTACCAAAACAGGATATGAAAAATGAAATGAAAAATTTGTCCTATTTAGTGCTCTTTTCACATACCGAAAACAGTTTTTTTCTCTGAATGAAAGGTGGTTTCCTTCAAGAGGGTTCCACGATTACTTAAATTGTTTCGGGCTTTTGCTGGACCCTCCCTCCCTATCACATGACTACTAACACGTCATGTATACCATATCAAGTATGCCGAGGCAGCCAGAATCAGACTTAGCCGAAGATTCATCAATAGTCTGCCATCACACCATCAAATAAACTGAAAAATAAACTGTGCCATGAACTCCAATTTGAGATGGCACTCCTCTGGCATATAGTGTAGGAAAGCATAACTAAAATGGATGTGTCAGAAAGTGAAACCTTGCAAGAGATGCCGAAGCAGCTGACTAAGCCCAAAAATTTGAAGTCACCATTTTAGTGCCTACGTATGGATGTCTTGGAGCAATGCTGGACATTGCTACACTCTTGTCAAGCATACTTGAGCCCCTCATCCCCCAGTATACGTACCCAAGACCTAGCCTAGTTTTTCTCACCACACTAACACCCCATTGTCACCCACTCAACACTCTAGTCCTCAAATTTGTACTGAGAAGCCTACCATGGACACCAACAAGGTATATGTATAGCAGATTGTGTAAGTAGGTCTTAGCAGAGAATATGCACAACAATGCCGCTGTCGCTGGGCCTCACCGTCGCGAGTTACAGTGGCTGCCAACGTATCTGAATACAGGCTTCTCGGATTGGATGCCTCTATTCAAGCTCCGCAAAGACCTTGCTGATGGAAATTGCCTTGACGGCCATCACTTCATCAAATAAACTGGAAAATAAACTGAGCCATGAACTCCAATTTGAGAACCCCTAATGGCAGGCTCTTTGGGCTCGTATATTGATGAGGGACCTCCATAATAATCAGGTATTATTTTGTCTTGAATAATGTGTCAATAAATTGTACTGCATGCCTAAATATCAATTGCAGGCCAGCTCCAACCCAGTTCTAACTCCTCTCTACATTTGGAAAGAATCGGGGATAAATTCAGTGCATTCCCGTGATCAGCGAAGCCACATGCTTGCTGAAGGTGATTGGTGCACGAGCCTAGGACTTCGCAACTCCTGTCGCAACTTCATGAGGATCTCCTCTCGGTCGGTTACTCAGACTAGTGCTCTCGCCTAATGGCTCTCTACCGAACCTTGCAGGAGTTGGAACTACTACCTCTGCTATATCCTGATCTGGCTTTGATCAACACTTCTCATCTTTCATGTAGAGGAATGATGCCTATTTCTGAGCACCAGGCAGGAGCGCTCAACCGCCTATCTGATGACCAGAAGGAACAGCAAACATTTACTGCCTCCTTCGATCCCACCATAGTACCTGATCTGCTCTCTGCTCTAGACGAGGATCTTTCTAGGTGCACCGCCTTCTCAGACCAGTACGCGAAGTATCTCAATGCAGTCAAGGACTGTTATGGATGCTTGCTTACTGCGTGTACCAACAACTTCCCGGACGAATCTGACAGTAGCGACGACGATGAAAACGATCTTACTTCTCTCAGCAGTGAACCCTTACCTCCTCCCAAAGCCACCAAGACGTTTCAAGAAGCAATGGTAGACAGTTTCGCTGAAGCCATCTTAATAAGTGCATCAATGGCTGTCTCGGATTTTATCCTGGAATCCTATCCTCTATATCGAAGCAAACAGACTTTCGGTAGGCTTCCTGGACTGCAGATTGTTCCTGATTGCATAGTCACCTGTTCAAATCACTCTCTGACCCACTCTTCGACTGATTCCAAGCACGGAATCGTAATCAATGAAGACAAACCTCCCCTTCTTCTATTCCCAGCTGCCATCGAGCTAATCAAATGGCTGAAGAGTGTTGGGACAATAACCCTAGATTATCCTAGAAACATTGTCAATCATCAAGACAACTGGTGGCTGGTCCTCAATAAGGTTGCTTTCTATGTTCCTCTTTCCAAAATGTGTTGATTCTAACTTCTGCTTGATACAGGGTATTACGATTTCGCGCTTTATCTTATCTTATCGGCTCTCTCGTAATCTCGTTATGCTAATTCTCCGGACTTGATCGCATTCTCCCATGAGGGTTTAGTATGTTTACCACACCATTGCAGACACTTGTAGTATATTTAGCACGACCCAAACTGTATTTAAGTAGCTCGACTGCAGGTCTTAAAACCTCAGTCTCGAACTAAAGTTTATTCACCCGATAACTTAGTCTGAACTCACTCTCGCTCAACTAAGCGATAGCTCCCTGCATGCAAACCTGCGGGCAACATAAAGTGCCTGACCGAAGTGCGAGTCACGCTTAGTTGTTTGATCTTGTTTGTGTAATCGGTCGCTAACAATTAGTTCGAGACTTTCTTACTCTTCATCAACAACCACGTTGATGAACAGTAACGAATGAACCCCATTGAACAATACCTCACCGACCTCTTTGGACTATAAGGCTTCATTGCCATAGCCTACCTCGCATTCCTGTATGGATACGAGCACCGACGAAACCAGGAGCCAGTCTCCAAAGAAACTATCCCCGTCGAAGCCCCCAACCCGGAGGCTAGACGATCGCACACACCCCCTCCCAACTACGTTGACGACAGACCCGACCCAATCATCCATTTCATCTTCATCACCGACGACGAGTGGATCACAGAAGACTCCGACTCAGACGAGTCCAACCCCGAGATGGAAGGATGGCCCGCACAAAGAGGCCCAGTTGTTGAAGAAGAAGAAGAGCAAGGAATCTACGAAAGGGGGGTGGACCAGCGTATTCTCTCTCCCATTACCGAAGAGGAAAGTGAAGGGGAAAGCACAAGAAGTAATCCCTGGGACGCCCCTTCCCCCACCTCAACAGAAAACTCAGCCGCCAACCCTGGATATGATTCCGATGGACAGCGCCTCTATCAAAGAGGGCTTAGATATCATCTGGGAGAAAGAGGAGCGACTGAAGATGGAACTGGAAGCAGTTCAAATGAAGAAAGCAGCGATACAGAAGAGGACAGTGACAGCGATGAGCTCCCAGGGCCGCGCAACAACTGGTCCCCTCCAAGGCTGGACTCCAGAGGAGAAACGTGGGGCCACTACTACGCCTGCGACGACTCCTCAGACGACGAAGGAGGATACCTCAACCTCATCACACGTCCAAACACCCCAATCATCATCAATGATAGGGCTGGGGAAGCAACTACCGAGCTCGACCAATGCGAGCCCACATACGATGCCGACGCCAGCTGCAATGTATGCCGACAAGTACAGGACTATGCCGACGCCTGGCTCATGTACGAAGGCATCGAAGCCCCTGCCTCCGTCATCCCCCTACGCAATCTATCCCCTCGCACCGGAACATCCCCACATGGCCCCCATCCCCTTCATCGCACCCTGGGTATGGGATAGACCCTGAAGACCAGACTTCGATCAAGTCATACTCAGGGTCAATGAGTGGGCCCGAATCATTAGAAACTGGAACCGTATCATCACAGGAAGCACGGAGCCTTTCGAGCGAGTCCAACCAATCGGACTTAGAAGAAGGCGAAATCTACGAGAACCCTGGAATAGGGCGGACTACGATTTGGGACAACAGCACAGAAGCAGAGAGTATGGTGACGAGGACATCATCCCGGAGTTCATGGAAGGATCTAGCTCAGGAGCCTACTGAGGCCGAGCTCGAAAATATGACTTATTTGGAAATGCTTCATTGGATAGAGAAAAAACTACCATGAGAACTCTCGTGGAACGGATCTCCCCAAGGCAGGCACTTCCAAAACAACCGAAGTAACCAGATTGGTGGGCAGGTACTGTACCGAGAAACCATCTTCCACACCAATATTCTATGGAATCAAGTACACCCGGATGACTACACAGACCCAGGAGAACGGTACAAAGTGCTGGCTCCATCAGAAACGTCAAGCGGGGAAACGGTGGACTTAAGCCACCTATCCATTCTCAAGAGGACAGGGTACGTCGACCCTAGTCGGCTATTCGCAGCGGCAGGAACACCAGGAAGTGCAGGCGCAGCAGCAGCCACAGCCACAGCAATCCCCGCAGTTCCAGCCCCTGCACTGCAAGGACCCCCATCCCCACATCACAACCCCGCATTACGATCGCTACCACGACCCGCAGCTATCCCCATTCCCGTGGACCCCGTACAACCCCTGAACATGCCACCACCATTCATAGTCAGGGTGGCCAACACAAACCCATGGGGACAGGTGAAGCCGCAATTGGCAGAACCTCCTGAGAAGTTCAAAGGGGAGTCCAGTGATGTAGATCGATTCCTCAACCAGTGCGAGGATTACTTTAATGTATTTCCCCAACAATTCACGATGAACGCACACGGACAGAGCCCCAATCGAGTGGTATTCTGCACGTTCCGACTTGCGGACAAAGCGTTGCATTGGTGGAACCACGCACGAGATGAATACTATGATGAAACATGTGGATACCTGCGATACCCGGCATGGCAAATGTTCCGACAGATAATCGAAGACCAGTTCCAAACAGATGCAGAAATAGAACTCAAATTACAGGAGTTCAAACGCATCCAACAGAACACCTACAAGTCGGCAAAAGAGTTTTTCCGAGACTTCGAACGATTAGCAAAGGAGTCCGGAAAGCGCCACAACGAGGAGTACATGATCGAGATACTCAAACCGGCCATCCACAAGAACGTAAAGACCGCTATACATGCTACCAGAACTGCACTCCCACGAACGTACGGAGAATGGAAGTTCCGAGTTGAACAAATGGACTATAACTACCAGGTGGGACTGGCAGAAGACGCAGGTAGAAGCCAAGGGGCACAGGGACAGCAGAACAAGGGAACGGGAAAAGCCAGAAGCCCCGGGAATTCCCAGAGTGACAAGAAGACGGGCACGGGCACCACATACGGGGGCCAAGGCCAACCCATGGAGATAGATCACCTCCGCAAGGAAGGACGATGCTTCCATTGCGGTCACAAGGGACATCGGAAGCAGGACAACAAGTGCCCCAAAGACGAGAACACTTGGCTTGTCAAACACCAGCCCAAGTTCTCCCAAGCCCAAATCTGTGCAATGTATCAGCAGGTAGTCAGAGAAGAAGAACAGGAGGCTTCCACATCGAAGATCGAGGAGGTAAAAGACGAGCTGGTGGCATAAGCGACAAATGCATGTCGGCTAAGGACTTAATTTCATCTAGTGGTGCGTTCTCGAACCCCGTGGGTTGGACTAATAAATCGCTTGTAGTATCTCCAAGCAATATCACAGTTTTCACGCAGTCACAAAATGAAATTAACAAGTCGCATAAAAGCAACGGTGTACAGGGGATTTCCACCGTGCTCGAAGAAGAACCCCACTCAAGATCCTCGGCCACCGGTGCTGGTAACACAGTGCAAACCATTGACACGGTGCAAGGCGGCGGGACACATGGGATCAAGGTCAACATCGCTCCATGGCGGGTAGGTACTGGCGCAGAAAACGGAGGAAGAGCGGCTGAGCTAGTAGTGGGCGAGGGGACCTCCAAGCGGGAGAGGAACGGTGCAGGACCTCACCCGAAGGCGGAACATATGCACCTGCCCTATGCGGCCAACTACCCCAACACGACAGAGCCGCAAGAGGGAACGCGAATCCCCATCAAGAAAACCGCTGCCCCGCAAAGAACAGTCAAGACGCCCGGGGACCCCAACCCCTCCTATCAGGTACGTTTACCCCCCTTTGTCGCTAACACATAATGGCACCGGGGGCCCGTGTTCCCCGGTGGGCGGGTCGGTGGGACCATTATGTGCTACCCCTATTTCCAATAAAAATACCATTTCACTCGAAGAAGTACCCGATGAGGAAGACAATTATAGTTACCAACAAAGCCTCAAGAAGCAAGGGGAAGACCCGGTGGTTCACACCGAGGAGTACCCAGAAGACTACGAGGTAACCAAACTAGAAGAAGAATACTATAACGACAAGTGGGACAAGGGATGGCTTAAACCGCATAGTGCCGAGTGGGTAAGACGGAAGATGAGACAAGAAAAAACGATGGAAGGGAGACTCGTGACTCTCCGAATGTGGGTACACCCCAGGCGTCTCATAGAGGTAGACGAGGACCTCGTCCTAGACCTCATTGGTTCATCAAAGGAGACATACAAACAACGGGAACAGTGCCTGCAAACCATGGAAGATTTACGCATACCCCCACAGTATATCCGAGGAGGAAAAGGAAGGAGTGTCAACATTCGGGTTCAGCTTGAAACCCTAGACACCGCTCAAGTACGGGCGGGCCGATGCTCTGGTTGACAGTGGATGCATGGGGAGTTGTATAAACTGAACGTTCGTACAAGAACACCAAATGAACACGGTAAAACTACCCAAAGCACAAGCAGTGTACAATGCTGATGGCAGCAGAAACAAAGGAGGAGACATCACTGAGGTAGTCGAGCTCCGAATGACGATCGGAGACCACCACGAGAAAATCGACCTAGCCGTCGTAGACCTGGGAAACATACCCTTATTCCTGGGGCATGATTGGCTTAAACGACACAATCCCATCATAGATTGGAAAACGGGAGCTGTAACGCTAGCCCGATGCTCATGCCACAAAATCCCATTCCTATTAACCAGACGAGGATCCAGAATAGAATTGGGGGAGCAGAAGTAGAAGAAGGGGACAAGATTTTGATAATAGATTTCGAAGAAGCGTTCCACATCCGAGCCATGGGAAGCAAGGCCAACGAGTTAGCTGCCAAAGCCAACCAAGCCAAGGGAGCGAAGACGTTCAAAGAAATAGTTCCAGCAGCATACTGGGACTTCCAAGACGTATTCGCAAAGGAAAACTTTGACGAGCTACCACCCCGTAAACCCTGGGACCATGCAATCGAACTTACCCCCAATGCACATGCCAGCCTAGACTGCAAGGTCTATCCCCTCAACCCAACCGAACAAGAAGAGCTAGATAAGTTCCTTGACGAGAACTTAGAATCCGGGAGAATTAGGCCCTCCAAATCTCCCATGGCATCACCCTTCTTCTTTGTCAAGAAGAAGGACGGTAAACTTCGACCTGTACAAGATTACCAAAAGTTGAACGAGATGACCATTAAAAACCGATACCCTCTTCCCCTGATTGGAGAACTTATGGACCAACTCAAGGACGCCAAGTACTTCACAAAGCTTGACGTAAGATGGGGCTACAACAATGTGTGCATAAAAAACAGAGACAAGTGGAAGGCGGCTTTCTGAACAAATCGGGGACTCTTCGAACCAATGGTGATGTTCTTCGGGCTCACCAACTCGCCTGCCACCTTTCAGTGGATGATGAATGACTTGTTCAAAGAGCAGATCGCATGAGGAGACGTCACAGTATATCTGGATGACATCCTGATCTGCACCAAGGACAAGGACAGACATCGCACTGTAGTGCGAGAGGTCTTGACTATTCTCCGATCTAACAACCTGTTCCTAAAAGCGGAGAAATGCGAATTCAAGGTATTAGAGACCGAATACCTCGGAGTAATCATTAGTCAAGGATCAATCTGCATGGACCCAATAAAGGTGAAAGGAATCACGGAGTGGCCTCAACCCACCAAGAAGCGGGAGCTGCCAATCCTTCCTAGGGTTCACCAACTTC